>NC_142038.1:52103259-52412946 GCF_982192425.1 Myodes glareolus
CAATGCAATGGTGCTGACTGGTTTTCTTGAATGTATTAATGGATTTTATGGGCTTTTTTTGGACATTTTTAAGGCCCATGAATAATTAAGAGCTCACCCCCATAGTTATCAATGCAATGGGTAGAAGTATTTCAAAATTCTTTTTAACAAACATTATTCTGATTAGATTGGCAGCCTTTTCTGACTTGGGGTACCATAAACTGGCAGTCCAACGGGTAGTCGAGGCCCCAGGTTCTAGCCTTGTTCCTAGCTGAGAAGGCATGTGGTGGGAAGGCACAAATGATCAGTAGGTGCCATGACTTAGGATTTAGGTCATAACACCAAAAAAAGACAAGAAGAACGGAGCCCTGAATACTGCTAAATATCCTAGAGGAGAAAACAGGCAGGGAGCTTTACAGAGTAAGTCAGAGGGACAGGAAGCGGATTCTCACCCGGGCACTTTGTCCAGCTATCAGCTGGTCGTCTTCCGTCTGCACGCTTGTCCTACTTCTGACATCAAAATCTTCCGTCTCAAAGTCAGAGTCATCCAATTCCTCGGGGGTCTGCAGCCAAGACAAAAGACTATGAGCCAGACAGAGTCCCCTGCCTCCAGACTCCCTGAATGACATCTGGGCAGAGCAAGGCGGCCAAGAGTGCAGGTCACCGGAGTCGTTTGTGTGGCCTCCACACCCTCACCTTTTTATTTACTGGTTTTTGGAGACAGGGTTTCTCTGTGTTACCAGTCCTGGCTGTTTAGGAACTTGCTTTGTAGACCAAGCTGGCCTTAAACTCACCAAGATCCACTTTCCTCTGCCTCCTGAGTGCTAATTAAAGGCATGCACCACCACTGCCTGGCCACACCCTTACTTTTTAAAGAGAGCTCCTTTCATAGGGTGAAGAGCTCAGGCTTGCTCTAACATAAAGATTTCCCTTTTAATACAGCTGCATCTGCGCATGAAGGTGAAAACTACTCTTGGTCAAAAGTCTTTAAATTAGGTATGTTTCATACGACAGAAAGCATTCTCATAAAAGTCCCACTTTATGGCAAAAAGAAAATGACATTAATACTGGACTTTCTCTCTGGATGCCAAAGGCTATTTTGAGGAATAAGACAAAGCGATATATTATTAAAAGTCTTATTTTACTTTTATCAAAGAAAAAGAGAATATAGCAGATAAGAAATCAGTGTATACCAACGGGACAGACTGCTGCTTCTCATTCTCTGCTTTAACTACTTAGTAAAATCTGTATGTTGTACAACCTGCCAGCCTCTCCTCATTAGCTACTGATTGACACCGTCATTAGGCAGGACAGCTGGGGTTGGCTTTTAGCCCAGACGACTAGTCTGTGACAGGAGGGCACTGACTGAGGTCTCCTCTCTACCAGGCCCTAAGGCAAGTCATGGCCAGGGCCTTGTTGTGAGGATCAAGTGACAGAACAGGTGGGAGGCTCTCAGGGACATGAGCGTGGGTTCTGACAGGCAAAGGCTGGGCCTACCATAGAGAGGTAAGAACAGTGGTGGGCAGGGATCACAGGTGTCAGAGCCACAAAGATCCTGTCAGGGTGACCTCCAAGCTCTGGTCACAGAGCTGGCGTGCTAAGTCTAGAGAGGTTTCCACAGCAGCACCTGCCCACCGCCTATCTGGGTCCTAAGAACTGTTCTTGAAAGGAAAGCTCCTTTTCCTTTTCACTCACTCGGCTATTCTACAGGAAACCACAGGAGCAGTGGGCAAAGACTGAGACAACTATATGACCTCCTAGAGCGCCGCAAACGGAGTCATCGCGTTGACTGAAAACAGGCAGATCTGTGAGCAGGGCAGTGGGACACGCAGGTGGGAGAGATGTTGGTACACCGAGGAAAAGCAATCTGGCTCACTGGCTGGGTCCCAGCTCAGGTGAGAAGAGCAGCAGATGACAGGACGAGGGATACGGACGCCTAGGAGAGCATGGAGCAGCAGATGACTCAGTCAGACTGCGACCCAGGGGCCTTCGGGCAGAGGGGCGGGACTAGGTAAGGGATGCCAGGCCTTGGACCAGGGAGGGAACACGCACATTCCCAACAGGGAAGACAAAGCCAATCAGACTTGCTGTTTGATCAGGGAAGCCACTGTGTAGACCCGAGCAAGTGGAAGAATTAACTATTGAGTAATCTGGCTTTGGAAGCTGGGGCTCACTCCTGGGCACAGTAACTGAAAATAGGTTATAAATTGGCTATGTAAGTATGGAACTTAGCAAAATCAGCCTCTAAAGAAAGCATATTTTATGCCCATCAAAATTCTTCAAAGACCTCGAAAGAATGGTATTCAACTTCATTTGGAAAAGCAAAAAAACCCAGGATAGCCAAAACAATCCTATGCAATAAAAGAACTTCTGGAGGCATCACAATCCCTGACTTCAAACTCTACTACAGAGCTACAGGACTGAAAACAGCCTGGTATTGGCAGAAGAACATACAGGAGGACCAATGGAACCGAATAGAAGACCCGGATATCAATCCACACGTCTTCGAACATGTGATCTTTGATAAAGAAGCAAAAAAAAAAAAAATCAAATGGAAAAAAGAAAGCATAATTAACAAGTGGTGCTGGCATAACTGGATATCAACATGTAGAAAAATAAAAACAGACCCATATCTATCATCATGCACAAAACTCAAATCCAAATGGATCAAAGGCCTCAACATAAAGCCAGCCACACTGAGCCTTACAGAAGAGAAAGTGGGAAGTACACTTGAACGCATTGGCACAGGAGACCACTTCCTAAATAGAACCCCAGCAGCACAGACACTGAGAGAAACAATTAATAAATGGGACCTCCGGTAACTGAAAAGCTTCTGTAAAGCAAAAGACACGGTCAACAAGACAAAACGACAGCCTACAGAATGGGAGAAGATCTTCACTAACCCCACATCAGACAGAGGTCTGATCTCCAACATATACAAAGAACTCAAAAAATTGGACACCAAAATATCACACAATCCAATAAAAAAAAAAATGGAGTACAGACATGAACAAAGAACTCTCAACAGAGGAATCTAAAATGGCTTAAAGACACTTAAGGAAATGTTCAACATCCTTAGTCATCAGAGAAATGCAAATCAAAACAACCCTGAGATTTCATCTTACACCTGAAAGGATGGCCAAGATCAAAAACACTGATGACAACTGATGCAGGAGAGGATGTGGGGAAAATGGAACACTTCTGCATTGCTGGTGGGAATGCAAGCTGGTACAGCCCCTTTGGATGTCAGTGTGGCGATTTCTCAGAAAATTAGGAAACAACCTTCCTCAAGACTCAGTAATACTACTTTTGGATATATATCCAAAGGATGCTCAATCGTGCCACAAGGACATGTGCTCAGCTATGTTCATAGCAGTTTTGTTTGTCATAGACAGAACCTGGAAACAACCTAAATGTCCTTCAACCCAAGAATGGATAAGGAAAATGTGGTACATTTACACAATGGAATACTACACGGCAGAAAAAAATGACAGCTTGAATTTTGCAGGAAAATGGATGGAGTTGGAAAACATTATTTTGAGTGAGGTAACCCAGACACAGAAAGACAATTATCACATGTACTCACTCATAGGTGGTTTTTAAACATAACGCAAAGAAAACCAGACTACAAACCACAATCCCAGAGAACTTAGACAACAATATGGACACTAAGAGAGACTTACATAGCCCTAATCTACATAGAAAGTAGAAAAAGATAAGATCTCCTGAGTAAATTGGGAGCATGGGGACCTTGGGGGAGGATTGAAGGGGGGCAGAGAAAAATGTAGAGCTCAATAAGTATCAATAAAATAAGATAAAATAAAATAAAATAAAGCATATTTTAACAAAGAAATGCAGGTAAAGAGAAGAGGACAGGGCTTCCTGCTAAGGAGACTGGGATAGAGAGAGGCTGAGAGGTGTGTTCCCCCGCACCCCAAAATGAGGAACATAATCATATAAAGAAAGTACAGAGACAGTGAATAAGTTAAGGATGCTGGGCAACCTCAGCCAAGAACAATGACAGGGACCTCTCCTAGAGGGAAGCAGTGGCCACAGGGGCACAACAGTAGGGGGCAGATAGTCCAACTGCCCAGTATTTCCAATGGGACTGGTAAGACAGGGACAGGGTTAGAGGTTCAGGTGTGGGAAGGTTACAGATTCTAAGACCAAAGCTGGAGGAATGACTTAACCCACAGGGCACCAAGGGCCCTCACAAAGTTCCGCCTCAGAAACTTCCATCAGAATGGCTACACTGATCTGATTTTTGCTTAGCAGAAAAATGAGAAATACTAAGACTGCAGAAAGCCTACGAAAAGGAGATATACTTACTTAAACCTGAGACCTGGGTTGGTAAGATGCCTCAGTGGGTAAGGCACTTGCAACTAAGTCTGACAACCTGAGTTTGATTCCTGGGACCCACACGGTAGGAGGAGAGGACTGACTTCCACAAATTGTCCTATGGCCTCCATACATGCACACACAAAAATAATGTATTAAAAAAAAAAAAAGAAAGAGCTGAAGGGCTGAGTGAAAAGTGACAAGTGGGATCAAAGTGGGATCAATCAAAGACCACCATTGGTAACCTAAAGACTGGTAAGAATCAAACAAGCAGTAAACTCAAGTGTGTGTGTATATACACGCCAAGGCTAGCATTAATGAATACTTGGCTTTGGCTTTCTCACTGGGACTCATTTCTACTCAAGACTGTTGAGTCAAAGGCAGCGACGGGATCAGTGAGCAGGACGCTATGCACAAACTAAAGCACAGGCATCACCAAAGCTTTACTTTTGCTGGCTTCTGGCCAATCTCACTTCTGCACACACCTAGAGGTCCAGAAGGAGGTAAAGACCTGCCATTCCTCATCCCAGCACAGAACTAAATATAGTAAGCAGTCATTTATGTGCCAGGCCCGTGCTGAAAACACTGCCTGCTTTTCATCCAATACAGCCATTAATTTTTTTAAACATTTATTTTATGTGTATGGGAGTTCTGCCTTCATGCACGCTTGGCATACTCATAGGCCAGAAGAGGGCATGGGATCCCCTGGGACTGAGTTTCAGGTGGTTCTGAGGCACCATGTGGGTGTCCAAACTCTCAAAAGAGCACCAGTGCTTTTAACCACTGAGTCCTCACTCCAGCTCCCCAGTAAAAAGAAGAGAATAACATATCAGAGAGACAAAGGGATTATTTTGGAGGAGGCACCTAAGCTGCCTGCCTCCTCCCGGGATGAACTTTATCAGTACCCAGACTGCTTCTTCAGAATGGTGCTCTAAGTCTGAGTCACCTCCTAGGAAACACTACACAGCTTTGATCCCATTGGCTTTAACGTGACTTCAAGCTACATGAGCAGAACTATGCAGCACTGGAGTATATGGAGCCTTGGGATCCATTAACACCATATTATAGCCACTGGCTGCCACAGTTCAATCAGATCAGCCTTTATAGTAGATAAGATCCTTCTGCTTTAACTTTAAAAACCATTTTTAAGTGGTATTTTTAATCTATTTTGTACATGTGGAATTCAAGAGGACAACTTGCAGGAGTTGATCCTCTCCAACCATGTGGGTCCTGGGGATCAAATTCAGGCCACAAGATTTAGTGGCAGACACCTTCATCCACTAAAGCATCCCAGGCCCACCCGGGTTCTTCTTTAGCACAGCACTCAAAGACTTAAAGCCTCTGCTATCTTGCAGTTGTATCTACAACCATTCCTCTTCCCAGTGTGCTTGGGACAATTTTCCTACCTCAACCAGAGAATGGTGATCTTGCCTAAGTGTTTCAACATTGCATACAAAATGAATGCAACAGGCCTTCAACATGTTCCCAAACTGACATGGTGGTTAACTTCTGCAGACTAGGAAGAGGGAGTATAAAAGTAAGACAGAGTCCCTGTCTAATACCTTGGAGGTTTAACTAGAAAACAGTGAAGGCATAAATGAAAATCAATTGACTGACTGAACTACACAACAGCAGGCAAAGCTCTAGCAATACAATAGGTGGGCATTGTATTCCAAATGCCTGTTCTGGAAGCCTGCAACAACTGGGGACAGGCACGCACTCACGCACGCTCGCACGCATGGGACACACAAATGATGACAATGAGACCCAGGTAACCCTGCTCCTTTTCTCAAGAGCAACATGCAAGAGATCCACAGCTATGGAAAAGGCAGTTTGGAAGACACAGGCCCAGGACATGTTGACAGAGAAATCTGCAGTTTCAGAACCCCACCCTGTCCCAGTTCACAGGGAGGTCTAGGTCATTCTGCTGCTTTGTCTGAGAAGGGTGACATAAGACTTGGAGGTAGGACTTCCACTCAGCTCAGCACTAGGCCCTGAGCCATGGAGCATCATCAGGGGCTGCCACTCTTTATCCTGAATAAAGTTTAACCTCCTGCCTGGGTTTCCCTTCAAGGAGAGGAGTGTTCCTTCTGAACAGAAGTACAGTAACTTTACTTACCTTAAGAAGAAGCTCCTTCTCTGAAATTTAAGAGACTATTTTCTGTAGTTTCCCCTGTAACTCTAACTATTCTGTTTTATCCAACTAAGTTCCCTAAATTAATTTAAGCCCAATCATGCTAGATCTCTTTGTTTGGTCTATATTTGGGTTCTATCTCATTCTAACAGATCAAACCATGGTTTAATACACCGCACTGTAGCTGCTGAGCCCCAGAACCCATGGTTCAATACACCACATGGTAGCTGCTGAGCTCCAGAACGACACACTGCTCAAGTTAGCAAATGAGAAGAAGCTGTTGAAATGTCTAGAATGTGGTTATTCACCCTTATCATCAGCACTGCTTTCCTGATGTCCCGGATGCCATCGTATACAAGGCGGGAGGCATCGATAAACTCATTCTCATCCATAGGCTGGGCTGGGTCTGAGCTGAGGGCTTCCACAGCTGCTTCCACTTGCTCAGTGAACCGTGGCATGACTATGGAGACAAGAGACAGGCAGGTCACACTAAGGAGACAGCACTCCACAACCTTTTCCTGAATCCTTGAATAGGCAGTAGAGTCAAGTTCAGGACAAAGATCCTGTGTTTCTACTCTTGTGCCCAGTGCTCACCAGCAAAATAGACCACAATGTTCATAGGTGAACTTACGGACAGTATCTGCAAGGACTCAGCCACCTTCTCAGCACTCTGATCTAGAACTGGGTGACTGAGAACTGAAATGATACTAACTACTTTGAGACCTTAAGAATGGACCTACAAAAGGTGGAATAGTAGTTTAGTGGTAGTAAACTTGCCTAGCATGTAAGAGGCTCTGGGTTCAATCTACAGCACTTCAGGAGGGGGGACCCACCTTCACTTATGTGTTCACTAGCAGGACGCTATGCACAAACTAAAGCACAGGCATCACCAAAGCTTTACTTTTGCTGGCTCCTGGCCAATCTCACTTCTGCACACACCTAGAGGTCCAGAAGGAGGTAAAGACCTGCCATTCCTCATCCCAGCACAGAACTAAATATAGTAAGCAGTCATTTATGTGCCAGACCCGTGCTGAAAACACTGCCTGTTTTTCATCCAATAAAGCCATTAATTTTTTAAACATTTATTTTATGTATATGGGAGTTTGCCTTCATGCATGTTTGGCATACTCATAGTTCATCACAGACACACAAAGGAAAAATGTGCTTATAAACTGTCTAATAACCAACTTCTCGCTAGTATGATGAGCCACCCAGTGTGTAGAAAACCAGAGCTGAGTTCTGTGTGTGTAATCCACAGGATTTGGAATGATGCTGGGAGTCATCATGGGGACCCAGGAGAAGACTAGGACAGGGGACAGTCCTCAGACCTGTGTTGGAGAGCAGCTTGGTGGCTTCCAGAACCTTTTCTGTGTAAACTCCTGGCTCGTAGTTGTCCATCTCTGAGGTGACTACATGGATGACTCGAGCTGCCCGGCCTCGAATGGCGCCAGCAGTACGGTCCAGCCCATCCACATCTTTCTCTTGGAGAGCAATGACACACTTGTTCACATCCTCCAAAATGTGATTCTCTGAGGAACAAGCAAAAAGCTGAATGAAGGATCAGGTCTTCTACTAAAGGGTGACATAGTAGAATGGCATGTTGTATGTATAGAGGACAGGCTTGGTGCCAACCACATATGCCAAAAGTTTTATAATACAAAGCTGGACACAAGCACACAGTGGCATGCTGGCACTCAGGAGGGTAGAGCTAGAACAGAGTTTGAACCAATTCCTGCAAGTTGTCCTCTGTCCTCTAAAAATGTCCATGGTATGACCACCTGACTTTTCCCGACCAGGGTGCCGGTAGCACTAAACTAGTCTCTCTGTTTAGCAGTTACTACTGGAGTAGAATGGGAACTCCCAAGAGAAAAACTAGTTAACCACACTGGTACAGACTTGCCATCACACAGTAGCCAAGAGGCAGGAGGACTGCAAGTTCAAGGCCAATCTGGGCTACATAGTAAGATCCCATTCAAAGACTAGCAATGCTAGAACATTTGCCTATCATGTGCACAGTCTTGGATCCCATCCCTAACACAATGGAGGTAAGGAGAACAGAAAAAAGCAATAATTAATGATGTGAGGAAAATTAAAAAATGAGTTGGTTTCAAAAGTCTTTCCAAGGAAAGCTAAGAAACAATAAGAATTCCCACTATGAAAGAGAAAATGAGACGGGTGGTGGCGCACGCCTTTAGTCCCAGAATTTGGGAGGCAGAGGCAGGAGGATTACTGTGAATTAAGGGCCAGCCTGGTCTACAGAACGAGTTCCAAGATAACTTGAGAGACACAAAAATACACTCTCTCAAAAAAACAAAACAAAAAATGAGAAAGAATGATTCCATGCCATTGCATGGAATGCAAAACCACAAAATTTCTAGCATAAATTTCAGGATCTTTATGCCAACTAGAAGAAATGGACCTGAAGCATCTTTTAAATCCAAACCCCCTACATACTAATGACAACAAAGCAAATGTATACCAAACCTGTTCATCATTCAAGGCCTCAGGTGTTGAAACTACCGTTTCTGAAAGCAACACAAGATCAATGTGAAAGAAACACTTTGTATTACAAAGGTAAGAATGTTAAAAGAAAAGGTTCTGCTAAGAAAACTACAAACCAGTGTTTTTCATATTATTTCTTTTAATTCTCATCCTGTTTCAGGGTGGTTAACACTTTGGAGGGGGTTAATACCTCAGACTCAGTGATGTACTCTACAAAAAGCATCATCTAGATACACATGTTTTCAAAACTAAGCCCCAATTTTAATAAATTCATCCTGACTCTTCCCACCCCATGTCTTTTTCCCATGCTGGATGTCCAATTGTTGTATCTAAGAGTTCCACAGTAGCCAGGAATGGAGTATAGCAGAGCTTTATTATCTGGGGTAAACTCACAGTATGGGTAGCCATCCGCAGTCCTCTGTGTGCACTGGGAACTGGAGCTGAATCCAGCAGAAAAGGGGCTACATGTTTTTTGTCTGCACTTATATGAGACCACACCCAAAGTGGGTTGGTATCCTAAAGGCTATTGGCTGAAGGAGTTCCCACAATACAGTAAGTGGTCACAACCAGAGAAGGTATGCAAGCCACTCTTTAGTAACAAAGGAAGTCCCTTTAACACATGACTGCATATCTTAGGAAGTGTGATGAGATCTACAGTGACATCTGGAGGTGAGCATCTGGGCAAGCCTGTGAGGGTTACCTTGTTAGGTTAACTGGGCTAACAAGTTTTATCAACTGTGGCTGGCACAAGTCCCTGGGTTGGGATCCTGGACTGTACTAAAAGGAGAAAGAAACCAGGCAAAGGTGGCACACGCCTTTAATCCCAGCACTTAGGAGGTAGAGGCAGACCAATTTCTCTGAGTTCAAGGCCAGTTTGGTTCCAGAAGAAGTTCCAGTTTCAAGACAAGGAGAAACCCTGTCTTAAAACAATAATAATAATAATAATAATAAACTTAAAAATTAAGGGGGGGAGGAGGGAGGAAGGGAGCTGAATACATTTACTCTCTGCTTCCTGACTACAGATACTACAGATACAGGGTGGCTAGTTACCTCAACCTCCAGCTGTTAGGACTTTCCTGCCATAAGAGACTGTGCCCTTGAACTCTGAACCCTTTCCCTCCTAAGCTTGCTTCTATCCAGTTACCTGACCTCTCTCTCTCTCTTTCTCTCTCACACACACACACAATTAATATTCTCTCTAGTCAGTGAGCTGTGCTTGTACTGCTTCCTTCCTCCAAAGAGAAATCCTCATCTACAGTTTTTCTTATTTTACTACAGAAGAAAAAAAAGCATAAAATCCTTTCATATCAAAACCAAACAAGGCAGGGAATAAACATTTTAACAATGGCTATACTGACTGTCAACCTGAAGGTATCTAGATTCAGCAAGCAAACAAGTCTTTAGGTACACCTCTGAGTAATTACTAGGAAGACTCATCTTAACCATGGTCTTAGACTGAATAAAAAGGAGAAGCGGCAATATAAACCCAGTCGAAAGCCCATAGCTAGGGAGATTTGGACCCTCAAAGGGAACTTACTGCTGCTATTTAGTTAAACTGGTGTCACACCACCTGAGCACTTGTTTGTATTACACAGACGAAGTCCTTTTCTTTGCAATTGACAACAGTGAACACAAAGACACTTGGTTTTTCAAGGTGAGGAGAATAAGGGATGGCTGAGTGTTCAGCCCTAAACAGGACATTTACACAACCCACTCTAAGGCTTGGAGAACAGCGTGGAAAGGGGTCTGAAAGAATGCACAAGCCAGAAGAAAGGAAAAGGCCTGTGAAATGCCTGGTCATGACAGCCATTACAATATGAACTCACAGCAGCAGCTGCCTGCACTGAACCTGACAAGAGTCAATCATGGACAGAGGAGGGTCTCACAGGGCCCAATCCCTTCTTGGACTACTGGCTATGGATGAATTCTAGTGGACAAGATCAGAGTGCTATGAATTAACTGCTTAGTCTACTAGGACTCTACACAGTAAGCTTGACCCTCACCACGGCTCTAAAAACACCTTGATTACTAATCGCTTGCAACACCAGACAAACACACCAGAAGTAGGCAGCCAGAATGCAGATGCTCTGAAACAGCACTGCTTCAAGAGAACACTTCTGGGCTTGAATTTGCTAAACAGAAACTGGCTCAATTGCTCTGCACCAAGTCAATCTCTCTTAAACTCCTATTTACATAAAAGTTGAACCCATTCACCAGATAAAAGTGAATCTGCTAAAAAATTTGATTTCTCTTTACTGGTCTTCTGTTTTATATTAAAATAACCTAAAAAATCCTGTCTGGATCCCACTAAATGCCGATACTGAATCCCTTTTGTTGTCTGTTATATGAGAGCCATTTTGATTGTATGATATTTTACTTTACTGTAAGAAAGAATGAAAATTCCTGGAGACAAAGCCCGGTAAACATATCCAACCTAATTTTAAAAAACTGTAGGAATGTAGTACTTATCCAGAGGGGGCTTTGCATTTAGATTTCCAAATTTGTTGTTTGCTTAAAAATGTGCTATGAAGGTGGAATGTTTTTCCCTAAACCTATGAAAAAGAATAATTCCGTACTTCATTGGGAAAAACAACAGAAGGCCAAGATTTCCCAAAAAGGTCATTGCTGCTTTTTTGGCACCTGCAACAATGTGCTCGCAAATGAATTTTTTGTTTTAAAGTGGCAGCATCTGCAGTTTGGTAGTTCTGAGGCAACATGGTTTACCCTGTCTTCCTGCAGTTAACATACAACCTATACCCGACTCTCTCAAGTTAAGCCAAAAAGAAAACTACCATCTTGAGTTCATGCAAAGACAGGGACACATTGGTATGCAGAACACAGTGTCACCCTTATTTAGGTCACTGCTGGAGGACTGTGCTGTGCACGTACTGAAGTTCTGCTTCTCTTTCAAGCCCCATTGCCACTCACATCTTCCACATTCCAGCCTGTGGTTCCCTGGGGTGACAGGTAGTTTCAGCTCTACAAGAACCCAGTCACTAAATCTGCCCACAGCCACTAGCCTCAGGAAGCCTAGCATTTCCAAGGAGAAGACACAGCCAAGGGCAATAGAAGCCCTGTTAAGGAGAGAATGCATTTAGTATTACTCAACTCTAAGGAGATAGGATTGAAATTTATTTCTGTGAGATAAACACTAAATTGCATTTGACAGACATGTTCTATATGAATGCAATTTACTATGTCATTACCATTTTATGTTTATATAATGAAATCAACTGTTTTTGTGACGTGAATTACTCAGATTTATTTTTTCAAGTTCATAATTAAATGGCACTTAAATATTTCCTCTCTGTTTTCTCTCACTGCATCAGACAGACACAGTCTTTGGGGAAGTAGTCAGGTACACTACGATCACTTCCAATAGACAGAAGCTTTCCAAGAAGGGAGAGCATTCTCTACAATAAACTAGCTGAGAGGTTCCTTCTGAGTTTCATGGGCTCATAATAAATGACCAGCAGTACCAAGACAGAGGTCTAAACTCAAATATCAAGAGGGATGGATAGTTATATGCTACACAGGTTACAGCCAGAGGGTCTCAGTCTATACCAGCAGTGAAAGGTTTGGCTAGTCCAATAACTAATTCTTCCAGGATGACCAGCAGCCCCACCATGAGGAAAACAGCTCCAGTTCCAACTCCCCCTGCTCAGGACTCAGGTCAGAACGTCATAAAACTGGAAACCAGCATGTTATTGACAGAATTTACTTGCCCATATTTGAAGGTGTTTTGTCTGTGATTATGACTTGGACAATAACTACACTAGAGAACCATTTCATTACCTGAGACAGCCAAGAAGTCATCAATGGAAGTAATGTCATCAACAGCATCTGTGAGAACACGGACTTGTTTTTCCCATTGCTCTTTAAAAAGATCCATGTTCTCTTGGGCCAGTTTACTTTGTGGCTTTGCTGCTAAGGCCAACGCAGCATTGATAACCTGCAGAAGACATTAATGCGCATCACTATCTATCTCAAAGTCACTCAAATCAATCACATGGGGTGATTTGGTCAACAGAGCAGGAACAGCTCCCTGTCACTAGGAACATAACACCATGTGCTTCACCATAACTAGTACAAAGAGGAAATACTGAACCGCAGGTCTTAGACTTTAACACCAAAACAGTAAGTCTTATTTGGAAACAATAGGCAACTGTAAACAAATGAAGGCTCCCTCTAATTTCTCCAATCTGTGAAGGCAAATCTATAATTTTTGACATAAATTTCAAGCTTTTTAAAAAACCTCAATCATACAAATATACCATCAAAAAATTATATGATTAAAATTATAGGCCACATATGATTAACTATCCTGGTTCCTTCTTTTAAATATGTCAGCATGATTAAGTATATATTAAAACATTGTTCAGTATTCCATTTTATAGGTATCTTATGTTACTCTCCTACTGTGGGATATTTAGGGTCATTTCAGTTATCCATCACTATTACAAAAGTAGCCAATAATGCCCAATAGTATATAACAATGACCTGTATCTGAAATGCCAAACTTACCCAAATTCATTCATAATAAAGGTATTGTATTCCAATTCCAAGGACTTTTTTCCTTTTGTCATCTTAACACAACTTATAACAACTCCATAATATATAGTGTGCTCATGAGTACAAATACAGGGCTGAGGACATAGCTGCCTGGTATGTATAGGGATCCAGCCTCAGTATAGCATGCACATACAAATATTTTACTGAGAGACAGTTTATAATTCATACAATTTATCCATTTAAAGCACAGAATTCAATGACAATAGTCACAATGATACCACACTCAGTTTTACCATTTTTTTTTACTCCAAAAAGAAGACTTGGAATGTATTAGCAAGCACTCCCCATTTTCCTCTTCTCTCCTTATCCCCATCTTCTAGTAACTACTAAGTTACCACCACCACCCAGAAAAGTGCAAGGGTGCACACGGTTGTCTTCTTTCTCAAGAGTAAACCACCTAGTCTTGAGCCATTAACTACAATGTTCCGATCTTCATTTTTCACAGATATCCTAAACTAAGCTAAGGGAGTTTTCTATGATTCCTAGTTTTTGAACATGGACTAGAGGTACTTTTCTTTTATAATTGTTTCTTAACTTGGGTACCGAGAAACAAACTTGGGTCTTTTGCAAGTGTAGTCCCTGCTTTTACTTGCTGAGCCGTATCTCAAGTCACACCCCACTTACAACTCATTCGAACAACCTCTCTTCACTGTCTTCTGAAAGTTCATTTTCATACTACCATTTTTCACTGCAGTCGGTGAATGTGTGAAAGGATCTGAAAAGTCCTTCTCCAAAAGACACACAGAAAAGGGTTGGGTGAACACAGGAAAACAGTCTTACCACCCTTGGCCATTGGAGAAATGCCAATGGGGTCTCTTGCAACTTATCTAAATAACTAGAGAGATAAACACCCCACATCATCCAATTTGTACTTGTCAATACTCAAGTTGCCCAGCTCTGCATGTATAAAGAATAATCACCCTCAGGAAAGGCCTTTTACTCAGGTCATACCCCTAATACCAAGGATGGCTTGGGCACTGTCTAAAGCTCAGTCTTGAGGTCCATCTTAAATGACACTGCAAAGGAGAGAAATAAGGCTTTGTGCAGTGGGCTCATGCTGGGACACGGGTTGAGTCACAAGTCCATACACTCCAGCATTTTCATTAGGACCAACTAGACTCTCCCTGTGATTTTTTTCTCTAGGCTTTAAGATCATTTATATAAATACTCTTGGTAGGTGTGATCAGCGTATGTTACCATCTGTTTCTGAAGATATGTGGAAGCATTGTCGCTTTTCAAGCATTTTAAAACGAAACAGAGAACCAAAGATATTAAAGTGTTGGGAGGATAAAATGGTAAACTTGAGAAAAAGTATAATCTTTAGAATCTACCCTAAATTTATTTCATACAATTTGGTCAGCCTGAAAGTAGATTAAATCTATTGTGTTAATTACATGCATAGCAATCAGTCTCGTGACCATTTTATGACTGTATAAAGACTATTTATCAGACAGTGGGGATTGGTAGCTGGTCCATCACAGCAGTCATATGAAAGAGCCACAGTGACAGGGTCACAGCACATTTAAGGTTGCAGACTTTACACAGAAACCGGATGCCTGCAACCTCTGGCCCATTACTACAGTTCCTCTGTGTGCCTCCCTTTGTCTTCGGCTATTGTCGGTTTGGCAGGACATGCATAGAGGTTAACTAAGTCTGAGACTAAGCTGTGCGTGGTCTCTGTCTGGAAAAGCAGAAAGGTAACCTCTTCCATCAAAACACCACCGAAGAGTTTAGCAATCCCTGAGTGGCAGGAAGAACTCCCTCACAGACTGCAAGTAACACTGAACACTCAGAAAAGCACTAACCAGTGCCAGTGAGAGCGCTCAGCAGCTAGTGGATCTTGCTGACAAGTCTAGTGACCTGCAATATAGTGGTAGAAAAGACACAATTCTCACAAGCTGTCTTCACACCATGAATACATGGAACATGTGCTAACACACACAAGTAAGTAAGTGAAAAATAGAAAAAAACATTAGTTGTTTTAAGCACCTCAGAGACTTTCTAGCAATACACTTAACCCAGCCCAATTGCCTGTCTTTCCAAGTGTCACTATTACACAGAAGTTTTTAGGCTTTACTTCAGCGGCTGGTTCAATCAGGTTACTATTATTATCTGCAGCAGACACTTCAGCAAAGCAGACTAGATGCTTTGTGACAGTAGTGTCACAATGGCACACAGGCCGGTCGGAAAACTGTGCACTACACACACAACATATGCACACAATGCCATATGTGTGGAAAACAGAAGAACTTGTGGAAGTCTGTTCTCTCTTAACCACCACATAGGCCCTGGCAATAGAATCAAGGTCATCAGATTTGGCAGAACTGAGCTGTCTTGATGACCCTTCCTACACATCTTAAATGAAAGGCAAGGACACAGTAGAATGAGATAAAGAAAAAATGATACTTTTTCAAGCAATGTGGTTTATGTATATCAGTATTCTATTTAAAATGAAAGGAAGAAAGGGAAGCAGCGGGGGAGGGAAGGAGGGAAAGAAGGAAGGAGGAGGGAGGGAGGGAAAAAAGAAAAGGAAGAAAAGCAAACCTAATAAAATAAACTCACACCCACTCTACTAAAATCCATGCTGGAGACACTGTAAGCTTGTTGGCTATACTTTACCTGAGGACAGAGTGCTTCTAACTGGCTTGCAGACATTCGGACAAGCTTTACACCTTCTTCATTATTGGAGATTGAACAGGCCAAGTTGGCAACCTGCAAGAGGGAAGGACATAGAAATTTTCTCTTTGACTGGAAAACAGGCTAATACCTACCTCTTACTCTGGCCTTCCCAGAACAGAGAGATACCAAAAGCACCAAGGAGTTTCACTTCTCAGACTGATTATCAGTTCATTAGGATACATTATTAACTGTAAGGACCTCACAATGTTATATTGTAGGCTGGTATCAGAAGAGGTAACTCCCAAGCCTTGAAGGAGCTCCAATCTGCCTGAACAGTCTATAAGACTGTCTAGTACAGACATTATGTAAAAAAAGCCAAGAAACACCAAGGAAGGAACTGTAGTATCCACAAATAATAAATTTTGTAGCTGTTCTTGAAAGAAGGAAATTAAAACTCCATATTGCTGTTCTCACTGTCATATGTAGAAATATAAGTTAAGTTTTATTTGAACACAGGTCAACTAAGAAGATTTTTAAAACACCGTGAAGGTGATATTAAGATGGACCCAATGAGTTGGGTGTCTTAGCACACGCCTTTAATCCCAGCACTTGGGAGGAAGAGGAAGGTGGATCTCTGTGAGTTCGAAGCCAGCCTGGTTTACAAGAGCTAGCAGCTTCAGGACAGGCTCCAAAGCTACAGAGAAACCCTGTCAACAAAACCAAACCAAAAAAAAGGAAAGGAAAGGAAACGATGATACACTCCACAGACATGAACACAAGCCTCTTTCAACTGATTTCTTAGGACACTGGTGCTGGACTTTCTTGTGTGGCAGGGTTTACTTTAATGGAAACCTTTCTCTTCCCTCCCAACACTTTCCATGGCACAATCGACGTAACCAGAAATGATTTTACAGGCTGTGTCAGTCCAGCTTGTAGACTCAGGCTACACAGAGAACTCAGTTCTTCAGCGACACTGTAGCAGTGGTGACAGCCTTGCCCACTTCATTAGGAGTGCCAGGCCCACCACATACTTAGTGCTGAGACAGTTTCACCTCGGGAATGAACTGCGTATGAATGATAAAGGCATAGGCAGTAGACTGTCAGAGGTAATGTCAGAGAAAAAAAGGGTGATAGCGAAAACCTTTGATTTTAAATAAACACACACAGAAAAAATTTTACTATTATGGCTATTGTTTGGAGTATTACAGTTATGACTACCAGCTATTAAGCACTAGAATCTTATTATACTTAAAAACAAGGAAAAATAGAAGTAGCAAGCAATTTCAAAATAAAAATTGGGAAGTGACCTCTGATAGTCTCAAACCCTTTAAAAATCACATCAAGTAAAACGTTTTAGATCCTAGAAACTTATAATTCCACCTTCTGTCGTTAACTTGACCTGACCAAAGACACGGTTCTCTAAAAGATCACAATCTAGAGACTGTCATTTGTTTAAACTCACCGAAATTATCAGAACACATTAAAAAAAAAAAACTTAAGACTTAAAACTCAGAATGTATTTTACGCCAGGGGTGGTGGCGAATTCCTATAATCGCTGTGCATGACAGGATTACAGGATTGAGACCAATCTGGGTTATCAGAAGACTTTATCTCAAACCAAATCAACCATCCAAACAAACAAAAAACTCCAAAGGGAGGGGCATTCTAGAAAACAAACCTTCATGCTCCCTGGTGAGGTGTGCAAATAGCCCTACCCCCTGACCTCTCTAGTGGCTCTCAGAGGTCAGTAACAGGGATTCCCTCATATCACCAACAATTCTATTTCAATTCATATCATCTCAATTTTTTTTGAATCTCATAACTCACACATGTTTTCAAAATTTAGACAGAAAGGACTATATTCTTGACTACAAGTGAGATACTGAATTCTTTAAGTCATTTGTTTCCTGATACAAATTCTAAAACAAAGGCTACGGACAGTTTATCCTTTGTTTTAAAACATTATTCTAAAATGTTTATGGTGTACTATGAGAGCATTAATGCTCTCAAGAGGACAGTGTTTTAGAAGGCCTGGGAAGGGAAGTGCTGCCTGTCACTGACAGTCTTTTCTGGATGAATAAACTTCAATGCCCCTCCAGGATTACTCACTTCTCAGGGTGACAAGTGTGCAAATCAACATCTCAACCAGAGCTCTCTGAGAAGCGAGCCTGACCTGGCTACTGTGAAAGGGAGTAAGGCAAGGGAAATCCTTCACACCTCTTACTGAGGAAAATCTGCACCTTTAGATTTGGAACAGCAGTTGATATAACTTTAAAAAATTAATCTGTCGGGGAGACAGCTCAACTCAGCAGTTAAGAACAGCACTGGCTGTTGAGTCCTAGCACCTACATGGCTCACAATGGTGTAACTCTAGTTGCAGAGGATCTGACACCCTCTTCTGTCAGCCACTGGCACCAAGCATGCACATGGTACACATACATGCAGGCAACACACCCATTCCCATTAAATAATAAAAGCAGTGTGAAGTCTTTAGTTTGACAGGCATAGTAGTACCCTGTAACCCCAGGAGCAGGGGGCTAAGACAGAAAGATAAAGAAATCCAGGCTAGTCTAAGCTACACAATAAAGAACCTGTCTCAGATCCCTGGACCTAAAGACGCAGATTTAAATCCCACCTAGGCAGGAAGATAAGTTCAAAACTAGCTTGGGAAACTTAGTAAGACCCTGTTTTTCAAACCTTTTTAAAAATATTTTTATTTTTTAATTTTAAGTGCATTGGCATTTTGCCTGCATATGTTTGTGTGAGGGTGTCAGCTCTTGGAATTACAGACAGTTGTGAGCTGACATGTGGGTGCTGGGAATTGAACCCCTGGTCCTCTGAAAGAGCAGTCACCCTGCCCTGTGGAAAGTCCAAGGCCCTCCCTAATACAAGGTATCCATTCAAAGAGAATAGGATTCCAAAAAGCCAGTACATGCAGTAGAGAAAAATCCCAGTGCCACTGTCCGTGGCCCCTCAGATTGCCCCAACTGTCAACCACATTCAGAGGGACTATTTTGGTCCCATGCTCATTCACTCCCAGTTCAGTTGGAGTTGGTGAGCTCCCATTAGTTCAGGCAAACTGTCTCAGTGGGTGACCCCTCATAGTCTTGACCTCCTTACTCATATTCTAACTCCTTCCACTCTTCAACTGGACCTTGGGAGCTCAGTCCAAAGATCCAATATGGGACTCTGCCTCTGTTTCCATCTGTTGTTGAACGAAGGTTCTATGGTGGTATTTAAGATAATCACCAGTCTGACTACAGGGCAAGGCCAGTTCAGGTACTCTCTCTATTGTTTAGGGTCTTAGTTGGGATCATCCTTGTGGACTTCTGGAAATTTTTCTAGAGCGAGGTTTCTTGCTAACCCCATAATGGCTCCCTCAATCAAGGTATCTCTCTCCTTGTTCTCATATCTGTCCTTCCTCCATCTCAACCATCCCGTTCCCTCAAGTTCTTCTCAACCCTCTCCTTCAACCCTTCCTTCTATCCCCTGCCTTCATGCTCCCAATTTTGCCAGGCAATCTTGTGTGTTTTCAATTTCCAGGTGGGTCTACATATGGTTTTTCTCTGGGTTCACCTCATAACTTAGCCTCTCTAGGATCATGAACCATAAACTTAATGTCCTTTGTTTATAGCTAGTATCCATAGCTGAGTCATCTCTCCAGCCCCATTTTACAAATCTTTAAAAAGTAAAAGCAAAGGGTATGGTGGTGTTTTGTTTTTTGGGGTGGGTGGGTGGGATGTTGCTCTGTGGTAGAGTATTTACCTAGTAAGTGAGGTCCTGGGTTCAATCCCCAGTATAGTAGTGGTATGTATGGGGGAGGGGATCTTAAGAGAATCTGAAATTTAAATTAAAAAAAACACAAACAAGAAGCATGGGAGCATTCAGCCCCGACAGGAAGACTGAGGCAGGTTCTACTAATAAAACAGCAAGTAGTGGCATCAAAACAAAAGAAGAAAATACATAATGTAATAAAAAAAAAAAGAGTTAATAATAGAGAATGAGTGACAGACGAACTAAGAATTAAGAGAGAATGAATGGGGATTAAGAAAAAGAAAGGAAAAACTAATGGCACAAATGAATCCACCTATCAGTAATGGTAGTCAATGCTCTCAGTTCTTTCATTTCATTTCAATGCACATACTGAACAGCTCCTCACAGCGTATGATGTGAGCAAATGACCTTGCCATTAAAGAAAAACAGCTGTCCTATATTTATTAGTAAGATGTTGAAGATCAATCATTAGATGCCTCATATACAAATCTCACAAAAGGATTCTTTCTGAAATAAGTCTTAGGAAAGACTTATGTTCCAGAAAAAAAAAAAACAACAACAACAAATCAACATGAATTTCTCAGCCTACATGGTTGTTTAACACCCCAACCCCAGTAGTTCAGTATGAAATCCAAACTCCTGCAAGACAATTATACCGCCTGCTACTCTTTACTTGGTCCTAGCTTCCCACATATAACTT
Organism: Myodes glareolus; assembly: GCF_982192425.1. NCBI lineage: Eukaryota > Metazoa > Chordata > Mammalia > Rodentia > Cricetidae > Myodes > Myodes glareolus. The sequence continues at coordinate 52,123,878 of NC_142038.1, forward strand.
CATCATATATAGTTTTGTTCAAAATAAGTCATGCTAATCTACTTTTAGGGAGAATAAGAGTATAAAAAAGCATCACTAGTAACAAATACAAAACAGTATTTATAACAGTGAATTTACTTAAATGATAAATTATTTTTAAAGTTCTCTACTTCTAATCTATCAGCAAACTTAGAAAAGGTGCCGCATTAAACATGAGAGGGCCATCTTCCTGTGAGGGCCCACAGAGCTGTTAGCCTGTTCTTCATTGACTGGAGGTTAAAAAATTTGAGCTTATTTTTGCTTTCTCAAAGTTGTTGACAAAAGGTGTGGCTACAAACAAGAACTGCTGACCTAGGATATGGTTAATTAGTATTTTGAGTGCAGTGGTGGGTCTGCTCCACCTGGACCAAAGGTCGGAGAATTCAAGACTATTCCTTATATCATATTAATGAAGTCTGTTGCCTCTCCGCTCCCCCTTTGGAGTAAAGTATATAAGAGGGTGGAAGAACAAACACGGTGAATTCAGTATTTTTACTGAATGTCCTTCCCGATGCTGTTCTGTGTTTCTGTCTCTTATTTCTCTGTTTCTTTTTTGCTTAATAATTCTAATTCTCATACTCCTATCCTGGAACGTATGAGTTTTGTCCAAGCTGGCTTTTGACATCTCTCAATGAGAAAAATGGGAGACCCTACATTCTTTGGGTCTTACTATACATTTCTGCTTGGCCTGGAACTTACTATGTAGACTGATCTAGCCTGAAACAGACATCTGCCTACCTCTACCTCTAAGTACTGGAATTAAAGGTCTGAACAACCATGCCTCACAGGCCTATTATCTGTACTGAAACATAGCCAAGGCGGGGCAGAGTGTTCCTCAACCACTCCTACCACTCTCCAAGAGAAAAGAAAAATACTGAAGCACCTTAAGAACAGAGTTTCTGAGCCGGGTGGTGGTAGCGCATGCCTTTAATCCCAACACTCAGGAGACAGAGGCAGGCGAATCTTTCCGAGTTCGAGGCCAGCCTGGTCTTCAAGAGCTAGTTCCAGGACAGCCTCCAAAGCTTCAGAGAAACCCTGTCTCAAAAAACTAAAACAAGGTGTCAGGATGGCCGAGTGGTAGGTGTCAGGATGGCCAAGTGGTCTAAGGCACCAGACTCAAGGCGAGAGCCTTCCCTACGGGCGTTAAAGGGGGCTGGAGAGATGGCTCAGAGGTTAAGAGCATTGCCTGCTCTTCCAAAGGTCCTGAGTTCAATTCCCAGCAACCACATGGTGGCTCACAACCATCTGTAATGGGATCTGGTGCCCTCTTCTGGCTTGCAGGCATACACACTGACAGAATATTGTATTCATAATAAATAAATAAATAAATAAAAAACAAACCAAACCAAACAAAAAAGAATAGAGTTTTTGGGGTAGTTAAGATGACTGTGGGGGGGGAGGTGTCCGCTGCCTGCCCAGATGACCTGAGTTTTACCTAAGGTCCCCAACTGGTAAAAGAAAAGCATCACTGCTGCAAGTTCCCTTCTGACTTCTGTAAGTGTGAGCATGTGCACCCACTCTCCTACACGAAGTAAATAGACAGGAGAAGGAAGGAAGAGGGAGGAAGGGGGGTTGTTTTGTTAACCTGACAGGGTGATAGGTCTGGAGAAAGTAAAGACTGCCCAGGAACAAGTAAGACACACCTCGGTTTCACCAGAACTTACAGCTCCTGGAAAATATAAGGCTAAGCACAAACACTAAGAATTCCTCTATAATCCAGGGTCACAATTCTCTTCGGACACCTCACTTCTTTCATGCATCTTCCAACAATTACAGAAGATAGAAACTTCATTTGTTATTTGCTAGAGTTTCATATAGAAGTACTGAGAAAATACACAACTAGTCATGTAAGATCAATGTTTAAAACCAATGATTCAGAGCCTTCAAGGACACTTTGTTCCATATTAACACGTATGAATTCACAACAAAAATAAAATATATAATGCAGAGCATTCAATTTTCATTGGGTCAAAAATACACATTTCAAGCTAATACAGCTATACCCTATGACATTCTAACTATGAGAAAACTGGAAGAGAGGGAACCCAATAGTAAAAGAGCTATATTTATTTTGTAATTCTTAATTCACAAGGCAGCAAATGAGATGCAACTTGAGCAGAGCAAATTCACCATCATAAGTATATTTTAATACACTATCTGAAACTGAAGAGACAAGAATACTAAAAACAACTTCCTTGTTTTACTCTCATAATTTATAAATTTGAAAGAAGACTCAGAAAAGTAAAAAACACTGATTGCTCCTTAGCTCTTATGATGCGCACAGCTGAAGAGGAAACAAAGGTAGGCAAGGAAGGAAGTCATCAAAAAGGGCACACAGATGATGTATTCATGACAAAAAGGTTACTATTTCTGACAGCAAATAAATTCCCACCTAAGTGTACTTTTAATCAAAGACTAACATAGAGACATCAGTAACGGTGCTGGAGAGATGGCTTGTATGACCTTGTATGTAGAGATGATCTTGTATGTTGAAGATAATATTCACATGGGTAAGGATTCCTGTTATTTAGTGCTACATCTCTACATTTTGTTTGTTTGCTTGTTTTGTTGTTTGAGACAGGGTTTCTTTGTGCAACCCTTGCTGTCCTGGAACTCACTGTGCAGACCAGGCTGGACCTGAACTCACGATCCTTCTGCCTCTCTGTATCCCAAACGCTGGGATTAAATGTGTGAACCACCATAATCCCTGGCTGAGGAAGTCCACAAATGTTTGCTAACATAATCTTTCTATATTTTTTTTCCTCTTCCAATCTATAAAAAATACTTGTTTAGGTGTTTGAAAGCTTAATTCTAGCTAAATACTGTTCAACTCTGTTTTTTTCAACTTTTTTTATTCTCCAGATTTTTCTCAATTTCACGTCCCCTGAAATCTGATTTAAGCTAGAGAGACGGATCAGTGCTAACTGCATGATCATAAGGATCAGACTTAGAGTCTACTAATAAGCCAGGCATCCTGGAACATATGTAACCAAGGGACCCAAGACCTCTGTGTATGCACAAACCCAAACACACACACAATATGCATGGTACCTGTATAAAGATGACTTTAGACCAATCCATAATAAAAAGCTCTGTTTGTCTACCATCTACACACAACTGAATCAGAGTCTAGATACTGGCTGAATGCAGAAAGAGAGCACCCGCAAAACACCTATTAACAAGGAGAATGAGAAAGTTCACTAATCTACTAGCTGTTAGGAACCTAGTATGTATTAGGCATCATTCTATTTTAAAACAACATTATATTGGAGTGGGTAGGGCTAGATAAATAAGAAAATTAAGTAAATCCACTAATTTCAGGTAATAAGGAAGGCTGTAAAGTACATAAGCTGAGGGGATTTAGGGAAGTTTTTCTGTGGAGGTGACTTTTGGGCAGAGAGTACACTCAGGCCTGAAGAAGGAGACCTGTAGTCCTGTAGGAATAAAGGCAGCTGGAAATGAGATAGGACACTTCATAAGTTATGGCTACTACAGTTTCAGACTGTATCGTATCTGTCTCTAGAAGCCATGGCAAAGGTAGATGAGAAAAGTCCTGAAGCAAAGGAATGACATGATCTGATTTAAGGAGATCATACTGGCTTTCTTCTCGGAAAACAAGCTAGACAGGAATCAAAGTGCAAGCTAAATACCTGTTAGGAGCTGCTGCAGAAATCCAACACATGATTGTTACACTATAGACACGATCACAGAAATTAAACAATACTTGCAAATCTGTTTCTCATTTTCTAGACTGACTTTTAATGACATGAAAACTGGACAGGACAGTAGGGAAACCTGCTCTAGGAAGAGAGAGTGCATATATTCACAGAGAAACTGCTAGGATAGACTTTATATAATTATCTCATGCTCAATACTGAAAGGGACATGAGGGGAACAGTGTAGACCTATCCTATCTAGATGACTTAGCAAGATAAAAATAAAAGGATTCTTGACTGGCTGAAAGGCCAATTATACAGAAGACCTGTTCAATCAGGAGATTTCCAATGGCAAGTTGAAAGGTTCTTTCTATCTTATGCTTTATCTCAGACAACATTTTAAAAACATCAGATTAGATGAAAAGAGAAATTTTATATACACACACACACACACACACACACACACACACACACACACACACAAAGTAGAATAGATAGAAGAAATGACACAAATTTGGAAAGTTGATAATATAAAGAGCAACGGCAGCAGCAATTTTGACAAAAGATTAGACCAGATCTAAGTTTACACTGGCAGTATCAAAACTACACACAGAGCCAAATACCCACTTGCACCCACACTGACAGGTGGACCTGATGTCACTACAGAGCAGGTCCCTCTGTAGGAAAAACCTAGGAGCTCTAGCTGACTGTAAGGTAAATGGGAATCTCAGCACATAGCCATCACCCAAAGGCCAAAAATCACCCAGTGATATAATGTTAAGCCAATCTCCAGAACAATGAAAGCCTTGGCTGCCGTCTCACTATGTTTACTGTCCCCGGAGCAGGTGTTCACTGAGAGCTGCACTTGAATGGAGGATACTCAGGGAAGAGCTGTGATAAAGAGAGCTCCCCAAAAGCCTGGAAACCATCTAGCACTGGACAGCAGAGACTTGTGAAATTTTCAGTAGTAATGTTAAAAAACTAAAAAGGTGAAATACATTTTATCTAAAGCTATTATCATTTGAATATGTAATAAATGAAACGAACCAATGTCATTGTTTTCAAACTATGTATTAAAGTACGTATTTTATACTGAAAGTACCCTCAACTCACAGGTGTGTAACAGCAAGAAGATGGACGGGGGTAGAGTGGATGAGAGCTTCCCTCTTGTAACAGGCAGAGAGGAATCTCCACAAGCAGCATATACTGTCTTTGACAACAGTGAGTTTTCTCTGACTGAAAGACTGAAGGAGTCCCAGAAGGTCTACATGATTTTTAGATGGGGGCGGGGGTGAGGGTGGGGGAAACACAGATATTACAGAGTCTCACTATGTAGCCCCAAGATAGCCTGGAACACACTACACAGAACAGGCTGATCTTGAATTCCTAGACTCTGCCTCTTAAAAGCTCAGCATACATGATGCTTTAAAAAGCTACACAGAAAGGGATTTATACGGCTGAATAAAAAACCTATCATTTTATAAGAAGTAAACACTGAATAATCCACTTGATCCCTGAAGAGAAGAGTAAATCTGACTGTTAAAGGCAGAAACTCCAAAGAAAAGCAAAGCTCAAAGCCAATCGTACCAGGTAAGAGAAGTAGTGAGTGAATAGGTGAGTGAGGATCGTAAAATGAACCTACGGGGAAACAAACTCAGCAGCCTTAACCTCTTCCTGGTATGTACATGGAGTGGACTAGGCAGATTGTGTACTCAAGATACCTACTAAAAAAACATGTATGTGACATACCTTCAGAGCACACTGAAGTAAATAGTACTGTGCATTATGTAACTGGTCTAGTTTTATTTTTGATTCATCATAAAATACAAATATTCTTCAACTTTAAAAGTAGTACCTCAGTTACCCATGCCAGAACTGATAGTTTATGCTAGTAAGGTGACTTGGGATAGGGAACCAACCATCTGATTAAATAATTGGAGCTTTTGAGGCCAGCTTGACCTGGAGAAAAGTGAGAGTCAGACTGAGATCCAACAACCAGGCATACGTAATGAAACTTGAACAAAATTTCTGGATATAGAAACTCATGGGAGCTATTAGGTTAGTATATCTACCACTGTTATAGGAGGGTGGAATGGCCCAATTCCATCCACTTGGGGAACAAAAATTTTTCCCAAGCTCCAACCCATGTGTCTCTTAATTTGGCTGGTCCTGACTAATAAAAGTTTTATCTTTCAAATAAAACGTTAAATGTACATGTTGCTCTAGTCAACTGTCAAGCCAGAAATAAGTTATGAAAATGCCTAGGATTTGAGGCAAGTTGGTCAGAGTGGTAATATCTTGGAGCCTGATCTTGCTGGAGCCTAGAACCTTTCCCTGTAGGTTTACACTGATTCATGGCAGTTAGTGTCAGAATTCTGTTACAGCATTTCAGAAAGATCACTCTTTCAAAACACACCTGCAAATATCCTTAGTGGTTACCCGACCTTCTCCTTTCCAATTATATGAATATATAACCAATCATGTATATATTTTATTCACTATTCTTAATTCTGTTGAACCAATAAGGGGAAGCAGGCCTTCACATCAGAGTTGGCCTGTAGACATTTACTTCAACTGGAAGGCAACTAATGAAAAGAAATCAAATCAAGGGATTAATAAAACACACTGGAGCATTTTACCTTTGCTAAAAAACAAGTCTTTGATTAGCTCAAGGTATGTCATTATAATACAAAGGTTGTAGGGGGAGGAGAAGTCTTGTCATAGAAAAAAAAGTTCTGCATTGAGTTAGGAATTTGAGGCTTCTAACTCTTTAAAAATTAATTTCCTTTTCATGGACATACTAATTATATATCTTACTGTCTCAATTATCATAAATATAATCATAACTGTTTGCAGAATGGCACTACATAGCCTGGGGTTATGCCTCAAGTAATGAAAATCCTCTGTCATTTAAACAGACAGGTAAGATGTAGGAGAAGGTAATGGGTAAAGGGTATGCAGTGGGAAAGAGGTGACAGAAGGGTTAGAACTGAGCTGTGCTGAGGAACATCATGTCTCTGAAGACTATGTTCAGAATGAAATGAAATGTTTAAGTCTGGAAAAAAGTTTTCAAAGACTCTCAAGTCCAGTCAGTGATGGATTCATATTCTCCCTCTCTCCCTGCAACCATGTTTTGTTTTTTCAAGACAGGGTTGTACTGACAGGTGTTCTGAAACTCACTCTTTAAACTAGGCTGGCCTCAAACTCAGAGATCTGCCTTCTCTGCCCCTGAGTGCTGGGATTAAAGGCCTGCACCACTATGCCTAGCCCAGTTATTGTTTCCCAATTCTTCAAGCCTCAGTTTCCACACAAAAAGAATTATAGAAAGTACACAGTGCTGTATACCATAAGTGCTCTTCAAATATCAGCTATGCTTCGCTGGTGGGAGAGCCTGAGGATGACGTGACTGGAAGAATAAAGGGCCTTCCATTCGGATACAGACAAGAGCTGCCCTCCTTCGGACAGTAATACTCCAAGCCTTGACGCATATCACTCAAAGGAACTTTTTAATAAGTAGGCTACCTATAAGAGACTAGTTTCCGGAACACAATTTCTGTCCACTTGAAAATTATGTCTCATACTGTCACATGACTGCTGTGAACCAGATTATGCTTAATGGAGATACAAATGAAACTCTCAATTTTAGTTCCAAATGTCAAAATCATTAACTTGAATAACAGGCTGACCTATGCATTCTGTACAAAATTTTCTTCAAAAACACTTAAGTCAACAGTCAAAGAAAATGAGGTGTAAAATTAGTAAGGTGTTTAATGTGATTACTGATAGTTTCCTTGGAATGACAGGGTTTCTCTGTGTAGCCCTAGCTAATCTGGAATTCGCTGTGTAGATCAGGCAGGCCACGAACTCAAGAAATCTGCCTGTCTCTGCCTCCCGAGTGCTGGGATTAAAGGTGTGCGCCACCACGGCCCGGCTCTTTGGAGTATTTTTATAGTGTTAACTTGGGTTGTTTCACTATAAATCACATTTTACATTCTGCTTTTAAATAATGATCACTTACCAATAGGTCTATGGAATATTTATCAATTATTAGTTTCTGTACTAATGCTATGTTTTGTGTGTGTCTCATTTCTAAACTATACTAATAATTAATTAATATAAATTTGTTTAACAAATGAAGAAACTTGTCTTGAAATTAAGTGGTAATTCACCTTTTCTAATTATTTTACAAACCAACCATTTCCACACATATTTCTAGTGTAAAATTATGTCTAATTAAGCTGATTTGGGGCTTCTTTACTCTTAAAACAGGACGGAGTCACATCTACCTTGAGTGTAAGGTGAAACACCTAGCATATCTATCATTCTTTTGGTCCTCAGAACATGGTATCATTAGTAACCTCTTTTTACAGGCAGGACATAGAAAGTGAGAACTAGTTAACCTGCTGGGATGGAAGCCCAGGTGACGCTTTTCAGAAGAGCACCAGATCACAGCTGCTGCCACTGTCTGTCTGCACTGTAAGTCTGATGCTCACAGTCTCACTTCAGCTGCATTACCAGTAAGGGGTAGTGTTAAAAGCTTCTAGGACAAAAGCTATCCACGGAATCAGTGTAAACTCACAAACATAATAGAGACCCAGTGAGAACTGAAAAACTGTTTATAAATGTTGTGTATTAGGTGAGCCCTTGAAAACTTATAGTTAATTCAATCATGTGATTAAAACTGCTAACTCACTAAGTTACCTATGTTAATCAGACACTTACCTCAATCAATTTGTTGGCATGTTCACGAAAAACTTGAGCATACTCCCTAACTTCTTTCTCATTTCCATTCTTTGCAGCTTCAATCAGGACTAAAAGAGGGACGTTGGTCTCCAGGAAAGAATCTGACACGTGGTCCATGACAGCTTTGCGAAGCTAGTAATAAATTGTGTAAATTTGATTTTATTTCTAAGAAGTTAAACTGTGATATAATACATCTACGAAAGACAAGGCAGAACGCATACAGCTAAGCCCCCACATAAGCAGTGCAGTAAAGCAGCCTGCAAAAAGGACGGCAGAGCCCACAGTTCATACCACACATAGCACTTCAGCAGCAGAACTTCAGTTTTCCAGACAGTACCTCTTTCTTTTCTTGGAACTTACAGAATTAAGTGGGATCACAGCAATGCTCTGGATTGAACTAGTACATAGCTTTGGAATATATGTAATTAGTCTAATTAGTTAAAATTAAATGAAAAAAGGAAAAAGAGCACTGCCTGATTTATCTACACTATAGGGTTATGAACCTATATGAATTTTAAATGTTATCTTTCTAATTATTGCTGACACTTGGTTCACCAAAGGTATATCAATTTTTAGTTTTGTTTTATATCTGATATGAACAATAAAATGTCTTTACTAATTCCTGAAAACTGTTCAAATTCTCACCATAACTTGTCTTAATACATTATACTACATATTTATAAAGTCAGCTCTAACTTCTTCTAAAAATTTTAACACAAAATTTAATTTCAAAATATTAATGAGATTATATGTCATTAAAGGAACAGATTTTTAAATTTATTAACATAAAAAATTCGGCATCTCCAACATTACTGTACTTAAGCTAAAAAAGACATTTCTACCAGTGGGAACAAACTGGTAATACAGAAACAGAATGGGTGGACACATGAGAAACTGGAATCTAGCGTATGGAAGTCAACACAACAAAATCTTCTGAGGTTATTTTCACAGGTCCCCAAGTCATCTGTAATTGATTTTCCTGCCCATACATCCTTTTCACACTGGACCTAGTTTATTCAGTCCACCCCAGAGGGAACAGCACAGTCAACATCCCTCTGAGATTTTTTTAGTCATTAATAAGCTTATTAGCAACACAACAGAAAAGCCACTTTTCAGAAGACTTACCCTTTCCCTTAATTAAAAATATATTAGAATTTTAATCAAAACTAAAGCTGAAAACTTTAGAAATAAAACTAACACTTAGGGAAAAAAAAAGCTTACCTGCCTACGCAAGTCCCTTGTCTTCTTGGTCATTTTATCTATTGCAGAGTTGAGTGCATCACTTCTTTCTTTACGTCCAGCCTAAATAAACAGATGCTCATGTGAGTATACATCAAGAAACCTCAAGGAAAGTCTATAAATATTTAGTGTTAAAGAAACACTGAAATAAAAAAGAAACAACAGTAAAATGGGCTTTAAATTTTTTTTAGATTGTTTTATTTGTTAAATGTAGGGTGTTTTGTCTGAATATATGTATATTTGTATACATGTATGTATGCATATATGTACATACATATATACATATACGAGTGTGTATGCATATTAATACATGTGCATATATGTATTTGTATTCTGGGCACTATGGCTGCCCACAGAAGCCAGAAAAGGGCATCAGATCTTCTAGAACTGGAGTTATACAGATGGCTTTCAATAGTCATATGGGAACTGGAAACCAACCAGGATCCTCTGCAAGAGCAGCAAGTGCTCTTACCGGCTTAGCCATCTCTTCAGCCTGAAACATTGTGGTTTTTGAGACAGGTTCTCTGACCGAATCTGGAACTCATCACTGACTTAGCTAGGCTGGCTAGATTAAGCTCTGCAAACTTCGGGGATTCTTCTGTCTCTATCTCCTCAGTTTTAAGATAGATAATAAAGGGTACCACCACAGCTGGCTTTTTACATGAACTCTGGGAATCAAGCTGAGGTCAAGGTCCTTGCGCATACACAGCAAGCCATTTCCCAATCTCCAAAACGTAAGATGCGGGTTTGGAGAGATGGCTCAACAGTTAAAAGAGCACTTGCTGTTCCTCCAAAAGACCCGAGTTCAAATCCCAGCACCTACATGGTGGCTCACAACTGTCTGTAACTAGTTTCTCACTATCTTCTGGTCTCCAAGCATACCACATATTCATGAGGTACACATAAATATGTAGGCAAAACACCCAAGACCTTTGAGGAACATCCATTTTAAGACACAATGCCACCACACACCATGAATCCTTTAATTCTGCCGCTGCTAAACTACCCTAAAAATCAATTTCTCTCCCTCTCTCCCTCCCTCCATCCCCACCCCCTCACTGTAGGAACAAAATGCCTCAGTGAAGAAAGGTCTGTCAGGCCAGGCACACTTGGGAGATAGGCAGGCAGAATAAGTTTCAGGACACCCGGAACTATACAAAGAAACCCTATTGCAAAAATCGAAACAAAACAAAAAAAGGGTCAGTTAGCTCAGATGCAGTTACTGATCCTTCTAGAATGTGCTGGACAGAGCGCTTAAATCAACATGTTTGTTGGCCTCTAGTCCATTGGTTTTTCAGTACAAAGACCAAGTTTAGGGTTCTGGTCATCCTCTAAAATGTAACACACATGCATCTACACCACTCACAACCTGAACACGTAAGCTTGATAAAATAGCTTATTGAAGTTAAGAGAGATTATGGAGTTAAGAAAAGTACTTGCAAATCTTGCAGAGAACTCAGGTTGAGTTCCTAGAATCCACATAGTGGAACATAACCATTTGTGTACTTTCAGAGGATCAGACACTCTCTAACTAACCTCAGTGGGCACTGGGTATGTGTACACACACATATACAGAAAACGTTTATACACATAAAACTAAAAACTCAAAAATATGCTTACTGCTTTATAAAGTTGAATTTGTTCTTTTAAAATTAAAGTTGCTGTGAACTGCTATTTATAAAATAAAGTAATTCAAACATAAATACTAGGAAAAGCAACCAGGAGGCACAAATGACTATCCCTTATTCAAAATGCCAGGCACCAGAAATATTTCAGAACTCTGGGTTTCTTTTAGATTTTGGAATATTTGTATAGACTTTTTACAAAAAACTTTAGGGATCTGGAGGATTTAAAGTTTTCAGATTAAGGATGTTGAACTTGTGTACCTTTTATCAGAACAAAGAAACTAAAGTAAGCAATCTTGAGCTCTCACCTAACTGTGTTCCACAGCATGGAGACCCTGAGTGTTTGCTTCATTTTGATATGCCACTGTTTAGCAGTGGCAAAGGGTTCCCTCAGAAAACAGTAAGGAATATTTCACGATAAAGCTTCCCTCCAGGAAGCAAATACCAGCTAAGGTGAAGAGAGGCAAAGGTTTCTAGCTGGGTCAGTCTCTAATAGTACAATTCTGGAATTAGGAATTCTCATCTCATCAGAGAAGCTGCTAGACCTTCCTCCTATGGAACAGACTACTATTTATGTAGACAAACCCCCATGCCTATTCCATACACTTAAAATGGGCAGAACTAACCACAATTCTTTCCACAGAAGTCTTAGAATCTAAAATCATTCAGAGCAGGCTGGGCATGGTGGTACATGCCTTTAATCTTAGTACTCAGCAGGCAGGCAGATCTCTGTGAATTCCAGGCCAGTCTGGTCTACATATTTAGTTTCAGGACATTTAAAGGTATATAATGAGACCCAGCCTCACAATTAATAATAATAGCAACAACAATAATAATTCAGAGCAATACCTAATTCAACAATATGCAGTATCATGGAGTGTTATGACAGGTATTCCTAATGACAAAATACCACATCAGAGTATAAAGGAAAACTATATAAAGGAAAAAGTTACATACTTCTCTACTCCACCCCCCATCCCAGTTTTTCGAGACAGAGTGTCTCTATGTAGCCCTAGTTTTCCTGGAACTAGCTCTCAAACTCACCTGCCTTTGCCTCCTAAGTGCTGGGATTAAAGGTGTGCACCACTACCACCCAGCAGATATCAACTCCATTCTTGATATGGAATGGATGGAAAATATAACAGCCACAAAGGCAAAAACAAAGGCTTTGACATTGTTGGTGGCACCTCAAAGCACAGTTTGGCCTCTAAATTTCAAAACAAATCTATAAAAAATTTACCCAACCTAACTACAAACAACACTCTGTTGGCAGGGGAAACATTCCAAGGTAAAGAATCTATAATGGTCTTAAGGCTTTTCTGCCAGAAGTTTTCACCTTCTTATTCTACATACAATCCCTGGAGGAGTCTGCCATTTCCATTACTTTGCCAACTAAGATCACCTAGCCATTCTCCATACTATCAGCTATCCATATCTGTTCTGGTTCTCCAAATTTGTCATGGTCTCTCTCACCTAATGTATTCTGATTTCTATCTTTCCTTGGGATAAGAGTCATCTCCTTCTGGAAACTTCCACTGGTCAACCTCAACTCTAAGTTCCAAGTTCCTATTCCTTCATAGTGATCCCACAGCCTATAGCACAACCTCTCTTGGTCTTTACAGCAACAGAAACCTAAAATAGGCACAATTAAACAGGTGTGTGTGCAAAGCTCATTGTCTACCAGGAAAGGATAAAAATTTCACCTACATGTCTATATGTCACTCCAAGTTGGAAAGTAACTCTCTAATCACAAACTCTCACATAGAAGAATGCAAGTAAGTATAACCACCACTTGCTGAATTTCCTTAAAACTATTTTATAGGGAGAGTTGGGTTAATTTCTGCCTCCTCTGCCCTGAAGTGGTATGTACACAAACACCATCTTCCAGAAGCGATACTGCCACTTTAAGTCAAAAGCATTTCTATGTGGAATAAAGCATTAAATGTCAAGAAGAAAGTCTAGTTCAGAAAAAACAGTGGAGATGGAGATGGCTCAGTAGTTCACTAGTTCTTTGCAGAGGACCTGAATTTGGTTCCAAGAACCTACATGGCAGTGGATAACCACCTGTAACTCCAGTTCCAGGGGATCTGATACCCTCTTCTGACCTTTTCAGGAACAAAGCATGCTTGGATTCATTCTCATTCTCATTCTCATTCTCTCTCTCTCTCTTTCTCTCTCTCTCTCATACACACACACACATAGGCAGAACACTGGTACAGATAAAAGTAAAAAAAATTTAAAGACTGAGACTCAGGGAGGAAATATGAATGAAATTATCAATGAAACCTGTGTGTACATATACATGTATGTGTGTGTGTGTGTATGTATATGTCTTTTGCTTGTTTATTTTTTTGAGACAGTGTTTCTCTCTGTGTAGTCCTGGCTGGCCTCAAAACTCACAGAAATCCACCTACTTCTGCCTCCTGAGAGCTGGGATTAAAGACGTGTGCTGCCACCACCTGCCACATACACCAATTTTAAGGTAAATACTCTGTCTTTTGGCCACAGCCTCGGCCTTCAAAACCCAAAAAGTAGACAAGTAAGAAAAAATAATTGCCGAGTTGGGAAAGGCTGTGTCCTCAGTCACTCTGATGGAAAAAGTAGAAATGCCCACCCCTTCAGAGTTGTAGCAGGCTCCTGTAACACCAGCTATTTAGGAGGCTGAGGCAAAAGATTTGTCTCTTACAAAAAAAAAAAAAAAGCACGACTTCTTTCCACTGCACATCTGAGCAACCGCCCTCCCTCAGAAGTTGACAGAACAGCAGAGACAATATAATTTGAAGTTTCAGTTCACTAGGTAAATCAGTAGGCAATGGTATAATCTAAATAGTTTCACTTTACTAATAAATTAACAGGGGGTCAAACAGACTAAAAATCAGAAAGGAACTAAATGCTCTAAGAGTTTAAGAGGAAGGAAACGCTTTCCCTTCAGTTTTTACATACAACTCATTCCTAATAATGGCTGATCTAATCCAACTAACTCACATTTTTCCTACAACTAAGGCAGTTAGTAAGAATTAAACAGCTTCTACATTAGAAAGGTTATTTTTCATCAGAATGTGGCTGACTTCAGAAAGATACTAACAACATCATAAGGGCTTCCTTTCAACTAATTATGATGCCTTGCAACTTTTAGGGCCAAGCTCATAGTGAACAGTGTTTCTAAAACCTAGATTCACAAACTCAGTAGGATCTGATTAAAATGTATCTACAAAAAAACCAACAGGTAATAACACTTCATAGTCCCATCTACACAAAGACCAAGATTAATAAGCACCAGAGTACAGGAAGGTATCACAGGGAGGATCAACATCACGGTAGTACACATAACTGTGACGCAAAGCTCATTCAGTGAGGACTGTAGTGCATCCCAGTCTGACAGTGTCTACACAACTGTTCCTTTACCAGTGTCAGATGTGCCATAAGAACTTTACTTATCCCTCAAAGGATTGCTGCTACCTTCTCTCTCATGCAGTCTAGGCATTCGCTGCATTCAACAAAGTCTTACACTTCTAAACCCACCTTGGGGTCACTTGTAGAAAAGGTTAAAATTATATATTTGCATTACTAGAGTTTCCACAAAACCTTTACACATGACCCCAAGTAAGAGACTAATAGGATTCCAGTTGTTACCAGAGTAGCCCTACTCCAGTAGGAAAATTCTCCTCTTTACATAAAGACTTCTTAGAATTCACCAGTGGAATGAAATCCTCAGAAGACCACAGGCCAGTCATGTGCTTATTTCACGGACATCATCAATACTTTTGAGATTTCTACTCTTGGGTTTGAAACAGGACTCACTAAGGGTAAGTAGTAATGGTAAGGGGAAAACTAAGTTCATATAGCCACATCAGCAAGATAAGTTATGTAAAAGGCAATCCTTTAGTCTGGCCTGCAACATATCCCCGATTCATGCTAGACACATCTCATGCATTTATATAACACTAACCATAAACATTCATGTCTGAAAAGTTATCTAACAGGAAAAGCTAGAGTTGTCAAGCAAAAACAACCAACAAAATCCTATTCCAATATAAACGCCCTTTCATATTCATAAGCGGAATTCAACAAGAGCTGCTATGAGATTCAAAATTTTGGTGTTACAACACCCCAATCTCAGTAGCAACTGTGGCTTTCAGTTAAGGAACAGGTGAGATGTTGAAGCAGAAATTCTGAAGACTGTGTCAGAATCCAGGCCCACTACAAAACTTGTTCAAAATTGCTAACATCTGGGTCACCTGTATAAAAAATGATGGTGTCAATCTGCTCCTCTCTTCTGGTAGGATATTCAAAGATCAACTCAGCACTGTTTTCCAATCAGTGTGGTAATAAAGTATTGTTATATAATAAGCAGAAAAGAATTATTCCCTTGAAATTCTGAATGGAGGAAAAAAGCCAAAATGACTTCTTTTGGAAGCTACCCTCTTTTTTCTGGCTTTATAATGTTAAATTCTTAATGACAATAAAACTAAGCCCATTTAGTTTAGCAACAGAGTCATACTTTGCTTTTTACCAAGCATGACAACAAGGCAATTGAACAGCTTTGCAAACTACCAGAGCAGAAGCGTACCTTGCATAGGCTGGCATTAAATCAGCACTTCATAAATCAATCGTGCCCATTTAGATGATCTCTATGCAGAATCGGCAGTCTAACACTAGCTCTCACACGCATTAGAAATCATCACTCTGCTAGTCCAACTCACTGTTCAGATGGGTCTTCTTGAATGCAGCATTTATTACAACCTCATTGTTGCTTCCTACACTGAAGGAATACCAAATTCTTAAGTCGGGAGTTCTTCTTTCTCAATTTATTGTAAACAGGGGGTCTTGTAACGACCCTGACACTGGTACAAAGCACAGTGCTTTTTAACAGTAAAGCTTCTGGAAAACCCAAACAAAAGACACGTCACCCGGTGACGTCAGCCTATATACAGTTCTGTGTGGTCGCAGCACATAAGCAAATCCATTCTTGTGCCGTTTCTCGGAAAAGCTTTTCAGTAAATGCACTCATGCTGCTCCAGAGGCTCTTCTCCGCGACAAGCCGCCCATCTGCCATCAACAAGTTAAGACCGAGAGAACTAACAGCTGCGGTAAGGAGAGCCTGAAGCTCCGGCGACCAGCAGTAATCAGAGGAGGAGGAAATTATTAACTGATAATCAAAGCTGATTTAGGGGATCAGAGCACCACAGAAAATGAAACCAATGCTATCTAGAGGAATATCCTAAGGAAAAACCAATTCACCCTGGCAGATTTGAATTTTACTTGGAAATCCTGGGACACAGAAAACAGGAAACCGGTCAAAGGCTCCTGCATGTTAGAGCCTTTTACAGACTCACTGCGTTGAGTCTGACAACCTCGACTGAATGCAGCCTCCAATGTGCTCAGAAGAATGGGTAAGTCCATGCATTTCTATGGCATTTCTTTTACAATCAAAGAGGATTCACGCTTTTATAAACTAAGCTGGTGAATTCCCATTTTATGATGCAAATCACTTGTTTTCGGATTTTAAAATTAATGTAAAGGCATAAAACACTAAGGAAAGGAACATGTTTTAATCTCCTTTATACATGGTTTAAGTTTTGTGTTCCAGTATACAAGGTTAATTTTTCTGCAGTAAATGAAAAATGTTCCATGCAGTGAAATCTTTCATTATGATGTTACATTGTTGTTGTTTTCAACAGCCCCTGTGTTCTGCTGAAACATATCCTATCTTCTTGTTTTCCTTAAATTATATTCTGCAGGCTTACATTTCAAGTGGCCATTAGGGGCCCCTATGCTGGCAGCAATATATGCAATGAGTGTGGTTTTAAAAATGCTGCCTGCCCTGGGTATGGCGTGTCCACCCAAATGCCGCTGTGAGAAGCTGCTATTCTACTGCGACTCTCAGGGCTTCCATTCAGTGCCAAACGCCACAGACAAGGGTTCTCTGGGCCTGTCCCTGAGGCACAATCACATCACAGCGCTTGAAAGAGATCAATTTGCCAGCTTCAGTCAACTCACCTGGCTCCACTTAGATCACAATCAAATTTCAACTGTAAAAGAAGATGCTTTCCAAGGACTATATAAACTTAAGGAGTTAATCTTAAGTTCCAACAAAATATTTTACTTGCCAAACACAACTTTTACCCAACTGATTAACCTGCAAAATTTGGACCTGTCTTTTAATCAGCTGTCATCTCTGCATCCTGAGCTCTTCTATGGCCTTCGGAAGCTGCAGACCTTGCATTTGCGTTCCAACTCCCTGCGGACTATCCCAGTACGCCTGTTCTGGGACTGTCGTAGTCTAGAGTTTCTGGATTTGAGCACAAACCGTTTGCGAAGTTTGGCTCGCAATGGATTTGCAGGATTAATCAAACTAAGAGAGCTTCACCTAGAGCACAACCAGCTGACAAAGATTAATTTTGCTCATTTCCTCCGGCTAAGCAGTCTGCACACACTCTTCTTACAATGGAACAAAATCAGCAACTTGACATGTGGGATGGAATGGACCTGGAGCACTTTAGAAAAGCTAGACCTAACTGGAAATGAAATCAAAGCCATCGACTTAACGGTGTTTGAAACCATGCCTAATCTTAAAATACTCCTCCTGGATAACAACAAGTTAAACAGTCTTGATTCCAAAATCTTAAACTCCCTGAGATCCCTCACAACCGTTGGCCTCTCTGGCAATCTGTGGGAATGCAGCCCCCGAGTGTGTGCTCTCGCCTCCTGGCTGGGCAGTTTCCAAGGTCGGTGGGAGCATTCCATCCTATGCCACAGCCCTGACCACACCCAGGGAGAGGATATTCTAGATGCGGTCCACGGGTTTCAGCTCTGCTGGAATTTATCAACCACTGTCACTGCCATGGCTACAACTTACAGAGATCCAACCACTGAATATACAAAAAGAATCAGCTCATCGAGTTACCATGTAGGAGACAAAGAAATTCCAACTACTGCAGGCATAGCAGTTACTACAGAGGAACACTTTTCCGAACCAGACAATGCCATCTTCACTCAGCGAGTAATTACAGGAACAATGGCTTTATTGTTTTCTTTCTTTTTTATTATTTTTATAGTGTTCATTTCCAGGAAGTGCTGCCCTCCCACTTTAAGAAGAATCAGACAGTGCTCAATGATTCAGAACCACAGGCAGCTCCGATCCCAAACACGACTCCATATGTCAAACATGTCAGACCAAGGACCGTATAATGAGTATGAGCCCACCCATGAAGGACCTTTCATCATCATTAATGGTTATGGACAGTGCAAGTGTCAGCAGCTGCCATACAAAGAATGTGAAGTATAATATCTACTCATCATCAAAAATCACATCAGATAAGTAACCTATTTTACATAGTAGGGGCTAAATACATATCTAATTTTTACCAATGGTGACATTAAGCCTAATTTTCCAAATCAAGTGGAGACTTGAGTTTTTGAAGTGTTGAAGTATTTTTAATTTTTTTAATGAAAACATTTTAAGTGTTAAATGAAGCAATGCTCATATTAATTTGCACTCTTGTTGGAAAATCTAAATGCTTAATTCAATATAAAACATTTCATGTATGTAATTATATACTATTGTATGTAAACATTTACACTAAGGTCTCCTCCATATGTTATTTTTTTTCTACTGAAAACAGTTCCGAAAGAAGCTACTAAACAAAAATAGATAGGGATGAAAACCTGTTTGATTATTATCCTCCATCCCATGGACCACAACTGGCTTCCTGCTTAAAAGGAGACAGCTAAAGTTCTCTTGTAAGATAAAGTGGTATTTACTCAACCTATAATTTACTGCCAGTATGAGAAGAAGTAGACTTACATGTGTGCTTAAGACTGGTAAATATTAAACATTATTCTTTCAGAGTTTGGCCTGGTTTAATAGATATTATCTAAGTTACATCATGAAACCAGCACCTTTTACATAACTCTAATAAAACCGGGTGACTCTTTAATTTTCAACAATAAATCCAAGCAATTATTTTAAAAGGTCTCATTATAATAAATCAATACTAAATAATTACACTGACTTCTTATACAACTCTAGTTTAACTTATAATGGACATGCTGATTTTTGTGGCATTTAGACTATTATTTTAAACTAGTATTAAATTATCATTTTACTAATTAACTTACTAAATGCTAAACTTATGTGAAAACCTGCATTTTGGAAAGAGAAAAACTGAGTCAACTTAACAATCCTGATATACTCCATCCGGTTTGAAAAGACAGCCCCTCTCATGATTAAAGATGCCTTGACAAACTGTTTAAGCTTCTTCCTTCTGTCTTTTTCTGATCTTTAAACTTCAAAGACCCAAATTAAAAATAATTAGGTACTAAAGATGCCTAACGCTGATTCTTGTTACATTATAAAGAAACAATGAAGAATTAATTTCAAAATATGATGTTAAAGTTTGACCTTTAATAAAGATACACATTTATATTGTCAGCTCCTTTTGAGACAAAACTAACCTATTTCCGAGGCAAGTCCTAAGGCAGAACTCTTGATACAGGCCCTGCAGCCACACAACAGTAAGGAAAGTCAGACAGCAAAGAAAGATTCTGAAAGCCCGACTCTCAGGTTAGTGGAAGCTATGAAGCAGCAAATGTTATCATGTACAGTTTGCACCAAATAAGCGACGCTCAGGGACCTGTATGATACTGAAGGAGGCTCTTGGTGTAAGTACGGATGCTCTCATCATAATAACAAATGACAATGATGCCACATTTTTTTCATGAAGGAAAGAAACACAAGTGTTCAATTATGACTTCTTTAAAGCAAGAGATGGCATACTGAGGATTTAGACTCAAGATACCAATTCATGTAGAATTTTTCTACAAAGAAGGTTCCACATATAGGAGAAAACTGAAATTAAAGCATCAATTTGATTTCAGGAAAAAAACACAAGCATTCGTATGTGGAAAAAAATGTATAAATGCTTAAAGAAAGGCACTAACATAAAAAAGGAAGGCATCCTTTCCTTAACATGGATGTTTATCACTATATTCTTCGCTCAAAGCTTATTTCCTCCCCAAGATTGAACTGAAATGTTACTACAGACCTAGATTCAATCACAATTTTCCTCTTTTAGCACAGAAAAAAAAAAAACCACCCACATTTCAAATCTCTTAGCAAAAAGCAAACAATATTCAGGTTATAGTGAAAATATGTGTTCTTTATGTACTTAAGGTGGGTAGATTAGTTTGGCAAAGCCTCAGAGCAGTTCAATTCAGTTGATCTTGAGTGGCAAGCAAGCATTTCATCTCCTGATAACCCAGACGCTGGGCTTGTCTGAGCCAAGACAGATGCTGGTTTTCCGGAACAGAGCACAGCACACTGTTTCCCCACTGAGATGGGGAAGAATTTACCAACTGTATGATGGCGACCACTGCCATTTATCAGGTGATAGACAGCTTGTCCACAGCAGCAGCTTTGAGCATATAAGACTCCACTGGCCCTAAAGGATGAATGGTTTGTCATCATTTCAAATGATAACCAAAATCAATTCAAATTGTGAGTTAAAAAGTAAGCAATATAACTAGGAATTCCAACTGACTCTAAAGGACATAGTTAATGAAGTATATGTAGCAGAGCAAACCATTTAGCACCTGAGAGCAGTGCCAAAGCCACCAAGGCATACTATGGTGGGGGAGGGGAGGCACACACTGTTCGTTTGTTTTTCCTTCCATGGTTTTGGTAAAGGCAATGCCAACCAGGTATTTTCCTTTCTTACTTAAAGCACAAATTGTCATTTCTAATTGCCTCCAGAAAGCAGGGTTCCATTTACCTAACATGTATTTGTACTGCAGTATCTGTGCTACCAACTGGCCAGAGAAGAACTGCCTCACAGCAAAACCATTCATAGTTTCTAAGTCATAAATGTGAGGGCTTTTGGGTGGGGTTTGATTCTCTTAACCATTAACAACACACCTTTCCCTCTCCTCAATTTTAACAGTTAGTGTAAAATGATCATTGAGAATTAGAAAAATGAAATATCTACCTAGGAACTAAGAACAAGTTTGCAACTATGGTGACTCATTTCTGTAGCCTACAGGAAATTCTAGTTTACCTTTCTGAAAAGAAAGTGAGCTGGTAAATCTGAAAATCCATTCAAAACTCATAATACTTACTGCCAGCATCAAAAAACAGACACTAATTTTTAAGCCAAATAATTGTATTATCACATATAATTTCTTAATGAGTCTAAGTTAATTTCTGTACCAATTCAATGAATGGAATTGACTGAACTTCCTAATTCTACTCACTAATTATTAAAGTCCATCTGCTTATTATAATGCTAGTCACTAAAAGCTAGACCCCATCTTTCCAATAAAAGCAAGCGCTATGTAGCACTGGTCTGAATTCTAAAATATGAAATAGTCTTATTATTTTCTTGAGCCACACTTCCCACACATAGCTGTGTAGGGGAGTGGGGCTATAAATTCTCTCTCTCTCTCTCTCTCTCTCTCTCTCTCTCTCTCTCTCTCTCTCTCTCTCATAGGTACTTTCAAAGAATATTTTAACAACAAACTTACATGATAATTTTCCTAATGCAGCAATCCAGGGACATCAAGCAATCAAGTCTGTTTGGAACAAAATTTTCATAGCTTCTCAGTTAAAGTGCTTGAACCAGAAAAGATTTTTTTTTCAAAGACAACATGGGCCACCTATAGATAATAAGTATTTCTTTAGCTAACCTGGAGCAAACTCACAGCGCTTGAAAAAAACCAGAAAATGACCACAGATGCTTTCTTATTCTACTATTGTAGACATCTGAAAACGTCTCCAACTCCTTCAACTAACCTTTTCTTCCCTTGAGTTTTTAAAATCAGTATGCTACATGGAACCTATGAACACTGAGACTGGAAACTCAAAGTACAGTCCAAACATATCTGTTCAATTACTTTTAAGAGCCATGGGGGGGTGGGGCATTGGGGGATAGGAAGAAAATACTATTATACAAGGAATCGGGTTGGGAAAACCGTAATACAGTGTACAGGAAAGTTTTGTTATTAAAATTGTGTATACTGTAAAAAAACAAATGTCTCTTTTGTTTCTGATTTCCCCCTGAAATCTGCAAGTGCTGGCAGGAAAACTTGAATAGGTATTTAAGACAGAAGTAAGATGAACAACTGTTCTGTACCAAGCTGTTTCTCAGTGTCGATGTGTCTGCAGAAAAAGGGTAGCTAATCATTACCTGTCTTTTTTCACAGAGGCAAAATCTGGTTAAGCAATGGGGAGGTGAGGGAGGCGGAATATGACAACATACAACAAACCATGCTAAAAAGCTGCCACTCAATAACCAGTTGTCACAGACTTAACAAATGGATACAAAGTAGGGCTCATAAGCCCTGGGGTTGGTCGCTTGTCTCAATTCTCCTGGTACAACAGACTACCGCAGTCTGAAACAATTGAAAAAGGCACCCTGGTACCTGGACTTAAACTGAAACTTGGCCTCTAGTTCAATGGAGAAAAAAATGCCAGGATCATCTTGCATACCACGCCTGCCTGCAGTCCATAGATGCTATCGATGCTAGGAATATAAGCTTCACTGTATGGCCTCCTCTACCCTAGATGAAAAGATCAAGAGGTATGAATGAGAAAAGCAAAGATTTTATTTTTTAAAAGTGATTTTATTTGGCTTAAATACCCTCAGGCAGAATGCTATGCCTCTGCAGTGTTTGGACAGAAACTGTCTAGGTTTCTAGGTACCAACTGCCATGGATGATTCACCTTGTTTGAACCTCATGCTTATCCAGCCCCAAGGCTGACAGAGTTGCCCAATTTAGGGCTAGAGAGATGGTGTTTACAGTGCATCTGCAAAGACCTGAGTTTGGGTCCTAGCACCACATAACAAACCAAGCATGTTACAAGTATGTAATATACTTGCAACCCCAGCACTAGAAGTGGGAAGAGATAGGATCACTGGGGCTTTCAGGTTGTCAGCCTAGCAAAAACCCATTAGCTATAGATTCAGAAATAAACTGCCTCAAAGAAGTCAAAGGACAACACATAGCCTCATCTGGCCTCCATGTATGTGCACACAAACAGAAACTTGGCCTCCACCTCAATGGAGAGATCTCAGCATCACCTTGTATACCACTACTAAAATGTGTACCCCTCCACATACACAAAGAGAAGCCAACTCCTTCCCAATACTCAGTGATTCTTGGGACCAGTGGCTATCAGAGTTCTCATGGTAGAAACCCTGTAACTACTTCAGAATAGAGAGAAAGAAAGCATAGCATACACTTTTATATCAAGAATAATTGCATTGACACTAGCTAGCATCAGTAATGGCCATTTTACACTTTATACAATGTAGTGGCATTTCATTTGTATTTTAATAAATAAAGCTAACCTGAAGGTCAGAAAAGCAAGGCAGCCAGCTACTGGCTCTTACCTCTAACTCAGTCAGAAACGGTGATCCTGACTTCAGGAATCTCAGAATGAGACTGAGATTGAGAGCTGTCTCCTCCCATTTTATAGCCCTCTCTAGTTCTTGGATTAAGGGTATGCACCACTACCACCTGGTCTATAGAAACTAGTGGCTGCTGGGATTAAAGGTGTGTGTCATTGCTGCCTGGTCTGTAAGGCTGGCCAGTGGGGCTGTTTTACTTTTCTGATCCTCAGGCAAGCTTTATTTATTAAAATACAAATGAAATGCCACTACAAAAGAAGGAGCAAATTTCTATACTTTATGGAGCAAAAAGGCAGAGCTTATTAATATAATTCTCTTACATTTTAATTTTAAAATCCCCATGTAGTTACTCCTGACCTCTCTAAGAAATGTCTTAGGATGGCATGGATGACCACAGACTTTTAGGTTCCCACTGAAATACAAAGAAGATATTTCTCTCAATGTTAATTTAAAGTGATTCCCACACTCCTTTTATAAAAATGTTTCACATATAACGAGAAGTCTTAACCTGTAGAACCTCTCTCTGTGCCCTCCACCCAGTCTGGCAACAAAGCCTAACCTAAGGCCTCAAAGGACTCCCTGCTTATTAGTCAGGACTATGGAGCACCTGTGAACATTACCTGACAACAGCTGATGACGCATCTCTTCCACGGGAACCATACTTTAAAACTGCAGTTCCAGAAACAATTCTCAATGTCTTTTTTCAAATGTCAAGAGACTTTACCAATAAGCACAGGAAAGGTGTACAAAGAGTTGTAGTTAAGGACAAACTACACTGCACAATCATTCACAAGTGTGCTTGGCTCAGCTCTACCATTAGACTCTGGTATTCATGGTTAGAGAAGAGTTACCAAAGCTGTAAATTGCTTTTTCTAAAAAATGATCAGATAAGAATCAATAGCTATTTATATTAGCTAATCTGTTTTGTTATTTTAGGGGTCAAAATATTCGTGAAAACAAAATATTTCCCATCAGGATACAGTTCAGTGATATAGCACTTGCCTAGCATGTGTGAGGGCTGCCTCTCCCTCCCCACAGGCTTAGCTGTCAAATAAATGAAGACCAACTGGTTGGTGCCCAGAACTTTAAAAAACAATGTGGTTATAATTAAATAGAGCCCAATTCTATAGAATCAAAAAGGTAAACTACATTCATATGTGCAGAATAGCTAAATTGGATGCAAAATGATAAAAAAGCCAAAATTCTAAACCTCAAAGGTCCAGAATGAGATTAACAGACTTCAAGAATCTTTAGAAATTAATACAATATTATGCATAGCTGCAAAGATTAAACTGAATCCTAGAGTGTTTTAATAATTCATAATTAAGGATTAGACAGCACTAATAGAACAACAAAGTAAGTTTTTAAACTTGATCTTCCTGGTGACTAAGGCAAAACCAAAAACAACAGCTCTCATCTGGTAAAGAAGAGGCTTTAGCCATGTGTAGTGGTAAACTTAGCATTCTGTATGCTGAAGTAAAAGATTTACAAATTAAGAGCCCAGCCTGGGTAACAGAGCACGATCTTATCTCAAAGAGCTAGTTCCAGGACACGCTCCAAAGCTACAGAGAAACCCTGTCTCGAAAAACAAACAAACAAACAAAAAAACCAAAAACAAAAAAAAAACAACAAAAAACAACCCCCCAAAAGAACCCAAAACAAAAACATTGTTTTATTTAGAGGAGAGAGTTACATGCAAAATTCTGAATAAATGGAGTCAGATGTGGAAACAGTAAGAAAAAAATGTCAGATGAAACCACTAAGAAGTTTTAGAAAATCAGCAGACCTGTTTGTCATGTCAGTTCTTGATAAGCAGCCTACTGGCTCATACTACATGCTTTGTCTACATGTATAAGTAATTTATTTCTTCCTTGCCACATCTTAAACTATGTAGTTCCCACACATACACAGGACACCCACTAAATAGATAAATAAATTCACACTTCTTCTATCTCTTTGACTATGAGTCTGTAAGATAACTAATTTCCCAAGAAAGAACAGGTTTAAATAGATAAAGCAATCACCGAGTTGACCAGCAGAGGGCATCATCTCCTAAAGCTGGAGTGGCAAGATGGCGGTAAGCCACCATGTAGGTGCTGGGAACTGATACAAGGTCCTCTACAAGAGCAGCAAGTGCTCTTAACCCCAAAGCCATTTTTCCAACCCTTATTGTTTTCTCTTTATTAAACTTTTTTTTAAAATTTGTATGTGTGAGCCTGCAAGTATGTCCATGTACCACATGCATAGAGTGCCCAAAGAGGGCAGAAGAGGGTACTGGACCCCCCTGGAGGTAGAGTTACAGACAGCTGTGAATCACCACATGAACACTGAAAATCAAACTCAGGCCCTCTAGAACAGCTGGTGATCTTAACTGTTGAGCCATCTTTCCTGTCCCTATTTGTTAGTTTTTGCTTCTTTTTTATGTGTTTGTTTGTTTTGGCCTTTAGAGACAGGGTTTCTCTGTGTAGGCCCAGCTGTCCTGGAATTTGCTTTATAGACCAGGCTGGCCTCAAACTCAGAGCTCCATCTATCCCTGTACTGGAGTGCTGAGATTAGAGACATGTGCTGCCCCCCACAGCTACTTTTTTGTAACTCAGGGTGGCCTTCAGTCTGATCTATCTACTAAGTGCTGGGCTACAGGGATGAACCACCACATCCAGCCCTACATCATCTCTCAATGTTGATTATTCATTTCCAACCTAAAACTGCTTCCTGAAAAGACACAGTCTCTTAAGACAGTTTTGTATTTCCAGCTTTTCCAACTCTCATAAGGATATCCTCACATGGAAAGGCAGAACAAGTATCTTCTTTGTAAAACATGTGCTGGGGACAGAGGAAAAGGTCTAGCTTTAGTCCTTTCTTCCTAGTAAACCTAATAGGTTTCCATATATTTACCATGTATTTTTATAATATTTCCAAAATAAAGTTTCAAATTTTTAGAGCATAGCTTCTAACTCTCCCCAATGTGATATAAATACTAAATATTAATGCCGCAGTACAGTGTAAAGGTAACTTACTGATTTTGTTCCTTCTCTATTTCTATGAAAGAACCTTGTTACAAGGTTTAAGGCATTATTTTCATCTATAAGACATTAATGGCTACACTTTTATAAAACTCAGTGGAGAGGCTGGAGAGATGGCTCAGCAGTTAAGAGCATTACTAGCTTTTCCAAAGGTCCTGAGTTCAATTCCCAGCAACCACATGGTGGCCCACAACCATTTATAATGATGTCTGGTGCCCTCTTCTGGCCTTCAGGCATACACAGAAAGAATATTGTATACATAATAAATAAATATTTTTAAAAATAAAAAAAACTCAGTGGAACTACTAGTTTTGTTAAAAAAAATTATGGGGGCTGCAGAGATGGCTCAGTAGTTAAAAACAATGACTGCTCTTCCAGAGGAAAAACAAATGAATGAAATTTATGCCCTGGCAATGCTGAGGCATGGGCAGCCCATCTATGACAGTGGTTCTGTTGAATGTGTCCGTATTGGGTTTCATGGTCTAAGTTGATGAGGATGACTGACCAGGTCGCTTCCTCAAGAGAGCCCCAGATCTCATTATAGATGGCTGTGAGACACCATGTATTTGCTCAGAAGTGAATTCAGGAACTTTGGGAGAGCAGGCAGTGTTCTTAACTGTTGAGCCATCTCTCCAGCCCCACTCTTCCAGATGACTGGAATTCCCAGTACCAACACTGCAGCTCACAACCATCTGTAACTCCAAGAGAATCCAATGCCCTCTTCTGATCTCCACAAACACTACACACACGGTACAGACATAGATGCGGGCAAAACACCCATGCACATGTAATAAAATTATGTGATGTGGTTGCCAGTATAAATTTTAATAAAAGCCTCAAGTCTTTATCTACCTCCCAACTAAATAACACAAATTCAGACTGGAAAATTACATCTTACATATTATACTTCACAACAGCCGCAAGTTTCAGGATTTAAAAGTACTTTATTCCTTACTGAAATTTAACTCTGTTGTCTCTAGTTATCTCCATTATCAAATGCTTCCTTTTTCTTTACAAAGTATATATTCAGAAGTCATTATAATTGTAGTGGTTCTTTGACAAGCCAAATAAGAAGTTTCTTTCCACATTTTTATTAAAATCAGGACTAGCTCTCAAATCTAATGTCTCTACTTAGGCAAAATAAAAATTATCTGATGGCTATACATTAAAAATCTACTCTAATTTAAATTTAATCAATCCAAATGAGGACCACCTAACAGAAATCAATTCTTGTTGTTTTCCCCAGCTTTCAGAACTAGGTAAGAGATGCTTTGTGCCCTGTCATGTAGTAGCAGATTATTAAGGACTTGCCTCACCTGTACAACATTGAAGTATATAAAGCCCCAATACCTCCAGGTAATGAAAAGCAACTTAGTATGAGCAACAGTGGTCCTCAACCTTCCAATGCTATGACCCTTTAATACAGCTCCTCATGCTGTGGTGACCCCAACCATAAAATTATTTTCATTGCTATTTCATAACTATAATTTTGCTACTGTTATGAATCATAAGGTAATATCTGTGTTTTCCAGTGCTCTTAGGTGACTCCTGTGAGTGGCATTTGACCTACAAAGGGGTCACAACCCACAGGTTGAGAATCACTGCTCTAAGGTCTAACTAAACCCTCTTCCTCCCAATCAAAATAACTCAACAAAGAGCAATTTAGAAAAGGGGGACAGGACCTTCTAGTTTAGTTCAGTATGATGAGATTTTCTTTTACTTACTATTCAAGGGATTCTAATGGTTAATTTCAGCTCCCTATATCCACAATGGTATATGTAGGTAGGACACACAGGAGCTGGATACCCTGCCCTGACTAGTTTGTGCATCTAGGTTAAAAGACTAGTCATGAGACCGGACTTTGTGTGGACCAGTTCTGCTCTTTACATTCTGAACCCCAATATCAGGTTCTTTTGCATGTGTCTGCTTTGTTTTTCTCTGAAATGGACAGTACTTGTAAATGATCATAAGTTAGTCTCAAAGCTATGATATCAATAAAAATACAGTACCAATACTAAGGGAAAATCACTGAAAAGAGTATGTCACATAGAGTATTTCTTACTCTTATGCAGAATGACATTATTATATAAGTAATTTATTTTCCTTTTTAGTGAACAGTACTACAAAGAATAAGGAAAACTATGCATTGTAAAACAAACAAACAAACAAACAAAAAAAGCCAAAGAGAAAGAACTGAAAAAATGGAGACTTAATAGCACTTTTTCCTATCAGAAAGATCTAATGGTTCAAATCAATTATCCTCTTATCACTCTTTGTCCTGTTTTCAGATGACCACATAAGTTCTGTTTCTTAGTCAACTGCAATCTGAAGAGTTTAGCAAACTGTTCTTTCTTCTTCCTCCCTACAACAGTTTCTCTTTGGTGATGCCCAGCAGCCCATTTATTCAGCATTTCATTCTGTCTTTTCCTTACTTGAGAAGTCTCCACTTGAACTGGATGGGGGGAGCATATACAAAATGTATAAATCTAAGGGAGTGGAGAGGAGATGCAAATTGATCAAGACGAAAACTATGTCAAAGAGAAACCCACTACTTATCTCACTTTCTGTCAGAGTTTTATTTTTACTAGTTTATTTTAAACTAGCACTGGGTGTTTATACTTGAATAGAGAAAGAGCTAATCACTTCAATATACACCTATCATGTATATGTGTGAGGTCAAATTCAATATTTCCAACCAACACTTGCATAACCACAAATAATGCACAGATAAATTCTGCCAATATAAACAGAAAAAAAGTGAAGGAGTCAAACTATTTACAGGTCAGGCTAATGGGATGCCCTAGGATTCATGTGCACACAGAAAACTACTAAAAGAAGAAACTATTTACATGTATAAAATACTGCAAATAGGGTACCAATAAGAGAAAGAAAGTTTTTTTTTTTTAACATAGAAGGAAAAGACTCTAAGAACATCATTAAAACTGTAACTAGTTTGCATCTTCTAGCCATCCAGGTCAAAGAATTTTGATTCTAAACAATTAAAATGGTCTATGTGAAAAGAACTTTCTAAAAAAAAAAAAACCTCTAACTCAAAGTAAGGCAATTAATTACTACCTTGTATTCAACCATGACATTTTTCAAAGGAATCTATATTTGGAATATGTCGATTTATACGAAATTCACTTAAATGTGACAATTCATTCCTAGAAACACCGAGCTTAAAAATCCTTCTTCTTTTATAAAAGACATATAAAAGCAACAGACTCACACAAGCTTTTAATCAACTTCCATGATTACATAATATTAAAATCTCTACAATAAATCTAAAACAGGCATGCACGCACACGCACATACACCTTTTCATGTGGCTCTGCTTCTTGTGATTTAACCATGAAGGACTCAAATGTTGCATTCAAGTCATCTCAGATGAGAATATTTCATTTCAAACAGAAACTCACTCCATTACCATAAAATAAAATGTAAACAAAAATGCATAAAAATAACAAAAGTTTGATGTGATTGTTTAAAATCTACCAACAAAAAGAGTGAGAAAATATAAAATAAATGGCAGATACTGTAGTAATAGCTGTAAAATTCAATGGCTTCTAATAAAGAAAAAGATCCACGCATTATTAGAAAAACGGGAGCTAACTACAATAAGTACTTGACAGAGAGAAAAACTACACGGCACACAGGCAAAATTAAAACAATACTATTAGTAGGTAGAGCATGAGGCTAGTATCTTACACTGATGGTACAACAGCCACTAGGTTTAGCCCTTTGTAGAAAATAACCCTCTCTTCCCCTCCTTCCACAACTCAATTATCTCCCTAAAAACAAAACTGAGAATTTTTCATGTAAAAATAAAAGCACCAAATACAAGGGTACCTTTCAGGGTTAATCACTGCTACAGCCCACACAATCCTTTTAAAACAATTTAAAAAGCAAATGTTCATCAGAAAAAGTAGTAGTTAAATAATTTACAGTACTCACACTGTGGGTTAAAATAATATATTCTTAATAAATCAGCAATAAAAATAAGACTTTAATACTCAGCAATAAGAATAAGACTAAAGTCTTCTCAAGGAGGCTGGAGAGCAGGCTCAGAGATTAAGAACACTCGTCACTGTTGCAGAGGACCCACATTTCGTTCCTAGCACCACATGGTGGTTTACAACTACTCATAACTGATGGCAACCAGGGCACCTAATTGCCTCTTCTGACTTCCATGGGTACCAGCAACACACATAGTATATACATGAAAGAGAAAACACTCATAAAGTAAAATAAGCAAATCTTTAAAACAAATGAACAAAAATCACCTTTTTTATCAAGTGTTTTTATTTTTTTTTTAAAAAAGTATTTATTTATTATGTATACAATGTTCTGCCTGCACACCAGAAGAGGGCACCAGATCTCATTACAGATGGTTGTGAGCCACCACGTGGTTCCTGGGACTTGAACTCAAGTCCTCTGGAAGAACACCCAGTGCTCTTAACCTCTGAGCCACCTCTCCAGCCCCCATCAAGTGCTTTTAAATAATAACATGCATAATTGTAAGCAATAATATCATCTTAATTAAGAAAATGTTTATGCCAAAAGGAGGGAATGATTATAGTTTGGTAATTTGGAAGAACTAAGAACATATCATAGAAGCAGAGGAAAGTATAGAGTTATTCATATCAGATTGCTAACAACAGTGACTTAGGAGGAAAAAAATGTGGGAGAGATGTAGGTAACGAGAAGAAGATGAAAGGATCAAACATGCATACAACAACATCTATGTAAAAGCTTTGTGTATAAAATTATTAAAAAGAATATTTGTTTGTATATAACTTTTTGTTTTTACTATAAAGCTGTATTTACTAAGGTGGAGTTTAATTTCTGATTTAAAAAGAAATACAGGCTACATAAAGAAGAACCTTTAGTTGAACTCATGGACTATAGTACTCAGAGACTTCACTGGATCTTGGAACTAGGTTGGGACACAGAAAAGAAAAGTATGTTAACAGGAAAAATAAGATGTAAACTGGAAAAGCTAAAATTACTGTTGTGGAACACTGCTCAAGAAAGAAGTAAACTACATCTCTCAGCTGAGGCTGGAAGAAGAAAAGTCAAAATGCTACTCTGTAGTCTCACGAGCAAAGCTGACCTCATGGGGTACACTGGGACACCTTTACAAGTACTGAAATAGTCCATATCCTTCACTCAAGTACTTAATGCTTTAGTAGTAGGCCTAATAGAAGCCTCCCGAATCTTATTCCAGAACTATGACAATATTAATCAGAATTCCCTAGGCTAACTGGATAGACATACACTGATTCTCTCTCCAGTTTAGAGATTGAAACTATTTCCTTTCTTCTCTATGGTGCAATCATAGCCCACAGGCAAGTAGAATCAACTGCCAGGGGTATCAGAAATGATCAAAGATTCCAGAAGACTTGTGATCAGAAATCAGGCATAGCATTATCCAGCAGAATAGAAGAACAAGGTCCTTAAATAGAGTTTGAAGAAGGCAGACTAAGATGTAGCTCAGTAAGTAGTCAAGAATTTGGACTAGCATGTATAAATCCCTAGATTTGCTACCCAACAACACGAAAAGAAAAAGAAAGAAGGGAGGGTTAATGTAGGTTCTCCTATCTCCTAGTTACCAATGCCATGTTCAAAACAAAACACATTTTGTGAAATTATCCTAAATCTCAACTTCCTGAATATATCACTGGTGAGATTTACACTGCATGTTTTTATACTGATACCAACTGGCACATGGCAGAAAGTACCTTCTGTTGATACACACTTCTTTCTCTTTAGAGCACAGCATCCAATTTCTACCATTATTTTTTCAGTATCCCTTAAACCAAATATAAAAATTCTTTTTCCATAGTTAGAACTGTAATTCCAATATGAGAATGCAGACATTATTATCATTAACAAAGCAGGAATGAGACAGGAATGGGGTCTTGTTTGTGTTATAATGATGATGTAATAATAGCAATTAAAAATTAAGAAAAAATAAATTACGTGTTTTTGTACAAGAACCAGGGTTAGAAGTTAAAGGCTATAGAAGATGAGCAAAGAAACTGGAAAAGACAATAGTAAAAAGATAAAACTTCCAAAATTGTTATAGTGAATAAAGACTTTCAACTTAGAGGAGAAAGGCTAATAAATTAATAAAATGTACATAGACCTGGCAACTCAAGAAAAGCATCTAAAGAATATACTAAATGTCTAACAGCTATAAAGGTAACACTTAGGTTATTATTAATTACTGATTAAGAAGAAATATATTATATAGAACAATCTATAACAGACTACTATCCTAAGACAGTAGATGTGAAACAAGAAAAAATGGTTTTATTCCACACATGTGACCTTTATAGCTCATTGTGCTAAGACACTGTAAACTGATGCCACAACAGACAGAATAGGAAGTGACACATGGGGACTAAACAGAGAAAACTGGAAGTCAAGCATGGGGACCAAGACAAGCAAAGAGATGGAGATTAGCTTCCTTGGGGGAACCAGAAAAAGAAAACCGGTTTTAGATAACAGGGGGAAGTAGAGTAAAATTCAGTGGCCTAAAGACAAAGAGAACACTAAAATATTTCTTCAAATTGTAATACCTGTTTGACAATCAATGACTCATTATAAGGCCAAAAGATATAAAAGATCCTTGAACTGGGTGTGGTGCTGCATGTGTACAAATTCCTGCACTCCAAAGGACATGGGAGGAGAGCTACAGGCTCAAGCAAGCTTGACCACATAATGAAATCATGTCCTAATAAACATAGAACAGAAAAACCTAAAATCAGTCCAAGGAGGTAATATATTTCTTTTAAAAGTAGTTTTATATTACTTGTGTGTATGTACATGTAGTTTACTGTAGCTACATAAAATAATTTTGGAAGATACAAGAAACTAAATAGAAAACCTATTAAGTGACTATAAAAGAAATGAGAAAGAAAGGACTCTTTTTATATATTCTTTCATACTCGACTTTTTGGAACTTATAAATACAATACCAACTTTAAAGGTTTTTAATGTTTTATCAGGACCAATAAGATGGTGCAGTGAGTAACAGTGCTTGCCACCAAGCCAAACCACGTAAGTTTGGTTCTTAGAATTCACATAGTAGAAAGTTAGATTTCACATAGTAGAAAGAGAAAACTGACTCCTGTAACACAATAAATAAATGTAAGCTAAATTTTTTAATTAAAAATGTTTTAACAAATATAAAGAAATGGCATGTGTGTTGTGTGTTCCTTTAATCTCAGAAGCAAAGGCAGGCCCACTTCTCTAAGTTCCAGCCCAGCCAAGGATGAATGCACAGATACCATCTGACATCAAGAGTTCACATTCCAAAAGCAGAGGTGAGGACACTGCCAGCTAACAAGCACCACTTCAGAGTCAGTCCACCTTAACTATAAGACTTTCTCTTAATGAGAATCTTCCTCTGGTCTTTTAAAAACCCTAAGAGAGAAATATCCAATATAACATAAAAGGGAGAAAGACGTTCCAGACATCATATTGCCTTTTCTACTGTCTATTTTAGTAACATAGGCAATGTTTAAACTCATAACTGGCTAATTATTCAATCATCTATCAAGTCCCTGAAACAGTGAACTATAAAAAAATCATAAAAGGTTGTTCATAATAGCATTCCTACTAGCATTAGATTTTTCTTAAATAAACAAAGACAAATATAAATACAACCTATAAAAATGAATAAGAAAAGGAACATATATATTCAAATAGCAAGTCTATTTCAAATCCAATCATCAAAATCAAAAAGGAGTAGGAATAAATAATGAAGAGATTTTTATACAAAGAAGCCTATTCAAAACTGAATTCAGAGAATGAACATTGATGTTCAGTCTCGCTTCCTTATGCCAGATAACTCAGAATGAACTATGCCGTATGCCAGACTCCAGCAAAATATACATTTTAATAGTAAAAAGAATATAATAATATGAATCTAGGAATGGGGCCACCAACTTCACTCAAGATAACGGGGCACAATAAAATAAGTTCTGCAACAGTCAGTGGGGATCTACTTGCTAAAAATTAATTGATATAGTTTTCCGCCATTATTACCAGGGTCCACATAATGACCACAACTGAAAGCAGAGGAGACGTGACTCAAGAGAATAAGCTTTTACCAACAGAATATTAAGTGCAATTACTTTACAAAACCCTTTAGAAATCTTGCTTAAAAACAAAAAGAGGACTGTTTGAACAGTTCAGTTATAAAGCAAACAATCAGTTTCTGTAATTGTAGCAAGATTATAAAGGAGTGACCATGTCCTTGGCGTAGCTCTCCAGCCTCACAATATGCTAGGTACATGAGCACTGTCATCATGCCCAGTGCGCAGAGGCAGAAGACACTCAGGCAAGTTTAGGTAACTTTTCATACTGATGTAACTATCAAGTATCAGAACAAAGTCTCTCCACAGACAATTCCTACAATAATATAACACACATGTATTAGTAAACATGTCATTCAAACATTTCTGAAAACAAAACTTCAAAATAAGAATGTGTTTATCCCACAAACAAAACCAACCAATCTCACCAAGTGTAGTAGTTTGAATATAATTGGCCCCCATAAACTCATAGAGAGTGGCACTATTAGGTGTGGCCTTGTTGAAGTAGGTGTGGCCTTGTTGGAGGAAGTGTGTTGCTATGGAGGCAGGTTTTGAGGTCCCTAAGTTCAAGTGCCTAGTTCATTTCACTTACTGCTGCCTGTGGGTCAAGAAGTAGGACTCTCAGATACTTCTATAGCTCACTGGGACTTATTTGGGGGCAACAAAGATACATAGTATTTCTCGTAGGGTGTCAACTGAGATGAACCTCCTCAAAATAAGTTTCCTAAGAACTTGCCCACGCAAATCTCTACCAAAACAGATTTTACTTCCCACCACAGCACCAGAAATATCATCAAGCTTTTTCTAAGAGAGAGAAATAATATTCCAATAAAACAATAATGAAGAGGCATTACATTTGACTTTTTCAATCAATGCCTTGAGTAACAAATTATGGCAGCACCATATAAGTACTGTGAAAATGAAATAAGACCCAATATTTTATATTTTAAGTAAAAACATTAAGTAAAAAAATCATCTTGAGTGGAGTGGTGGTGATGCACACCTTTAATCCCAGCACTGGGGAGGCAGAGATAGGAGGACCTCTGTGAATTTGAGGCCAGTCTAGTCTACAAAGTCTATTCCACGAGAGTCTGCAAAGTTACAGACAAACCCTGTCTCGAAAAACAAAAACAAAAAAAAAAACTTTAAAAAAATGAAATATGACAGCTTTTAAAAAACATCAATTTCAATCTAGTTGCAGAAAAGGCTCTGGAATAATGGGAGCTCACCAAGGCCAGCTGGACTGGGACTGAGGGAGCATGTGATCAAACTGGACTCTCTGAACGTGGCTGACAAGGAGGGCTGACTGAAATGCCAAGGACAATGGCACTGGGTTTTGATTCTACTGCATGGACTGACTTTGTGGGAGCCTAGTCTGTTTGGATGCTCACCTTCCTAGATCAGGATGGAGGGGGGAGGACCTTGGACTTCCCACAGAGCAGGGACCCCTGACTGCTCTTTGGACTGGAGAGGGAGGGGGAAGGGGAGTGAGAGGAGGGAGAGGGAAATGGGAGGTGGGAATTTTTAATAAAAATAAAAAAAAACATCAAAACAATTGGGGAAAAAATCACCTATCATATGAATTTGTTAAATTTTGGTATGGTTGTAAACATCCACGGATCAATATATTAGAGCATGGAGCAGGTTAATATTGATGGAGAAATCCTAGCAATATTTAGTTATGGTTAACATGACCTGCGTCTAGCAGCTATTTTTATATATAAATTTATATGTATAATATAAATTTGCATAATCTATAACTTTTATTATATACAGAGAATATAAAACTTGGTTTCTACTTATAAAATTCTTGCTAGTTTCTACAGTAGAAACGAACGAACTCATGTGACAAAGGCTCAGGATTACTAAATATTGCAAAGGAAGCTGCCAACACTAACCAATACTTCATCAAAGGGTCTAGCAAGCTTGGCAGGAAGGCACCTTAGGTCTGCTGGACAGCACCAAACCTAACTGGAGTGTCAGACTATGGACTCCCTCAAGTATATCATAAAGAAAGGCCTAATGAGGTCTGCATAGCTAGCTGAAAATGCAGGCTGTTGACCAACAAAAAGTACCACTGATGGGACAAAAGAGAGTCAACCCACAACTTCTACTATACAATTTTATAAATCCTTCAGGCTCCAGTAAGCGCCAGTATTTCAACCCAAATCTCTAGGCTTGCTAACTCTCTCTGCCCACCTCAAATCCAGGTATGTACTTAACATAATAAAGTTAAGCCCTTTTAACAGTTCTTAGAATTTTATAATCAAATTCTAGGTGAATATTTGTACAATTTTCTATTAAGAACCTAAGATTTAAAAATATGGTAACTGGATCTAATTGATGACTCAATAGCATCAAAAGCAGGTGGTACACAAGCCTAGAAACTTGAATTCAATCCCTGGAACCTACAAAAAGAGAACCAAAGCTACTGAGTTGACCTCTAACCTCTATGTGCATGCAGACATATGTACTGCATATGCCCATACATAAAATCATAATTTTAAATAAAATACTCTAAAGCAAACAGTTTGCATTTCATAAATCCACCACTGCTTAATAGGAGACAAAATATATGAAATGAAAACTAGTCAGATTGACTTCTGATTTCTCCATTCATGAACTATTTCTTTATATTTATTTACTTTTTAGTATTATGTATCTGTGTAGGGCATGTTCATGCCGCAATGTCAGAGTAGAGGTCAGAAGACAACTCGTAGGAGTCTCTACTCTCCTTCCACCATATGAGTTCTGGAGAAAAAAAATCAGGCTTAGCATAGTAGGCACCTTTACCTGCTGAGCCATCTTCAACTATTTTTGCCCTGAAAGAAACAATTTTTGATGCAGCAACTTTTAAAAGTACTCAACATTTGTGTAATTTAAGTAAAATAGCGACCAAAACCTATAGGCTATAATTGTATTCAAGACAAAGGTAGACCAACTTCACATACAATACAGGTTTAAACACTACCCATGTAATTTTGTCTATAACGGATGTAGGTAATGTTCAGAATAGTAAAAAAAAAAAAAAAAAAAACATTCTCTACATCATACAGGATAAACAAATTGCCTGAATTTCTATAGAAAATGATTTATTATTATTATTATTTGTCATTATTATTCGTGTGTGCACACATGTGTGAATGTGTGCATGGAATGGAGATGTTGGTACCTGTATGTATGCATGCAGAAGCAAGAGAAGGGTGTCAGGTATTTTCCTCCATCACTCTCCACCTTTTTTTCCCCCTCATTGAATCTAAAGTTCACCATTTCAACTAAACTGGCTGGCCAGCAAGTTCCCAATCTCCATGTTGCAATGTTGGGATTGCAGGCACAACGTAGTCATATTTAACTTTTACATAGATGCTAAATAGGTCCTCCTGCTTGCACAGTCAACTGTTCTTAACCACAAAGCCCTATGACCACCTTACCTTTATTCTGTTGTATGTGCCTCTCTTGGGTTTAGGAAAAGTAGAGCTAGGCTCCAAGTCTAACTGTACTGATCTCAATGGGGCCTTAAGGAATGTTAGACATTCTCTTCCTTCGCCCACATTAAATACACACACACCCTAAAACTGTTGATTCACCAGATCCTTAGCTGCCAAAAAAAGTAGACTAGCTTAGTGTCTGACATTTCCTTTTGGCAGTCATTAGTCCTTAATGTGTCACTGTCTATAGAGGATAAATGATATTGTTTCCTTCATTTCTACTTCTGCAGTTCATTTTCTTGGACCTCAGAAAATGATTAAAGATTAAATCTACCATAGAAGAAAGCTGGCAATCAAAGATTTTGTAATATAATAACAATGATGATCAAAACACCCCCCACAACCCTTTTTTCACTAGACTGAGTCAGTCTTGGCTTCTTACACAATACCTTCTATTGAGAGGCAAATTAAAGAAATGGAGAAAAAAAAAATAACCCCATAGAGATTTTCTAAAGTTTCTTGATGTTGTTGGTGAGCTACTCAATGGCATGAGAAAAGGGACTGCTAGCCAGTTTTGCTTTGTAAAATAGTTTTAGTTCCCAATAATCTAAATTGCTGCTAATACTTGCTAACTAATCAACCCACGATTATTCGATTCTATCTCCTATCATTCTCTTACTCTCTTCCCAATCCCAACCCTGTCTGTGTATCTTTCCAAATATCAACATGTTCCAGTGCTTTAGAATGGCAATGTGCTTCTGTTGTACTAATACAATTTGTTTTAAGCCAGAGTTCTTCATTCTTATCTTTGTACCCCAAAATGAGCATCAAAAGGGGGAAATGAGATCAAATATGAGTAGAGTTGTAGATGGAATACTATCAAATCAGGCTCCCTCTAACTAAGAGTGGTAGCTTTTCAAAACTAATTGTCAAAGCAAAGACTCTAAAATAATGTTAAAAAGAAAAGCAAGGGGTCTGGGATATAGTTCAGTGGCAATGAGTGGAGATTTTCAGTGCAATCTCCAACACCTCCATAATATCCTCCACCCCCAAATGCTTAAAGCACCTAAAATTGTAAGTACTTCTCAATAAAAAACTAGCACATAAGGCACAAGCTAGCCCAAATAAACAACTTCTATCCCATCACTATCATTTTACATTTTATTTAAAATCTAGTAAACAATAAGGAAAATGAAGACCACTAAATTATTACGGCCAAATAAATACACTGCCTCCTGCCACACACAATAGATCTTTAAAAATAAGGCTAAGGCTGGATGTGGCGGTGTGACCATGGCAGCACATACCCTGTGACCTGAGCACTTGGGAAGTGGAGAAGATGAGGCGTTCAGAGTCAGCCTTGGCTACCAGGGAAGAGAGGAGGGGGAGTGAAGAGGATGACTCGCTATCTTTCTCATTCATGTTGCTTCTCACCAAAGCCTCTCAGAACCTCACTGTGCTCTAGTATTTTCCTCCTTTAGTTTCCACTGCTAACTGAAACATCACCCTATTATTTACATAGAAATCCCAGAAGAATTTAGCTGAAACTAGCAAGTCCACTAAGTGAAGGGTAGGGAGCTAAGTGGGATAAAAATAAAAACTGCTGGTGGCTGTAGGAAGAAATGATGGTAAGGACAGTATCCTTAAACATCTAATACAATGATACTCAGCCACAATAACGATAATGGGATTTCCCAAACATATCTTAGTCAGGTTTCTGTGATAAAATATTATGACCAAAAGCAACTTAGGGAGGAAAGGCTTTATTTCAGTTTACATGTCCAATTTTTCACTAGTAAGAAGGCATTTTTTTCCCTTCCCAACTCCCATTCCCGGTATAGACTGGTTTAGCGTGGTACTTTCTACATAGACCCAGACTGGCCTCAAACTCAAGAGATCCACCTGCCTCTGCTTCTCAAATTCTGAGATTAAATGTGACTCAAAGCAGGGAAAAGTAACTCCAACCAATAATTCAGAGTAACTTTAAAGAGTAATTAGCAAGGACAACATGGCATGTGATGGTACACTGCATTCTACTTCACAGACTAACATAAACTGCAATAATCACAAAACCAGAAACTAGAATATGTGCAACTATAAAAACACAGCAGGAGGTTGATTGTTCCAACACATCTGAAAATACAATTTGCAAGACAATTTACAGGTCAAACATTACTTTAGCATAAAGCAAACTTAAAACATCTTCCTTGTAAAAGTTTTCAAGTCACCCCACTATGAAAAGGCCTTACAGCCACTTTTTGAGAGTGACCAAAGAAACAGTCATTCTTTGGTTCAATATGGCAAGTGTTCCACTTTTAAATAAGCTATCTAGTGATTAGCAAGTACTACTAATTAGTAACCATAGAGTAACCACAAACATCCTCCACCGCACAAAAAAATGAGGACATGCACTCAAGAAAATATTATACTATGCAAACTTATGTTCTTCTAATTTGGTGTTATAACAAAGATGTGTCAACCAAGAAGGCAATTTTCAATAGAACAGGCCTGAAGTCAAAGCTGGAAATATCCTGACAGACAATCTGTCTGTCCTGGGGAAGGATAATTTTAAAGCAGAGCTTACAGAAGAACTAGAACTGCCTGTCATAAAGCATCTGAACAGGCAACTCTAAACAACCGTATATTGAAAACTGGGGAAGGGGCATGCCACTCTAACTCGAAAAGAACACACCTGCAGCATGGCTGGCTGGAGCACTTGGCAAAAACCATCAACCCCAGCCCAATCATCCTATTAAGAGCATTCAGAAGTTAAAGGTTCAAAGTCATCGTTTCCTACAGCAAACTTTGCTTAAGAAAATAAAATAAGAGGCTGGAGAGATGGTTCAGTGGGTAAGAGCACACTGGCTGCTCTTCCAGAGGACCTGAGTTCAATTCCCAGCAACCACATAGTGGTTCCCAATCATGTATAATGGGATTTGATGCCCTCTTCTGTCGTACAGATGTACATAAAGACAGAGCACTCACATATAAAAAGTAAATAAATTAAAAAAAAGATTTAAAAAGAAAAAGAAACCATAATCTTAGTAAGCACTTGCTACCTTAAGCCCTCTGAAACACCTCACTATTCAAAAACAAGATTTTTAGATGAATGAGGAAAAAAATATTAGTATAGAAAGTTATCACTCATATGTACATATTATATATACAATGCATATTTGTGTGTTGTAACTAGGACTTACTATGAAGATCAAACTGATCTGAATTTACTATGTCACCCAAGTGGGACTTAAACTTGTGACCCTCCTGTTTCTGTCTCCAGGGTGATAGGATAATAAGTGTGAAACACAATAGCCAGCAGGCTTTCAGTTTTAGATATTTGTCCTATAAGGGAGGAGTACAGAGCACGGGAGTGAGGGAATTACAGGAAAGAATTTGAAAAACTGAGAATGAATTAACATCCAAACTAAGTGCTTCCCCTTACTATGATGCAAAGGGAATATTAACTGCATTATAGGCATGCATTCCACACCAAACTAGTAGCAAATCAAATTAAAATGTTCTGCCTGGTGTATTAGCATAATGAAGTCTCCTCAATATATATCCAGCTCAATTCAAAAACTGGTCAATTACTGTGTTCTTTTAACACATGGTAAAAATTACCATGTTTTAGAACGAAACAAAGATAGAGGGCTGGAGAGTTTGAAGCTCAGTAGTTTAGAGTACTTGTTGCTCTTGCAATCAATTCCCAGCACTTACGTGATGATTCATAACAATCCATTAACTCCAGTTCCACGAGATCAGATCCTTCTTCTTGACCTCCACAGGTACCAGGAACATGGGTGGTACAAAGAAATATGTGCAGGTACAACACTCAGACATATAAAAAGTGTATTTTAAAACAAAGATAAAATGTATCCTTAGGAGTTGAATAGATAGCTCAGTAGTCAAGAGCACTTGTTCTTGCAGAAGGTCAATTCCCAGCTACTTGATGGCTCACAATCATTCTTAATTCCCGTTCAAGGGGATCTCTAAGCCTTCATCTGACCTGAGGGCACAAGGCACACACATGGCACAGATATACATGAAAGTAAAACATTCATAAAGTAAATAAATCTTGTGGGCTTTTTGTTTTGTTTTTTTAATGTATCTTTAAGAAACATTCATCTTGGTTGAGCACAGTGGAAGCTCACAGCTGTAATTCCGGTACTCTAGGAGGCTGAGGTCAGCATGGGCAACATATAGTGAAACTAACTAAAACAAAGAGGAGGAAGAAGAGGAAAGAAATACAGGCAGGCAGGCAAACACAGATACAAATAAACATGTCCTTACCATCGTTGGCCTAACACAGACCTGTAACCTAAAACTAAAGTCCCAATCATAAGGAAATATAAGGCATTTGTATAATGACTACTATACATGGGTTACTGTACCATTCTGGACATTCACCCACCTTAGCTGGTTGGTTACTCAATTAGAATTATCCAACAGAAATAATATACAAATCAAAAATATATACCACGAATAGGCTTTTAAATTTTCTAAGGCTCACTTTTAATAAAGCACAAAATAAAATGAGATTTTACTTATTTTGATACTTATCAATGAACTATTTTACATTCCTTTTGCGTACTAAGTTTAATCTAGTATTTAGTTTATATATACATTATAGCTATAAAATACCACCTGTCAAATTTCAAGTATTCTGTCTATATGAATGGCTAACACAAGAAAAAGCACAGAGCTAGAACTATGTATGTCCACAGAATAAAGCTTGTTCTCACCAATGTTACAAGCTCTCACTCCAGTTATATATGACCATACATTATTGAGGAAGACTACTCAAGACAAAACCAAATGGATTTCATTTCAAAAATTGTGTGGTCCTGAACATTTTGTTAAGCTAACCTGACAACAAACTGTAAATCCTACTTAAACAAGTATTTTGTGCTTATATACAGAACCAAGTACTAAGATTTAAAAAAAAAAATTTTTTCCCTCCTTTGAGACAGGGTTTTACTATATAGCCTAGACTGGCCTCCAACTCGGTCCTCCTGCATGTTTCCTGAGTGCCGAGTCTGATTAAAGCATGCACAGCCACACCAGGCTTAATTAATTTCAATCCACTTACTTTGAATTCTCAAAGATCATGACACTCATCCAAAGCTGTTTTTTTACTCTCTAGAACCTCCATACCCAATGCAACTTTAAGCCGATAGATAAAAAGCAAAATAAATTGAACCACAATCACCAGGTTTCATTTCAATGGAATTGAGCAGGTATTTGTAAAACCCGAAAGGATCTACTCTAGACCCTTCTACTATGATGCATTTGTGGCATTTCCATGTTAAGTAGAGTCAGCTGTATTACTTTTACATCAATATCTATCATTTACACAGTCTTCACAGTGAGTGAACTAAAGACAAGACTGCCTAACCTTCCATCCCTTCAAACTGTGATGCAAATAGGAACACTAAGGCTGCTGGCTTCCTTATCCTTAAGAGCCTTTAAAAGGGAATTTGGGGGGCTGGAGAGATGGCTCAGTGGTTAAGAGCACTGACTGTTCTTCCAGAGGACCCGGGTTCAATTCCCAGCATCCACATGGCAGCTCACAACTGTCTGAAGATCCAGTTGCAGGGGATCTGACACCTTCACACCAATGCACATTAAATAAAGTTAGATAAACCATAAAAATATTTTTTAAAAAAAGGGAATTTGGTAGTCATTTAATTTAAGTTTGGTCTCATTCTG
The DNA here is from genome assembly GCF_982192425.1 of Myodes glareolus. Lineage (NCBI taxonomy): Eukaryota > Metazoa > Chordata > Mammalia > Rodentia > Cricetidae > Myodes > Myodes glareolus. The sequence continues at coordinate 52,167,831 of NC_142038.1, forward strand.
AACTAATATATCATTTTTACTAATTACCTACTTCAGAGTCCTTGGGTTTAATTTTTTTCCCAAAAAATGTTATCTGTATAACAAAAGACATTCAGAAAATATCTCTCTCTCTCTCTCTCTCTCACACACACACACACGCACACACACACACAATACAAAGTCTATAAGAGCAAGATTGAGTTTTTTGTTTTTTTTCCACACATGCATATTCTTAGCAATATGAATATCTAAAACTGTTCATTTTACTCATTTTCCCATGTCAGCATGAATTCATCAAGTGTACTTTTACTGAGTACTGCTTCTAGCAGTTTACAGACCATAAGAGGTTTTTTTTATAGTTTAGTCTTCCAAAAGTTTAAAACCTACTTTCAGAAATTATATTAATAAAGGAAATGCAATTAAATAACAATTCAAGGAAGTATACAATTAGGTGAAAAATTGCAAACACTGAGATAATAAATAACGGTACAGTTCAAAATGGCCTTCAGCAGGAGATGGAGGGAAACATGGAAACTCCAATTACAATAAAGATATAGACTTGGCTTAGTCTCACCCAGCAAGCCAAAGAGAGAAATGGAGAAAATCAAGCAAGCTTAAAGTTAAAAAAAGGGGGGGGGGGGAACTCCTATGTCCTCTGCAAGAGCATAAAGTGCTCTTAACTGTATAATGGATGAGTGGCACAATTCTCAACCTCTCTTGTGAGAGCGCTAATGGTAACTAAGCACTTAGAATTTTCTTTCTTTCACTATTTTTGTGTATATGGATGGATGGATATATACACCTGCCATGTGTAGCCAGATGTCCTCAGAGGCCAGACAAGCGTGTCAAGACCATCTGAAACTGGAATTACAGAGTCTGGGTGCTGGGGATCAAACCCAGGTCCTCAGCAAGAGCAGCCCACGATCTTAGCCAATTAAGTCATTTCTCCAGGCCCCAATTACCATAAATTTTTTACTGTACCATTAGTGACAGGTAGTTGTGAGCTGCCCAATAAAGGTGTTGGAAACTCAACTTGGGTCCCTGGAAGAGTAGGAAACACTCTTAACCACCAGGCCCTCTTTTCAACTCTAACTCCATTAATTTTAAGATAAAGTCTCACTATGTATTGCTGGCTAGCCTGGAAATCACAGACACTCAATTGCCTATACAGTGTGTAGGCTATCACTCCTGGCTTTTATTAAATCTTGACAAGACTGAGTTTAATGTTCCATGAACTGATAATGAAAAGAAATAGCCAAAGATAATTTCCCAATCTGAAACTCAAGAAAAGCTCTTTCATGACCCCCACACAACAATATTTAAATTTTAGCCTAAACATCAAATATTGTCGTAGTGCCACCGAAGAGTGCTAAACTGTAGTCTTAGCATATATTTTCTGTATGAATGTTTATACATTTTCCTATATCCATAACATAAAGAGAAAATAACACTACTTGTATGGCAGCCAAGGAAGAAATCAGATTACTCATGACCAGGATGACTGGGTAGAGTCTGAGCAATCCCATAATTTCAAGGGCTATTTTGAAGACTATTTACAAAGTTCTGTATGATTATCATATACCTACTAGAATATACTCAAAGTAGTTTCCTGATCACAACTGCACTGAACACTTCTATATGACTTTCAGTGCTGTACAAAATAGCAGATGATCCACATACACACTCTGGCTCATGATTCCTACATTATCAGATACCCTTCAACCTATACACTTTTTTATGATTTTATATTCAATCCATAGACAAGCATTTTTTTAACGAATTCCATATATCCACTGTGACTCTCACTACTATCTATCTAACTCAACTTCTAAACTCATTTTTCTTAGGTAGATTGCCCACAATCAAAGCATGGCAACAACTTAAAATAATATGCTTCACTAACTTCACATATGGTTAAATCAGGTAAAAACAGAAAAGCATTCATCTTCACCGTGGGAACAGCATCATGGCTCACCATTACCCTTTCATTGATAAAGGCATGTAAGTGAACAAAACAAAATGTGTTGCAAAGAACCTATGAGAAAAGATTATCAACCAGTATCTTTATTTGGAAAAGTGATAATTAAATAAGTAAAACAAAATATAAAATCACTAGGAATAACTAATTTGTTTCATCACTTCTCCCTTTAAAATACGTTATTTTGAAAAATATTAAAATGTATTAATAGTTAATGAAACAGTTCACTATTGTACAAAGAAACAATATCGTCACTATACCAAGTGCTCAAGGATGAGGTCATTCATACTCAGCACACCACAGTTAAAGATTCACATCCACTATTATTTACACAAAGTAGTGTCAGCATGGGGCAGTCAATCTAGTAGAGGCACAGGAGACTCTTTAAGATACTTTTATTTATTTATTCCTTCCTTAGAACAGCAAAATACTGGGTATACAGTCTAAATTATAGTAATTTTAAGTTAGAACTAAATAATTGGAGCAGCAAAAGCATAAGGGAAGGGGAAGGAAAGGTACATAAAGATAAAAGGCCAACAGTTATGGTATTTTCTATAGTTAAAAAAGTCAAACATCAAATTTTATATTGTGTTCTTTCTGATGTGTATTTTCTTATATATAGGTGCACAGATGTGCACATGTATGTGGAAGCCTCTGGTGTCTTCCTCAGTTGCTCTCCATTATTATCTTTTTAGATAGGTTTCTTACTGAGTTGGGAGCTCACAGGATTTGGGTAGACTGATTGATTAAAAAGACCTAGATATCCACCTATCTCTATCTCCCAGTTCTGAGATTATAGGCAAGCACCACCATACCTACTTTTTAAATAGGTGCTAAGGACCTGAATTCAAGTCAACATCCTTGCACAGCAAGACTTTAAAGACTGAGTCATCTTTCTAGCCCCACATGTAGATAAAACACCACACTAAATAAACAAACAAACAAATAATAGGTAAGTGAGTGAATGAATGATGAATGAATGAATAGAGAGAAATGAGTCTTTTCAAGGGGACCACCAACAGCCATAAAATATTCCCCAGACATCTTAGTTCAAAGAGAAATTCTGACACTCACATTGCCCATGTACTCTGAAAGCAGGTCCTGTAGAGCCTGACGGACAGCATTACATTCTGCCACAATGCGCTCACGACGGTCATCACGTGTGCAGGATGAGTCAGCCATCAGGGCAGCTCCACTAATAATGCTTTCCAGGCGCTCCTCCAGTGAAGGTCTAAAGCGTTCCTCGCTGAAGCTCAAGGGATCCACAATGATTTGTTTCTACAGAGAAAGTGTTACTGATATCAATACTCATTTCTGTTTCCTCAGTTATTCAAAAGACAAGGAAAGTACTGAATAGAAATATCAAGATGTAATTCCAGGGCTAGAGAGATGGCTCAGTGGTTAAGAGCACTAGCTGTCCTTCCAGAGGACCCAAGTTCAATTCCCAGCACACACATGGCAGCTCACAATTGTCTGTAACTCTAGTTCCAGGGGATCTGATATCTTCACGCCAATACACACAAAATAAAGTGAGATAATTTTTTTTTGAAAAAAGATGCAATCCCAATACCTAAAATGCACTCTTTATAACAGACAAAGGTCATTCCATGTGAGTTGCCAAACTGTATCAGTAATCACTTCTCAAAGAGAGCACTATTTGCCAACAGGGTCTGAATAAAATATGACTATCACAAATGCAAACACAATATACCATGTTCACATTACTTTTCCTAAACATCTAAAGGTCAGCCTGCATAGTACTGGTTATTAAAATTATCAAATGATAATTATAAGGAAAATAAGAACTCTCTTTATGTGCAGTCTATAACTTCTATAAGACAGATTTAAACAATTAAAGTACTGGCTTTTGTTCCTCAAGAAATGCATTTATAAAGAACTTATGGTCAACTATTCACATGTCTATTAAATACAACTGATCTTCACACCAATAAATGTTTATCCAAATATTTTGGTTTTAATTTTGTTTTCTTCATAGAATTATGTCATTAATAATTTCAACTTAAATGTCAACTCTTTTTCCTGCCAAAAGCTTAGTATTTTTCAAAGAGAAAACATTTCTCTTTCTTTCCAAAGAACCTTGGGTTTTGAAAGTGATCATGCAACACCTCCAGTTAATCATTAGCTACATTTTAGCTGACCGTTTACAGGATTTCTCTGATCAAGGTTGAATATGGGGCTGGAAATGTAACTCATTAGTAAAGCACTAGTCTAACCATGTGTAAGGCCCTGCATTTAATCTCCAACACTGTCAAGTCCTGGGGGAAGACTTGATACCTTCTGGACCACAGAAATGAAGAAGAAATGGTCACAGATTTTAATACTGTCACAGAACTACGATGTAAAGATTATGTAGTACAGCCCCCTCATCTGACAAATGAAGAAACTGTGACCCTAAAAGAGAAATATTTCTGATCTACTATTCAATTTAGCACAAATATGGTTCTAGGTATCTGGAAATGACAAATACTTAATGTTACCAAGTTGGAAGCAGAAGAAAACAATGGTAAGAGTATATTACAAGACATATCCTAACAATGGTAAAGGTCATTCCATGTTTAATTCTGTGAGAGAATTAGAGACTAGATTCAGTGGTATTTTGCCTAGCATGAATGGATGAGACCTTGAATTTAATTTTCTGCAATAAAAAAAAAATTCTTGTTAAAAACTCAATTCAAATACCATTGTCTTTAGGCATAACACTACCTTTCTTTTCTCATGCTTTATGAAAAGTTCTGAGTCAGTGCATATAAGCAAAAAACAATTATCCATGTCCAAGTATAGAGAAGATAAAAATGCCAAAATTAAAAAAAAACTGTTGAAACAAAATATATTTCATCACATTAATGCTATACTTCAACATTTCAATTATGAAAGATGATTGTGACCTATACCTATTTTTTCCAACAACTGATTTAAAACAAAGCTAGTCATGGTGGCATGTGGGGAGGCTGAGGCATGACGGTAGGATGGAGGCCAGCCTGGGCTACATAGCCAGACCTAGTTTCAAAAAAAGAATATCTCATCTACTGGAAGCCATGACTTACTTTGGGCTAAAATTAAAAGCAAAGCACAAAACATTAATGTGAGGACCAAAGATAATAGTAGATACGCATCATATACATAGGAGAGATCTAGGGCATCATCTATAAAAGCATTATTATAAAAATTTAATTTCAAATCCGTTTCAATGTGTTTAATTTTTTGTGTTCATGATTCAAAGCAAATCACAGAGTACAGAAATCTTTCCATACAGTCAGGTAAGATTAAGATGACAGCAGTGTAATTTATCTACATCTCTCACTAGACCATGAGTACCCCAGAGACAAAGCCAACACACACTCTGTTTGCTTCTGAATCTATCACAGGTCCATTTGCCAAATGGTCAAAATTCTGGTTAGAATGAACCAGACTCAGAGTCTCAATAAGGACCATATTAAAAGGAAAAAGCACGACCACACAGGAAACATAAGTTGCATAAAAGAATGCAGAAGTTTAGCCACATTACAGAGAGAGAGAGAGAGAGAGAGAGAGAGAGAGAGAGAGAAATGCTTTTAGCCAAGTTACAATAAAGTAAACTTATGATTCATAATAATTTTTTTCTACTTAGATTACAAATTTAATTGGAAGATGAGTTTTCATCACAAGCCTTGATCATATTTCCCCAGGAACTAGTTATCTTTTGGCAAGTGGTAAAGAGCCCAAAGTTTCCTTCCAAATATAACTTACATCAAAGTTGTTGAGAGCATATGCCAGCTCTCCACCGCCGCCACCCTGGTGCTGGGAGGCATCATCCGATGCAGTAGCCTGGGCTGCATTAGAAATGCCTGTGACAGCTTGCTGCAGCTGCTTGTATATCAAGTCCCGGTTGGCTTTATAGGCTGCAACATCAGGGTGCTGTAGGCATGCCTGCGATGCAGTATAAAGGATTGGAACATTTTTCTGCAGGATTCCTCTAGCTGCAGCCATCTGATCACGATGGCCCACATCTTTCAGTTCCTAAAATAATAAAATAAGAAATTGGTGGGTTTTTATAAGGGTTCTATTCATATCAAGACATATCTGTGTTAACCTAACCCAAAAGTAAGTTAAGACAGAGCTCTGACATCACAAGTCTCAGGCCATGTGAGTTTACATTTATGTGTAAACTCTGTGTTCAATTTTTTCTTATGCAAAACAGGAACAGTATTATAGCTCTTTTAGCACTTTGATGAATAAAATGAAATAAAGTACCTAGAACCAAGAAAGTATTAAATAAGGCATGAAAAAGAAGTCACAACAAAAAAAACATCTTGAACAGGTCCATATAATTAAAATAGATATAAAAGTACATACAGACATATTTAAAGGAAATACTATGAAATTTTAAGTAACCTAAGTTTATTACAAGAATTTTGTGAAACTTGAAACACAACATTCTTTGTGTATGAACTTTGCAAATCAACTAGGTAAGGATATGACCAGCAATTAATTCTCTTAAGTATACAACACCTCCTCCATTTTTTTTCCTACCCAGAGGAACAATTCAAAATACAAAACAATACTCTCTTCACAAAGAAAAATCAATCAAGTCACTGGCCATTAAGTCATAAAGTGAAGGCTCACATATTCCATGATTTCAATGCATGCTTATAATATTCTATAAATGTGGCCTTAAGCGAAAATGTCCTTTTACATTTCCTCAATCCCATAAGTACAAGGACATGAGGCTGCTGGCATCATTCCAACTAATGACATCTAGAACACTAAGTGGGATGGGTATGCTAGGTAATAAGGACACACAAGATAGGAAGGAAGCACAGCTGGCACACAGCCATTACTGAAACATAAAAAAAAAAAACCACACAGGAATCTTTGGTAAATGTGAACCACTATACAGAGGAGGAATAACCCTAAACTCTAAATCTGCTCCAACAGTATTTTACATATGAACATAAATTTTCAACATTAATGTTACTAATTAAATACTAGAATACAAATTTAAATGATTTTAAGATTAGTATTACATGTATGAATTGTAGTGATATTTCATTTGTATTTTAATAAATATTAAAAGATTGCCTGAAGATCTGAGAGTAAAACAGCCCCACTGGTCAAATCCCAATAGCCATGCTAGTTTGCTACAGAAACCAGGCAGTAGTGGTGCACACCTTTAATCCCAGCCCTAGGGAGGAATATAAAACAGGAGGAGACGGCTCTCAGACACAGTCTCATTCTGAGAATTCCTGGAGGTAGGATCGCCATTTTGAACTGAGGTAGAGGTAACAGCCAGTGGCTGGCTGTTTGCTTTTCTGACCTTCAGGTTGGACCCCAATATATCTGTCTCTGGGTTTTTATTGATGAACAGGAAGAGAAAAATTTAAATAATGTAGAAAAGTCAAATACTCAGAAGACTCAATTAGCTATTTAATGGCTCTCTTTTCTAGACGACTTCTTAAACATTAGAGACACTAAGTGGTTCCTTTCTTCTGAAACTTCAGTTCCACATATATTTGGGGGTTTACATCTTCATTCAAACCTTATACAGTGACAGTTTACTTTTCGACCTAGAATTCTTTTCTCATTTGGAACCTGAATTTTTGAGTAATAGTTCACAGGATGCCAAATGCCCTGTAGCTTAGCACATTAGGCTGAATACTCAGAAACAGAATCCTGTGGATTTAGACTGCGAATCCTTTCAAGACTCAAGTTATACAGTCGTGATCCAGACACAGCAAGCAAGATGTGATGGCCTCACTGAAAAAGGTACCAAGCCATGTAGCTATCACAGACAAGAATTATGGGCTAATATAAGTTATAAGAGTTAATAAGAAGCCTGAGCCAACCAGTTTATGATTAATGTAGACCTCTATGTGTTTCTTTGGGACTGAATGACAGCAGGACTGGGTGGGACAGAAATTTTGGTCAACAAATGGTGCCCAACGTGTGGACAACTGCATACACAGAAAACCTGACAGAACTTGGAAAGTAATTCTAGACAGAAAAGAATAGAGTTAAACATGGCTTATTAATAAAAGCACTCTCTCGGTTGAGATCTGCTTGCTAGAGGCAAGCGCTCTCATTTAAGAGAAGCTTCCTGTCTCAGCTTTAGCTGCAAAACCTTGCAGCTCTTTTAAGAGATCCTGCCACGAAACACCTAAATGGTGTTAATGAAAAGCTGACCACATGCTTTTTGGTGGCAGGGACCTTGAAACACCATAGAGTTGGGGCAATAAACATGGCTCTGGCCAGTACCTATGCCATGAGGCTGGACTCTCGGAAAGCTAAGGAATAGGCTGGATCCAGCCAAAGCCACAGCTTTAGTCCTAGCCGTATCGTTTAGCAAATTAAAGACTCGTGGTCAGAAAAAGAGAGATATGCAGTAAAGAGAGATTCAAAGAGGAAAAAGCCACTGAACAATTTACAGTGTGTTTAAAAATGTAGATAAGCTTGGGGGGGGGGGGGATAAAGTCCTTAAAAGAAAAAAGAAAAAAAGAGAGTAGTTGGGTGTGATGGCACATACCTTTAAACTTGGGAGGCAGAGGCAGGCAGATCTCTGTGAGTTCAATGATAGCCTGGTCTACAGAGTGAGTTCCAAAGATACACAGAGAAACCCTGTCTCAAAAGCCAAAAATTAAAAATAAAAGAAATAGAGTTTAAAATGAAGCCACGTAAAGATGAAAACTACACAGAGAGTCTGGATACTGTGTGTTACTGTGTTGTTTAAATTGTTTGATGGCTGAGGAAAGAGCAAAAGCTGGTAAAAGATATTTGATTATAAATACTGCTGGATTAATCTAACCTATATATTTTGAAAATGTCTTGACTTCAAAATTTAAGTCAAAAGATATGTTCCTTTGTAGAAGAGGTTTTGCTTTTGTTTCCATAGGAAATGAGAGACTGTGGTTTCATTCTGGATTAGGAAAAATCAGGTCTGATCAAGGAAGACCCCCCTGAGAAATCTCCAGTAGGAGCGGATAGCCCATATGTCTGAGTTCTACATCCAGAACAGTTTCAAGGCTGCTGGCTGAGATAATCAAGCCTCACAGAATATTCCATTCAAACTTGACCATAATCCAAATTTTTCTTTAGGTTCTCATAAGATTATCAGCGTCCCCAATCAGCAGTAGTAGCCTGGAAAACCATGCCCACATTCCCCCAAAACGAACTATGGATATTTTCCTTTGTTTAGAATGTTGGTTACAGGTTCTTAAGAATAATGGCCAGGAGAAAAGCTAAACAATGGGTATTAGATTCAGGGTTCTTGTTTAAATAAAGGGGGTGGAGTGCTGTGGGACAATGTCTTGTATCCTGTCACTTGTATTATTTTTAATAAACGTTGATTGGCCAATAGCCAGGCAGGAAGTAGAGGTGAGGCAACAAGAATTCTGGAAGAGGGATGTTTCAGTCTGCAGTAGTGATCAAGACACAGAGCAAACAAGATGTGACTGCCTTGCAGAAAAAGGTACCAAGCCACGTAGCTAACACAGGTAAGAATTACTGGCTAATATAAGTTATAATAGGTAATAAGAAACCTGAGGTACTAGGCCAACCAGTTTATGATTTAAAAAAAAAAAGACTCAAGTTATGGGTTAAACATGTGGCATGAACATTCTGTGGGCGTTTTCTGAATGTTTTGCTCTCACCACAATGTCAAGAACCTCTTAAGTCTCCGATGGCCACCGTTCCCTTTAAACATTTATATGTACAATCAGCCTGAGCATTCCTATGTGCTTAAAAGCTTAGTCTCTTACAAAAGCTGTCACAGATACCCATGACTACCTAAAGTTTACAGGCACCAGAATGAGTTACCAACACCCGGCCTCCCTAAGTCACTGACAAGTCAAGAACAAGAACTTTCACTTTTCCTAAGACTATATTAGGCTGTTTAAAAACAAAATCTTGTGGCTTTACAGAGTTAGTAATCATTTCAAAAATAAAGTATAACAAGTACTGACTAGTGATGATACTTATATAACTGGAACATATTGTCTATGTGAGCATTTTCTGAACAAACTCTTCATCTGCCATTTGCCAAGCATTAGGGATAAACTTTAAACAAGGAAGAGACTAACAACCAAGTCTCATCTATCCTAGTTGCTGAAGTTCTACTTTCCCTCTTTAGAATTATTTTTACCTTGTACAGGTTTTTGTTAAAAGATAGTAAAAAGGGCACTAATGTGGGTAATTAGTGTTGCAATATGAATAAATCAATAATTAAGTATTCCTCAAGCTATACAAGCTATCAAGTAATTCAAAATCTGGTGAAAAGTAAGCTATAAAACAGCATGACAAGTTAATTATAAAAGTGTTCTGTGAAAAGGAAAAAAAAATTCTGTGTTTTAGATTGTGTCATGATTTCTCAACTTCACCAATCTGGTTATAATTCAAGCAAACTAAGGATAAACAGAAAACATACAGAGGAAAAACTACTTTATAAAAACTACTGACTTATCCATCCCATGCACTGTAAATAAGAAATAAAAGCTAAACTCTAAGTAATCTAACATGACTCTACTAAAAGAACTGGAAATTCAAGTGTAAGTTTCTTCTTGTTTCCCTCTTAACAATATAGAATTGTAGCCATAGATACACTTGATCAGATGTTTATGAATAAAAATGACTATACCTGGTACCTGATAAACTAGATCAGGTTAAACCAAACTAGAACAGATTTAAACAAATAAAACACCAACAGTACCATTGCCAAACAGTTTTGGAGTGTTTCAGAAAACAATCGTGCAAGTCAGAGTAGTTAAGGAATAAGAGGCACTGAGTTCTTGTAAACATCTCAAAAATCTTTCTGCATTATGAATAGATGACAGTTGAACATCAAAATACTCTGTATGTTGAGGAACCATAGCTAACAATGAGGCACAGGTCACACTCTAAAAAACTTCACAGGTATACCCCTTACCTCTGCCATCATCTTTACTCTGGCTATGGTATTAATGTACCCAACTCCCACGTTTATATCTTGGAAACAATGCCCCAAATCACAATAATATTTGAAGATGGGGCCTTTGAGAAGCAAACAGAAATTAAATACTTCATGAAAAGTGTAACCCCAATGGTGACATTAGTGACTTTGTAAGGCAAGGAAGAGACCCGAGCATTCTTGACAAAGGAAGCTCTTTGTCGGCTCAATGCAGTAAGAAGGGTCTTCTCAATTGCTGGTAATGGCACATTGCTCTTGGACATCCCAAACTTTCAGAACCATGAGCTAAATAAAAAAAAATTTAAAAAAAATCTAAAGGTAAAAGAATTAAGCAAACTACATTTAGGGATGTAGCTGAGTGTAAAACACTTGCCAAGACCCTAAGGTCCATCCCAGGATGGGATAGGGTAAATTAAGTATAATCTGTGAAAAGGAATAACCCAAGAAATTGGAAAGCATGTATCACTCAAAATCTCAACAGGAAAAAAAGGCAATATAATGAAGATTTAAAATAATGACTGTTACAAAAAAAAGATATAAGTGAAGGGCAAACATAACGTCACTGGAACTCTAGGCCTGAAGGAACAAGAGATGATAGTCACCAAAACTTAGAAACAAGGTCTACAGACTGTGCCTTTTAGTGACTGAGGACCAGCAGCAGGGAAGAGCCTATACATAGCATAGCTTCACTCGCTTTTCTCTTCAGATTTTCTATCATGTTTCCACTGGCCAAACCTCAATAGGAACCTAAAGAAAAGTGAGTTCGTGGGTATATCCAGACAGGTCATATTCCTAAGGCAGGAAGAGGGCAAACAAGGGTAGAAATCAGACACAGAGAAAGTAAGTTTTCTTGGTACCTTATTTCAAGAACATTTAACACTTATTGATATTTCTCTTTAATACACTGAGATCATGTATACCGGTGGTCCTCAACCTTCCAAATGCTGCCACCTTTTAATAGAGATCTTCATATGTGGTGATCCCAACCATAAAATTATTTTCATTGCTACTTTATAACTGTAATTTTGCTACTAAATTGTAATATGAATATGTCTGGAGCTAAAGATTTGCCAAAGGGTTTGAGGCATACAGACTGAGAATTGCTAAAGTATAAGGAACTCCTAATGGACTCAGGCACAGAAAAATTAAAACTAAGGCAAAATTACTTTCTACTAAGCTTCTAAAATTAGACACAAGTTTTTGACTGCTACTATGTTTAACTTAAGAACACAATTTAGCCAAATATCCTGGTACATGCCTTTAATCCCAGTACTCAGATGCTGGAGAGAATGCATAAGACAGAAAGATTGTAAGTTTAAGGACAGCCTTGAACTATGTGAAACAAACATATTATGAAAATCTGAGTGAAAATTATAGCTTCACTATTGGCACAATACTAAAAAGATTTGAGGGGGGCAGGAGTTCAAGACAGGGTTTTTCTGTGTGTCCCTGCTGTCCTGGAACTCGCTCTACAGGTCAGGCTTACCTCAAACTCAGAGATTAGCCTATCTTTCTCTCTCGAGCCCTGAGATTAAAGGTATGCGCCACTGCAGCTAGGCTTAAAAGATATCTTTTAATTTAAGCTCTTATTGAAACTACATGAATGGGAAAAAGTAATGATACCATTAGAAAATTTAGACAAACTAAGTCTTCTCCACTAGATATAATAAAATACTCTCCAGCCTGTTTTATAAAGTGAGTTCCAGGTCAGTCAGGGCTGTAAGACCTTGTCTCAACAGACAAAGGACTAAGCAAGTAAATAATATTACAAAATGTCTGCGAATCATGCTTGTACCTGTTGTCTTTTCGCTGCCATAATGTTCAGCTTATCTACTTCTGGTTTCAGAGCCTTGTAATGTATTCCTAAGTCTTGCTCATTTCCGGCATTCTTCAATTTCAATATACCATCTTCCACCTAAAAAACACAACCCCCAAAAGCAAAACCAGACAAATCTATAAGTAAAATGAATAAATTCTAAGACTCTGCCTTCTTTAACAACTATTCAGAAAATAACTCAAGCAAATACATGTTGTTGATACACCCTCATATTACCCGAGTGTTTCGAAGGAGGTGGGGAGCAGCTAACCAGTTTATATTTTGGTTTTCTAATTCTAGAATGCTAATAGTACACAGAAACATATAAGGAGTATTATAAAAGGAGACAGTCAGAAGAACACCTTTGCTACAATTTCTTCAATAAAACCAAGACAACAGTGACCTATAGTAGAGTATTATATATACTTGAAATAGAGAAGAAACCGAATAAAGCCATCACTGGTTCAAAACCAAATCATATCTTAATGCTAAACTAACTATGGGCAGCATCACCTTCACTAGAACACAAAGAAGAAATTATAGATAGAGACCCAAACTTACAACTTTCAGCTGAACAAGTAGCTTGTAGACGTCTGCCATGTCAGCCAGAATCAGCAGCCGGGTAACCGCAGACAGCAGAGCCCGAGCTGCGCGGACCATGTTACCTCGCTTCACAGAAGAGCACGGGTCATCTGCAAACTCCCCAGCGGCACTCTTCATCAGGTCTCCTAGTCAGGAAAACGAAAACACAAAATCAGCAGAAATTAACTCAAATAATTTATTTATTAAAAAATAATGCTGGGTGTAATGGCACCCGCCTTTTATTTCAGCACTCGAGAGGAAGGGGGATCTCTATGAGTTCAAGGCCAGACTGGTCTAAAAGAAGAGTCTAGGACAGCCAAGGCTGTTACACAGAGAAACCCTGTCTCAGAAAACCATTAATTAAGTGTTTTATTTAAAGGGAAAATAGCGCACACTCATTTCACATATACATGTATTTTAAGAATACTGTTTATGTTTTTCTCCCTTCGGTTTGTACTACAGTGAAGAATCCTCATATAACACTGATAAAACAAAATACCCAGAAAATGACTAGACACTATATAACAAAAAGACTTAAAAATATGTCTTGCTTTAACTCAATGATAATATATGCCCCCCCAAGTGACAGTCAGGCACAGAGGTAATATTAAAAATTTTAGAAAATCAAACAACAGCAAATAACTAAAAGAAATTATTAGATAAACTTGTATCAACTGCAACATCTTCTAGCTTTCAGCCATAACAATTCCTTAATCTCCTGACAGGTGCTTTTTAGTAATAAAAAAAAAAAAAAAGAAAAAGAAAGTCACACTGAACATCTGAGTATGGTGGCCCATAACTGTGATCCCAGCATTTCTGAGGTTGAGGTAGAAGACTTTCTGGTTCAATGCTGGCAGGCTAAAAAGTTTCACCCAGTTTCCCTATCACTCACCTCCCCAAGATCCAGTAAATAAACAAAACCGAACAATTAATTAAAACAACTTCTGAATTCACAAAACGATGAATATACAAACAAGCCTCTAATAGAACTAAATTCAAATGACTGCTTAAAGGCTATCCCTGTAAAGAAACATGACAGTAAGATAAATAATATTATTTTCTTTTTCACATGTGGGGGTGGAGGCAAGGCCTATCCATTGAGGTCAGAGCTCTGATCTGTCCTTGCCTTCCCAGTGCTGGGACTACAGTGGCCCCACACACCCATCCAAACATTTGCATTGGTTCTGATGATCCAAACTCCAAGCCCCACACATTAAAGTACAAGCACTTTAATGATCTTTCTCCTTGACCCAATAAGAGTTTAATAAGCACTTTTTTGTAAAATTAAAAACAGAAAATGAGTCAATAATTAAGCCAGATCAGCAAGATGACCCTTCAGATAAAAGTAATTGCTACCACAGTTGATCACCTAAATTTGATCCCTGGAACCCACATAACGGAAGGAGAGAGACAATTCCCACAAGCTGAACTCTGATTTTCTCATGCATGCCATGACATGTCTCTTTATATATCACCGCCTACAACAAATAAAAAATAAAAATAATTTTTTCCCAGGATTCGAGAGGAAAACAGAACTACAAAGTCAGCTTTGAATATATTTGAAGTTCCACCCCAGACTGGTTACATGAGACCCCGTGTCTTAAATATAAACAAACAAATAAACAAAAGTAAATCAAGTGGTGGTGCACTAGGAAATCGGGCAGCTGTATTTCTGTGAATTCATGACCAGACTGATCTACTTAGTGAGTTTCAGAATATCAAGGGTTATATAATATATAATGAGACCCTGTCTCAAAATAAGTAAATAACAGATGTCAGTTAAGTCTTTACAGTGTATTTCTGAGATCAAAGCACTCTTCCTGCACATCAACAAAAGGCTATCCCAGATGACATGGTCAACAATAAAAACTGAGAACTTACTCTTTTTTTCCCAGTACCTTCTAGTCAATAATAACACATGTGGTATTTACTAAGATATAAAAGAGATTAAACTTAAGAGAATTCTGTACCTGGCAAGGCAGCTCAGGGAGTAAAAGTGTTTGTGAGACAAGGACCTGAGTTCCTACATCAAAATCCTCCACAAGCCTAGAGTTGGATCAGCTTATAATCACTTGCAACTCTAGTTCCAGAGGATCTGACATCCTCTTCAGGCCTTTGAGGGCACCAGGCACACACATGTCACACAGATACACATGCAGGCAAAACATCCAAACATATAAAATTAAAGGAAGGAAAAAAAGCGGTTGCTGAGAGTGATGACACATGCCTTCAGTCCCAGCACTCAGGAGGAAGAGACAGGTGAATCTCTAAGTTGGAGGCCAGCCTGCTTTACATAGTGAGTTCTAGGACAGCAAGAACTACACAGAGAGACCCTGTCTTAACAAACCAAAAACATAAAAAGTAAAAATGATTAAAAGTTTTAAAAAGAGAGAACCTTCTATTACATCATCTGCCAGGAATCCAGATCTGTTACCCCTGATACATTTTCTTCTGGATCAAAGATAACAGTTAAGCTCCTCTATGAGGAAACAAAAATAAGCCCATGGCCCTTTATTAGAACAGGGTTCAGATAAAGACCTTCCTGAAGAATCAATTACCTTAATTATATCCCCTGAAAGCAATCAAACTTTATAAAGACAGCTGTAGATAAAGAAGTTGGATGGATAATTATAAAAGGAAGTGGCTAGGTTTTTCTTTCTTTAACTTGAACCCTAAACCTAAAAAGGGGGGCAGGTATCTCAGGCTGGAGAGATGGCTCAGTGATTAAGAGTGCTGGGAGGTAGTAGCGCACGCCTTTAACCCCAACACTCCAGAGGCAGGCAGATCTCTGTGAGTTCAAGGCCAACCTGGTCAACAAGAGCTAGTTCCAGGACTCTTCCAGAGAACACAGGTCCAAATTACAACACCCATGTCAGATTACAGCTATCTCTACCTTCTTCAAGCACATCAGGCATGCAAGTGGTACACAGACATACATTCAGACAAAAACATCCACACACACATAAAACAATTTTTCAAGAACTAAAAAAAAAGTGCTGAGCAGCGGTGGCGGACGCCTTTAATCCCTGCACTCGGGAGGCAAAGTCAATCGGATCTCTGTGAGTTTGAGGCCAGCCTGGTCTACAAGAGCTAGTTCCAGGACAGACTCCAAAGCTACAGAGAAACCCTTTCTCGAAAAAAACCAATAAATAAATCAACAAACAAACAAATAAATAAAGTGTGTCTAATATATGCCAGGTAGCCTCAAACTCTTATATACTTGAAAATGGTCTTGAACTCTCAACCCTCCTGCCTCTCTTCCACCTCCACAGTGCTGGGATTAGAGGCATGAGCTGCCCACATTTTGCAAAGAGATACTATTATGCTGTACTAAATTTTTTGTTTCTTTGCTTACTTTCATGGTGAGTATTTAGTGTGTTTGTTTCTTTGTTTTGAGACAAATTCTTCTGTAGCCCAGGTTAGCTATGTAGTTGAGGATGATCTCGACTTTCTGACACAAAGAGCTAGCCCCTTCCCAACATATCTGTAATCCCACAATCTGAGAAAACAGGGCATGAGAATCAGAAGTTCAATGCCATTCTAGGATACGTAGCAAGTTCCAGGTAGCTTGTGATATGAGGCCCTGTTTTAAATGGCAAAGAAAAATAAAAATGAAACAGTCATGTTTGTAAGTTTCTTAAGGATAAAGTAGATGTTGGCTCCAAGCAGGAACTGTTGCAGCAGCTACCTCCTTCACTCCACCTGTACAGCACAGAAAGGTGCTTCTAAAAAACGGACCTGGTCCTACTGCGATTTACCAGTCTGGGAAACTCACCTTACTGACCCTTAATCTTTCCACATTTTCACTGTTTTCTTACTGACATCTATTTATTTACTTGGTTATTTGGAAGATGCAGGTGCCACATTACACATGAGGTCAGAAAACAAGCTGCCAAAGTTGGTCCTCCCCTTCTACCATATAGATTCTAGAACCAAACTCAGTCACCAGGTGTCTTAATCTGCTGAGCCAACCAAACCACCTCAACTTCTCCACATTTTAAAAAGGCTTTCCAAGCTGAGATTCTCTCTAGTTCTCAAGGGAGTTCTCATCTCCCTCACTTAACTATCGCACCAACAGCTTCACACCCCCATAGCCCGCACTCTATGCCAACAAACTCCAAAATTTATTGTTTCAGAAAAAAAATTCTGAAACAATAGTAATGATATCTTATTTTTATTTCTGTGTTATTTGTGTGTGCACAAGAAGGCAAAAAGGCATGTCTAATGCCCTGGAGCTGGAGTTCCAGGCAGTAGTGAGCCATGGAAACAGGTGCTTCCTTAAGAACTAAACTCAAGTCACAAGAGCAGAAAGCACTCTTTAGTGACTGAGCCATCCTCCAGCCCCTTAAAGATACTGATAGCTTGCTTCTTGACCGTAACTTTTCTATATTCAAAATCCAGGAAGGAAAGAAGGGGAAGGGAGGTACACAGGAAAAGGAAGGGGAAGGGGGATAGACAGGAAAAGGTAAGGGCAAGGTAAGAGGGAGATGGGGAGAAAAGTGCCCCTTTTTTTGTCAGCAGAGGAACATGGCTACAAATTACAGTTCTCCTGCCCCAAGTGTCTTTATTAATGAGATTTGTTCTTCTTTCTATTTAAACAACAGGTAGAAAAGAATCAGTGCTACATAGTGAAAAGGGGGACCACAATGTGTGTACCACAGGGAAGATTGAAATTGACTAACCTATGCCAGAATATTGACTGTCTATAGCTAGCCTCAAACTCATGCTCCTCCTGTCTGAGCCTCCTAAATGCTGAGGTTACAAGGATGTACCATTGCTCCTGGTTTCAAAAACCCTTTTTAAAGGGTTTACAAAAATCAGATATTTAATATATGGGTAAACCACAGATAAAGTGGTTATCTGCAAACCCAATCTCAACTGTTATTTTTTTTCTATTTACAGTTGATGCAGGAAAACAAATTCAATTATTACGTGAACCTTAGGAAGGCATTTCTGAAACATTTTATGAGAGCATACTTTTTGTTGTTGTCAAATCCAACAGAAAAAAAAATTTTAAGACATCGTCTGGATATATTTTTTTGCAGACCAGGAAAAAAGGGGCCCTGTGTTAAAATGACAGAAGCTTTCAGGTAAACAACTAAGTAATATTAAGCATCTTAAGTATGTTCAAATTATCTGTTTCAAGATCAATTTTATGGACATTCAGAAAATTCTAAAACCTATCTTATTTCCCAGGACTCTGTTCAATTTATTCTCTTTAACTCATCAGGATTTTAATGCCCTGAAACCTTTTCCCTCTCCTTTATCTCATTATCTGCCTTCAGCCTTTTATTTAAAACTTAAACATATATTTATATACATCATTGTGTCTATCAAATTGCTTAAAACTATGAAAAATGAATAACATTAACAATATTCTTTTAAATCTTCAGGGCCAGTGAGACTGCTCAGTGAGTAACAGTGCTTGCCACCAAGCCTGGGTCCATCTATACAGCCCAGACGGTGACGGAAATAACTGGCTGGTCCAGGAGTTTGCCGTAGCATACACACACATACACAGGGGAAAAATTAAAATCTATAGCTTGCTGGTACAATAGTGTATTTGAATTGTCTCACTCCGTGGAAAATATTATACACTCATAAAATTGTATTATAGGGAAAAAGTAACTGGATTCTAAACATCTTTCAGAATTATAAAATAAAAAAAAGACACAATCAAGCACAATGTACCCATGTAAGCATAGTCACAGAAAACAAACTGCAAATGAACTTCTTTTATATGTGTATGTGTGTCTGGGTATATGCATGTCTACCATGTGCATAAAAGAGCCCTCAGAAGTTAGAAGATGGTATTGGATCCCCTGAAACTGGAATTACAGAAAGTTGAGTTACCATAGGGGTGCTGGAAATGGAAAGAGCAGCCAGTGCTCTTAACTGTCAATCTCTCCATCACAAACATCATTTCTTTGTTACAAAATTTTAGGTAATTTTTATTTTTTTGCTCTTAGTATCAAAACAAATCAGTACAAAATAATAATAGCTGTTCCTTTTTGATGATGTTGTTTTGTTTTTGAAATGCAAACTTTTGTTTAAAATTCTTTTGGCCAGGCTTGGTAGCACGCACCTGTAATCTCACCTTTCAGGAAGCAGCAACAGCTCAAGGACATCTACAGCTAGTTGAAGTTGAAGGCTAGCTTGGGTACAGGAGATCCCTCACCCTCCCTTCCTTTCTACTTACTACTTACGATCACACACACACACACACACACACACACACACACACACACGATTTTATTAAGGTCAGGCAAGGCGATTCATGACTATGCTAATATTCAGAAAGCCGAGCAGAAAAATCACAGATTCAATGGCAATCCGAGCTATAAGACTTTGTTTCCTCTCAATTCCCCAAAAAGAATCATCTTTTTTTTTCCATTCTACCCGGAGTAGCAAGAAACAAACACTAAAGAAAACATTATCATACAGTATCCTATACCTAAGAGTTTAACATAAGCCACAGATCTTAACACCTAAAGAAAGAGAATTTCAGAAACGAGAAAGGGGAAGAAAGTAAGGAAATCAATCACTCCACCACTTCAGCAATCCCTCCACCCTCACCTTGCATTCTGGCAAAACTCCTGGGCCCCTGGATACACCATGACTACAGAAAACATGATACACAATTCCAGGAATCTCTGGCAGGTACTTTTCACCTGAAAGTGAACCTAACCCCATCAAGCTAATATCAAATTATTTAAATCCAAATCCACAGATCCTAGAAAACCTCTCAATCTACTCTCCTCTCAACCCCTGGCGGCACAGAAAGAAACTTTGCATTTTCCACTTTTTATAGTTGGCAGAATGTTTCTTTAAATTAAAATAGAGTACCACACATATTCATGTTCTCATTTTCCTTACTAATTCAAGTGTGCCCTGCTGCTATTCAGAAACACTCCAAAGAGAGACACTTGCTTCCTGATTACACATTCAAATAAATGCACAACACGCATTTCAGCTTGGAACCACTTTCTTTAAGAAATTAATTGGTAGAAACCAAGTTACTGCAACATCACGTCTGAAGTCATGCCAAAGGCAAATGTTAACACTTAAACTGGGTAAGCTAGTGCACACCTGTAATGCCAGTACTTGGGATGCTTAGGTAGAAGGACTGATGCAAATTTGAGGCCTGCCTGGTTTACAGAATAAGAGTCTGTCTCCAAAGAACAAAACAAAACAAAACAAAGCAAAAAAAAAAAAAACCCCACAAAACCAAGCCAGTACAAAGGTGCACACCTGTATCTCAGCACTAGGGAAGACAAGAGCACAAGATCATCCTCTGCTGCATAGCCAGTTGGAGACCAGTCTTGTTGGCATGAAACCCTATCTCAAAATTTTAAGAGGCCAACAAGCTGGCTCAGCAGGTTGTGGTACTTACCATCAAGCTGGATGACCAGAGTCCTACCCCAGACACAATAGGGTAAGGAGAAAAAAAACAACTACCTCAAGTTGTCCACTAATTTCCAAGTAGCACATGACATAGCTACATGTACACTAAAGTACATACATGTATACATAAAGTAAATAAATGTTAAAAAAAGAAAAGAATTGTTAAAAAACAAAAGCAAAACACTAAGGTAACTTCCCCTACTACACTGTACAAATATGTTAAGACAGTAATATTACCTGCTCTAACTTAAAAGCATTATTTCAATGGGTGTTATTTTTATGAATTTAACAAGTCAGATCTTTAAAAAGAGGAACAATTTCAAAATGGTAAGAAACATTAGAATTTAATGATTTCACTCTTCTTTCCTCACTTACAAGTTGGCTGCATTAGCACTGAATCTCTGCAGAGCAGCATATGCTCACATAAGGGCACAGATCCAGAAGCAGACAGCATCCTTGACACATCTCAAGTCAAAGAGAGTATAGCACCAACCCTAGAGACTTACAGTTTGAGGCAGACATATAACCTAAGGCATAAAGCTTCCAGATGACGACCAGTTAATGGTTCCCAGAACTTATATTTGCTTTCCCTCTTGCTTTCAACTAAAATGAAGACCAGGAGATGAGAATAGAGGCATGAGGCATTATGAACAATTTTTTTTTGGTTTTTTGATTTTTTTTAACTTAATCATAGGCCTTAGGAACACATGAAGAGTAGGAAATGCAATGGATGTTCTTAGAATGGATTTAGATATTTAAAAGGATGAATGAAGAAAGACACACAAAGGAAGGAAAAAACTGGACAATTTTACCCATGCAGCAAAGATAAAAAGGCAAAGAGCAAGTCAGAACTCAAAGTAAGACTATGAGAAAAATCAGCTAACTTGTTAGCTCTAATGAAGAAAGTTACTACACAATCTGAAAACAGAACTGACTTAATCTTAATCTTTTCTCAAATGCTGAGTGACTCAGCATTGCAAGGTAGAAACACTTGTCAAGGGCTGGAGAAATAGCTCAGAGGTTAAGAACACTCACTGACTGTTCTTCCAGAGACTCTGAGTTCAATTACCAACAACCACATGGTGGCTCACAACCATCTGTAATGAGATCTGGTGCCCTCTTCTGACCTGCAGGGATATGTGCAGGAAGAACCCTGTATACATAATTAATAAATAAAAAATAAAAGAAACACTTGTCAATTGTTTCCTGTGGAGAGGGCCCCTGTGTAACATCAAGCCCACCACCTCCATCTGACTAAAATGACCCACATACCAACACAAATCTCCTCATGGCTGTTTTGTCTTTACATCATGAATTCAGCAAACTCAAACTTCATTCTGTCCGTTTATCTCTCAAACCCTGTTGTTCAAAGCAGTCACTGACAGTTACTATGCCCTGATCACATATACCAATCATCTATCATTAAGGCTGCTTACACAGAAATAACATCAGTCTGAAGCTGTCAACATCTACACTGGACACAGACCCAATTTTCACTTTCTTCAAAAGTGACTTTAGTCAGCTGCCAGAAGAAAAAAAGTAATATACCTCAAGAATCAGCTTGTGTTCCATATCCCTTTTGTCAGAAATTAAATACATCATCTAAAATTACCTTGCCAAGATTATTTTCTTTTAAAAAAGAAATCTATGGACTAGGAAAATGGCTGAGTAAAGTGATCATCACCTTGAAAGCATGAAGACTAAAGTCTGGATACCCAGAACCTACAAGTCTTAGCAGAGACAGGGAATCCTCAGAACAGACTGGCTTGTTGCACTAGTTGGATTAGCAAGCTCTGGATTCAGGAAGAGATCTGGCTTCAGCTAGAAAGCAATCAAACAAGACACCCAACGTCAACCTTGAGCTTTCCACACCCACGTGCACACACAGATGTATGTACCATCACATACACACAAACACACTCCCAAAACAAAACAAAACAAAACCCACACAGAATGGTGTACACACTCCCTACATACAAATCACTCACACTGTAAACAGGAAGAGGCTCCCTATGCTCCCTATTTTACTACATAATGGCTGACACAATGTTTCAATTAATATCAACTTTTAAAAAAAAGGAAGCATATTATTCATCCTCTATTGAATGTTGTAAAAGACCACCAGTTTTACATGAGTATAAAATTGTGTTCCTGAATTCTACTTAAAAGTAGTTGGAGATAACAACTATGTTTATAAAGTCATGAGCTTTGATAGACAATGTTTTACATGATTGTTATCTCACAGCTCAGGAGATGGTGGAAGATGATCAAGAATTCAAAGTCAGTCAGTGGTGGTGCACACCTTTAATCCCAGCACTCGGTGGCGGAGGCAGGCAGATCTCTGGGAGTGCAAGGCCAGTCTGTTCTACAAGAGCTAGTTTCAGGGCAGGCTCCAAACCTACAGAGAAACCCTGCCTCAAAAAAACAAAACAAAATAAAACAAAAAAGAATTCAAAATCAGGACCAGCTATATAGTAAGTTCAAAGCTAGTCTGAGCTGATAAGATCCTGTTTCAAAAAGAAAGGGAGGGAAAGAGAGAGGGACTGACTCATATAAAGATTGATACTCAGAAGAGAACAATTTTGGTTGCTTCCAATAAGCTGAAATCTTATCTCTACAATGCATGGCATTATTTAGGAAAGTTTATCTAAAATGGAATAGTGACCCAAATTCCAGAACTTAAGAAATTCCAAAATCTTAAGACAATTACTCCAAAAAAAAAAAAAAAAGACTTCAAGGGATACTGCAAGCCAAATATAAAGCATTCTCTTTAGATTTGCTGGCCATTTACTAAACAAACTCTCTTCACCTTCTAGCCGTTTAGAAGAGGAGAAGAGGCTGAATTAAGTTATCTGATGCTCACCAGGAGAACAACCCTACGGACAAAGAAGTATAGAACAGTTACATCATCAGCCAAACAAGGTGGTGTGAGGCGGCAGATGGAAAATGATCAGGAATTCAAGGCCAGCTTCCTACACATGGGGAATTCCAGGGCCAGTCTAGTCTCTGACTCAGAACTAAAAGTACCTGCAGAACAATCCTGATAATTTGAGTTCAATCTCCAACTCCATCTGAAAGAAGACAACTGGCTCCTGAAAGTTGTCCTCTGTTCTTGGCAATTGGTTACCTGCCTGCCTATCCACTGTCCCTCCCTCCCTTCCTCTCTCTGATACATATACCACACACACACACACACACACACACACACACACACACACACACACACATCAATTTCAACCTAGTAAAATGGAAAGAAAATGATATAAGGTTTTTACTAGAAATAGGGATGTGGGTCCACAGTAGAGTGCTTGCCTAGCATGAACAAAGCCCCACTGTTCAATTTCCAGCACTACAAAATTAACATATAATATATAATATTATAATCTATAATAAATATAATATATACACACACATATATATTTATTTATTTGGTTAGTTGGCTGATTTTTTTTTTCAAACAGGTTTCACTGTGTAGTAACAGACTTGGTTGTCCTGGAACTTGCTCTGTAGACCAGGCTGGCCCCTAACTCAAAGATCCACCTGCCTCTGCCTCCTTAGTGCTGGGATTTAAGAGTGCACCATCACTTCCCAGCTGGAATTTTTTTAATTAAATATTTATAATTATTGCTAAATTTAAGTTTTATCCCCCAAGACCTACATGATACAAATAAGAGGGTTCTTTCCAAGAATTTTAAGGGCTGGAGGAAGGCAGCTTTGCACCAGCACTCATCTGTTCCTGATCCACCCAGACGGCAGGAGAGTTCACTACCACAGCCGTGAGCAGTCTATCCCAGGAACTGTGAGGTGAAATAAAATTTTCCTCCCTTAAGTTGCTTCTTCTTCAGACAAAGAAATAAAAAATAATAATAATTAAGCTATACAACCAAGGCTGTGTGGAACTGGCCAAAGGAAAATGAAGACTCATAGATCAATGGAAGGAAACACAGAACCCAGATCTACTCCACACAAGTACAATCAACAGACTGTTAATGAATGTGCAAAATTAATTCACTTGAGAGAAGACAACATTTCCAACAAGCAACGCTGGTGCAACTGGGTTCTATACAGGCAAAAGGGGAAGAGAGAGTGACCTAAACACTAAACCTGATTAAAAAAAATACAATCCAAAACAACTTAGGTTTAAATACGTAGTCTAAAAACATAAAAGTAGCTGGATATAGAGACACACACTTTTAATTCCAGCAGGGGGAATCTCTGTGAATTCAAAGCCAACCTGATCTACATAGTAAGTTGCAGGACAGAAAGTGCTACATAGAGAAACCTGTCTCAACACCTCCAATGACAGATAGAGGGGCGGACGGATGGACGGATGGATGGGTGGATGGATGGATGGATGGACAGACGGGCGAACAGATGGAAGGATAAAATGATAATGAAAATTTTTAAAAGAAAACATGAAAATCTTCATGAAGAATTTATATTCATAAATGGTGTGGGAAACCAATACAGTAGACTTAATCAAAATTAAAGTTTTACTGTAGAGGAGAAAATGTTAAAAGACTGGAAAATGATTCAATGGTTAAGACTGCAGATTTCTCTAGCACATGACCCTGTTTTGGTTACCAGTACTCATATAAGGCAGCTCAAAACTGCCTGTAATTAAAGCTTCAGAGCACCTAACATTTTCTTGTCTTCAAGTGCACCTACACCCACATACATACATACACACATACATAAATACAGACACATACACATATGTACATAATTAAAATAAAACAAAATCTTTATGAACAAAATAGAAAAAAAATAACCTGTTAAGAGGATAAAATACAAGAGGCATCTCTACTTTCCCATGGTAAGTTATAACCATTCTACAGAATAGCAATTAAAAGTTTAAACAATTATTACGTAGACCTATATTGATGACCTTCAAAATCAGACATCATTCTCAGTGGAGAAAAAGCCAGTCTCAAAAGATGAATGTAACATCCTTAAAAGGATAGAATTACAAAGTGATTCAGGAAAGAGGTGAAGAGGTACATGAATGAATATCAAGAAGTAGATGAGATCTTTGAAAAAATGAACAAGTCCTTGTATCTTGACTGTGGCAGTCATTTTATATAAAATCTACAGATGTAATAAAAAAGTTAAAATAAGGCAACCTATTAATTGATTGCTGTTAATATAACTAAATTACTGGACCAAATATTGTCAAGCAATGCTAACTTGACTAAAAACTGGCAGCGCTGAATGCAAATAGCTCTATGCTGAGATGAGGGTTTTTTTCTCCCTTTTCTTTTTTGTTCAGAGAAAGAGCTTCATGTATCCCAGGCTGGCTTTGAACTCACTATGTAGCTAAGAATGACCTAGAACTTCCTGTCTCCACCTACTGAGTACTGAAATTACAGGGGAATGCCACTCTGCCTGGTTTTATGTGACGTTGAGATCAAACCCAGGCTCTCAAGCATGCTAAGCAAGCACTCTACCAACTAAGCTACATCCCAAGTTCCTGGAACAAATACTTTCAAATTTAAATAATTTGCCTCAGTTCTTAGCACCCACCATTGCCTCAATATATTCCTAAAATGATTCAGGTCACAAGAAAATAAATTACATAATATTTCATGTACCAACTCCCTTAGTTTATCGATTAAAAGAACAGTTATTTGCACAAGTTAACCCGCATGAAAACTTATTCCTTTACATTTCTCCCTCCATCCCCTTGTTAGCACACAGTAGTGACAACGGTGTCCAGGCTTAGAGTCCTGCCTCTAGATTCTCCTATCTCTCAACCTCTTCAATCTTCCCGGGAGTACAAAGCTCAAAGATTACTCTCCCATGAACCACCACTTTTCCTTATATTTGATGTTGCCCAGACGGTAGAATTTCTTAAAATTAAATAAAACACTTCAATTTAAATTTAAAAGAAAAAGTTTTAAAAATAAACACAAACCAATACTGGAAAGAGCTGCTTCCTGAGGGAGTGAGCTCTGTATCACTTATATACCGGAGCATATGGGAAGCTGTGAACCTGTCCCAACAATAGAATCCTGTGATCCTATATCATTGCCTTAAAGTTCTTCCCTTCCACACCTGGCATTCCAAGCCACTCCTTAAATAGTGCCCTAAGCCAAGAGCACACCTGTAGCAAGAACCACAAAGATATATAACAATTTATTAAAAGGGGTCAATAGGGAAAACAGGTTCATGGAGCTGGGACCAAGGGAGTTGGGAATCAGCCACACACTGCTTCACACGGCCTAATCCAGTCTTTACAATCCAAGAGCTCGTGCAAACCGACCTGTCTCTCTTAACAGATCATGTCTTCAAACAAGACACACCTTAAGGCCAGTACCCCAAACTTACTGGTTGAATGAATTCCCACAATATATCCCCTTTTTATCTAAATAAGAAAGTTCTAAGCCTAATACAAAACTATATACAACCAAAACAATTATCAAGAATTGTCCAGGAGAAATAAAGGGTAATAACATACACAAAAGTGAGAGACTGAATTGAAGAATAAAGTCAAGGCTAGCCTGGGCCTGAAAACAAAAAACCCACAGGACATAGTAATTTCCTAGACCATTTAGTGGGAAGAATGTTTTCCGAGATCAAACCCAGGACCTTGTGCGTGCTTAGTACCCACTCTACCATCTGAGCCAAATCTCCAGACCCTTCTAACCTTTCCTGTCTCCAGTGCTCCATTAACACTGTCCTGCAGCATGAGCCTCAACATTCTCCAAGCACAATCTGCATGTGCTCCTACTTCACTGGATTGACATTCCCCCTTTCTTCTCAATTTCAAGATCCAATGTTGTAACACATTAAGGAAGATTTCTAACCAGATATTTATCTTCTCATCATTCTTTCTATATTCATTCTATTAATTTACATTTCGAGCCCATGTGTCCTAATTATAAATTCTACAACAAAACAGAAAGAAAAAAACCAGTCTTT
Organism: Myodes glareolus; assembly: GCF_982192425.1. Taxonomy (NCBI): domain Eukaryota; kingdom Metazoa; phylum Chordata; class Mammalia; order Rodentia; family Cricetidae; genus Myodes; species Myodes glareolus. Next base: position 52,195,446 of record NC_142038.1, read on the forward strand.
CTGCTTTGGTGATATGAATGAGAATTGCCCTGTAGAGGCTCATATATCTGAATGTTTGGTCCCAGTTGGTGGAGCTGTTTGGAAAGGATTAGGAGGTGTGGATGAGAAGTGTCCCTAGGAATGGGCTTTGAGGTTTCAAAAGTTCGCACCCAGTGTTTCTCTGCCTCATGCTTGTGGTAAGGATGTAAGCTCTCTACTACTGCTCCAGCACCATGCCTGCCTCTATGCTCCCAAGCAAGACCATCATGGACTCTTAACTAGCCCTCTGAAACTATAAGCCCCAATAAACACTTCCTTCTGTAAGCTGTCTTAGTCATGGTATCTGTAGGGCAACTAAAAAACTAAAGACACTACTAGAAGAGTGTCTTCCCCATCAGAGGAACACACACAATCAGCCAGCCAGCCCCATTCTGTTTTTTTTTTTCTAATATATATTCTTTCTAGAAGATTCGCTTTTACTTAATCATGTATTAACTTGAACCTTCTTTCATTTTCTTTGTATTTTTTTGTTGTTAGTGGTGGTAGTGCCCCTCCCAAGACAAAGCTATTCTGTAGTCCATGACAGACTTGGCCTCTTTACTGGGGAAAAAAAAAATGTTATTGGAAACAATGCAAGATTGTATAAAGGTATGCCTCTGCTTCTTTGAGTCTTCACCCAGGTGTGTGCATGAGCAGCAGGGACGAAGCTGCTGGTATTAGAGCAAGTCCCTATTATCAGCTTTTGAAACAAAATGCTGATGGGGCCCAATATTACAGCCCTGCTGTTTTAGCTTGGTAGGGTTTTTGTTGTTGTTGTTCTTTTTCTTTTCTCTCTTCCTTCCTTCCTTCCTCCCTTCCTTCCTTCCTTCCTTTCTTCCTTTCTTTCTTTCTTTTTTTAAGGATAAGGGCTGACATGTAGCCCAGGTGCAACTTTCAATCTTCCTGCCTAAGCTTTCTAAGAGGCAAGCCTCACAACAACCATCAAGCAAAATCCTATTCCAATAGAAGGTATGTAATAGTTATCTTGAGTAACAACTTGTTCAGATTTAGACTCATCATGGAAACAAATTTCTAGGCATATCTATGTGGCATTATCTAGACTAGGTTAACTGAGAATACTCATAACTCTCTGCTTCCTGACTAGAGGAGCAATGAGACTACACACCTCTGTCCTGCTAACACACCTTGCTCAGCAGGCTATACAGTATACCTTGCAACTCTTAGCCAAAAATAGCTTCCTTATGTTGCATTTGTCAGGTATTTTCTTATAGCAACTGAGACAAAGCAATTAATAACAGAAACTATTCCTCATTTCCCCACTTTCAATTTAACATCACCGTCCTGTTTTTGAAACCTCCCTTTTTTGAGACAAGGGTTCACTGTGTAGCCCTAGCTCATCCTGGAACTCACTCTATAGATTAGGCTAGCCTCAAACTCAGAGCTCCGCCTGTCTCTGCGTCCTAAATGCTGGGATTAAAGGTGTGTACCACCACGGCCCAGTTCTCCATTTCTAATCACTTAAATCATCTCATCTGTCAGTTGAATGTTCCTTAGGCAGCTAAGTGTTTTCTTTTACTAGTCAGAACTCTTATTATTCAAAGACTCATTAAATACACTTAAGATAACCAGAGGCAGCCCTCCTCTGTATGAACTACTGAAATACATATGCATGGGGGCAGGCATGACGGCACACACTTATGATAATTTGGGAAACCAAGGCAAAATGTACCAGGCAAGCCTGACCTGAGCTAAGTAGCAAGACCACCGTCTTTAAAAATTAAGAAGGAAAAAAAAAAAAAAACCTACTGTATACAAAAGACATCAGTGACTTATGATGAGTAAAAAGTGACTTTGGGAGTAACAGAAATGCTCTGAACTTAGGACAACAATGGTAGCTTAATCCTGTGAACATACTAAAAACACTGGAAGGATAACTCTTACACCATGTGCACTGTATCAACTTTTTATGAGTCTCGACCTACATGAAAATATTCATTTGTCAAAGAGAAGTAAAACACACTTAAATTTTGAGAAAGGAAATACAGACTCACACTGTACTCTTTAGAAAATAGTTAATTATCCTAAAACATGTACCTATCACAAACCAGGTACCATGTTTTAAGTGCCACAGAGAAAGACCAGCAGACTACAAAATAAACTGGAAAGAGGCGGGCAACCCATTTAATTATCACTATGATAAGAACTAGGAAAAAAACAGCTCTCGAAGCTAGGACTGACCTAAAACAAAGAAAGGGCACATATGAGAAGCAGCAATATGCTCCAGTCTGTTTAAGGTTCAGCACCTAGTTTAAGTAGACTGACATTATAATGTAACCCTAGATCACAGAAGTTTAAAAGTCCTGAAATCGATAACTGGTTCCCATTTGCCATGGGAGGCTCGCCTGGTCATTTTGTTACCCTGAAGGAAAATGGACCTGAGTTTTATGAATGTGGATGTTTCTGACACACATATAGCATTAAGTGGTATTTTAAGGTACCCAAATTTTCATACACATTATTTATATAACGGACTAATAAAAAAAAGAAAAGTATGGTATGAAACTATATGCATTCATTAGTCATGACTGCACAGAAAACAAAGCACAGAGCACACACAAGCCCCTAACACAGGTCTGACTTCGAATTCAAAAGTATTATAAATATATAAACAAATACTTCTTTGAATATAACAAACTTACATTATTAAGCAGTATAGAAAATCTTAGATTAGAAATTAGAAAACTATATTTTGTATATCAAAACAGAATACTGCTTTTATAAATTTTATTAGATCATACCTTTGTGCATTTGTGTATATATTCTCCATAGTTTCTTTCCCAACTCAACAGCAGGACTGAACAGTTTCAGCACAGATTCTATGGCCAGTAAGACTAAAATGTTACCTGGTCCTTTACTTAAAAAAAAAAAAAAAATCTAGAAACTCCAATCTAATCAAAAGTAGTCAACACTGATACAGAGCAAACACATCTAAACTACCTTTAGGAACCAGATGTTTCCATAGATACCATAAGGCATTTCCTTAGACAAGCATTTATTTAATATACTAGTAAAACAAGTCACATCAGGGCTTAGAACCAATAAAGACCTTCTAGAGAAAGGAATTCATATTTTCTTCTGCTGGCTAATAAATCATCCAAAAAACAAGGGTAGCTTCAAAGGAACATGTATGATCCTTTGGGGTTGGGGTACTGTCATCTGAATTTGGATACAAATGGATCTCTGTTTCCAAAGTAGATTACTCACATGCTTGGGAACGTATGCTGATGGCTTTTGGCAGCAGAACTTTATGTCCTCACTACAGAACTTCCAGAGTATTCTTATGGCACAGCAGTCAACTTTCCCCAGGTCAATAACCCATAAGGAAAAAAGGCCAGTTAGGGCCAGTGAGATGGCTCAATCAGTCAAGGCAGATGCTGCCAAGCCTGACAACCTAAGTTCAATCCCCAACACATACATGGTTTAAAACAAAACAACAACAACAACAACAAAAAAAAAAACCTGATTCCCACAAGTCGTCCTCTGACCTCTACATGCATGCTGAGTACAAACACAAGTATGTGTACAGATATAAATAAATGTAATTTTTAAATTTTACTGAGTTTCTAGAAAGACCTGTATCTCTTCATATATACAGCAATCATTGACCTACCTTGTTTTCGAACATCTTCTACAGCAGCCACAAGCTCCTCCTTGAGAAACTGACTCTCTTTTGCAATTTTATCCCCCTTTTCCAAGAAATTCTCAGTTGCTTGTTCAACAGATGCAGCCAAAACATGGGCCTTCTTGGAACGACCTCTCTTTTTATTAGAGGGCCCTTTGCTGTTGGTGTTTACCAGGGTTGTCACCTAAGAGTTAAAATTTTTTTAAAAAAGAATAATGATTTAAAGTGAAAAGTAACAGACTAATATCTCTAAAGACAGCAGCCTCAATTCATAAGGAGGGAAGGCAACACACTTAGAGAGCTTGCTGAGCGTGAAATAGCACAACACTTTCCAGATTGGAGAACAGAAAAACGATGTTACATTTAGTTTCCAAAATAATATTTTTAATATGTAAGGTAAGAAATGCAATGCATATTTTAATTTCTTAAGTAATCATTAGGATTTAGAGTGACTTTACAGACTAAAACTAAGATTACTGATAAGTACAATGCCTTTTTTTAGTGAAGAATTTCTAGAAAAAGTTGAACAATAAATTTAGCTTTACCAGAAGGCTACATTTTGTCATTGTCACCAGTCTGCAAAAGATAACTTAATTCTGAAGTCTGTTCGAGCTTATTAACACAAATCTTAGCATTAATTAGCAAAAGTTCTTAATAAAGAAAAGAAAGATTGCCCACAGAAACCTATTGTGATGATGCTTAAAGTTTTAGAACTTTAGCCATCATTAATAAGTTTAATATGCCAGATGATCTGTAGGTTGAAGATGATTAAAGATTTGCTACAGTATAAATCTGCCAAACACAAGACCTGAAAGATACAGTATATACTGGGTTCAAGAAAGCAAATATTCTACCTAACCCCCACACAGCTACATATAGATACATAAAATAACAGTTTATGACTTGGAAGGCAATTTTTGGTTGTGAGCCTAGCCTTTAACGGCTGAAACATCTCTCCAGCCCTTGGAAGGCAATTTTTAAGACAGTAAATGCCATTCTCATTTTCTCTCTCCTCTAATATCTACAAGAGAGGAAAGATATATAGCTAGCTGCTAAGTTAATAAACACCATCACATTATGATACATATATTGTAACAGAATATACCAAACCTACACCTTTAAATTTAATTACCTGCCAACTAATCCTACACAACGAAAGGTACATTAAGCCAAATGAGGAACTGTAACAATCAAGTCCCATCTTCCTTGGATTTCCTCTTTAATGGAGGGTGAAGAAAAGCACAAATATTTGGACAGTTGTGCCACATACTAAAAACCTTTACCATCAGCAATAAGACTTTAGAAAATGGTAGCAACTGTAGTCTAAAGAACTAACTAAAGCCAGGCATGGTTCACATGGCTCTAATCCAAACAGTATTGATGAAGTAAAGACATGGATCAGGAGAATTTAAGTTCAGCCTCAGTTACTTAAGGAGTTTTGATACCAGTCTTGGTGATATAAAACCCTGTCTCAAAAAACAGTAACAAAAAGAATTAAATAAATATATGTGGGGCTGAGAGATGGCTCAGCAGTTAAGAGTACTGACTGCTCTTCCAGATGACCCAGGTTCAATTCCCAGCACCTACATGACAACTAATAACTGTAACTCCAAGATCTGACACTCTCACATAGACATACAGGCAAGCAAAACATCAATGCACAAAATAAAAATAAATAATTTTTAAATAAATAAATAAATGTGTTGATATTCAGCTAGTAATGAAACCAAATCATCAAACTAGCCAAGCTCAATCAATTCAAATAAGACTGAGCTAACAACCTTGTTCATGAGTCTGTTAGCCAGGCCTATTGCAAAAGAATGTTCAAACAGCTATGCATTTATGTTTCCAGATTCTTACCTGTGTAACAAGAGGCTCCAACAGTCTTTCTACAGCCAGAGTCCTGATCTCTAGACTTTTGGGGTCCCATTTGAAGTTTATGTTGCCAGTGTGAACGGCAGTCATTTCTAAGAAACAAAAAGCCAGAATCAAGCAAATGACAAACAGAAACATAAAATACATAATACACCTCTAACAAAGACTTTCCTATCAGTAAAGCAGCATTCACAAGATGAAATAATTATAACTAACCTACAAATGACCTCTTACACATAACAATTTCAAACTTACAAACACTAAGGGATAATTCTGAGCACACAGAATCTCTAAAGTTTGGCTTCTCTAATACCAAGATATTTCTAGTTTCAGTTTTTCCAGTCCAACATTGGTGCAGCATGAGAAGCTAAAATGAAGGGTATTTTAAAAGGAATTTCTGCCAAGCCTGATGACGCATGCTTTTAATCCCAGCACTGGGGAGGCAGAAGCTGTCAAATCTCTATGAGTTTGAAGTCAGGCTGTTCTGGGCCATTCAAGGCTATAGAGTGAGACCCTGACCAAGATGGATGGATGGATGGATGGATGGATGGATGGATGGATGGATGGATGGATGGAAGGAAGGAAGGAAGGAAGGAAGGAAGGAAGGAAGGAAGGAAGGAAGGAAGAAAATTTATTCAGAAACTAATACAGAAACATTTTCTATTAGTTTTCCCCCGCATTTACTGCAGTATCCCCAAAGGTATACCTCACTTCATTATTGCTTTAGATTTAAAGTATTTTATGTGTTTAAGTGTTGATTTATCTACATATATGTCTGTGCACCATATGCATGCCAGGAGCCCAAGGAGGTCAAAAGAGGGCATCAAATTCTCCAGAACTAAATTATATGGATGGCTACAAACCACCATGTAGTAGATGCTGGACATGGAACCAGGGTCCTCTATAAGAGCAACAAGTACTCTTAACTCTTAACCACTGAGCCATAGTTCCATTCCCTATTCTGAATATTTAACCTGGGTTTAATAACCTGGAGAATAAATCCTATTTAATATCATGGATACCTTTAGCAATTTCACAGAATCAACATACCACAGAAATATAACGTGAGCCATTTATGTAACTTAAAATTTTCTAGTAGCCACAGTGAAAACATAAAAAAAACGGATTTTAATAATGTATTTTGTTTAACCCAAAATATCCAAAATATTTCAATATGTAATGAATATATTTTTAATTAGAGATACCTTATCTAGGCACCAAGTGTTCAAAATATAGTATTATTTTATACTTATGAAATAACTCAATTCAGACAAGTCACTAATTAAAGGCGTTTAGTAAACCAGGCTGTGTTGGCCCTTTAATTCCAGCACTCAGGAGGCAGAGGCAAGAGTCTCTGAGTTCAAGGCCAGCTGGTATACAGATAACAAGTCCTGATAACTACTTCCAAGTAATACTGGTCATGCATGTTTTTCTTTCAAGACATGCTCTACTATCACTACAACTATGAAAAGCACCGATATTCCCGTTGGTTACAAAGTTAGACAGAGCTGAAAATGTAGCTTTTATACATACTCATGACAAAAAGAAATGCTAAATTCCTGTAAGTAAGCACTGAAAACAAAAACAAAATTTGTCCAATACAAATTCACTATACATTGGTCAGTGGTGGTGGCACACATCTTTAATTCCAGCACTCAGGAGGCAGAGGCAGGAGGATCTCTGTGAGTTTAAGGCCAGTCTAAACTATTCCACAGAGAAACCCTGCCTCAAAAAAACAAACAAAAAAAATCACTATATATTAAGGAACCTCAATCCAGACAGATGTGGCAGCACACACCTATAATCCCACCACTAAGGAAGCAAAGGCAGACAGATTCTGCCTCTGTAAATTCAAGGCCAGCCTGATCTATAGTGAGTTCTAGTACAGCTAGAACTACATAGTGAGACCCTGTCAAAAGAAAGGGAGGAGAAAGGGAAGGAAGAAATCTCAATCCACTAATGAAATGGTTCGAAGTTAAAAGCACTGGCTGCCCTTCCAAAGGGCTCAGATTTGGTTCCTAGAATCCACATGGCAGCTCACAGCCGCCTGTAACTCCAGCTCCAGGCAACCTAAAATAAAGCACTACCACCACCAGGCTCCTAGCTGTATTTTCTAATATTACGAAACTATGCAGTCATTCAGGGAAAAAAAGTTATTTTCACAATTAACAAAATTAAACTCTTTACATGATAAATGAGGACAACAAAATCCAAGAGCACACTTAGTCACCTTAACTACTTTGAACTTGTATCATTTATACAAAAAAAACTATCAACCAGTGTCTTTTTCAAAAAGCTTTTCTACAGATTTAATTAGATAAACCAGATTGTGATCCTCTAGATGATATAGGCTATGTTAATATGAATTACGGGAAAATTCTTCCAAACAAAAGACCTAATGAATACAGAAAATGTATTTAAATTAAAAGACCATTTAGGCCAAGCATATAACTTACCCAGCACTCAGAAAGCTTAGGAAGAAAGATCATAAATTAAAGATCAATCTAAGCTAAGAAATAAAAGCCTGTCACAAAATAACAAAAACTTTAAAAAGGTAAGAAAAGGGGAAATCAACATTTAGGAACACCCACAGTATTGATGATTCATGGAAGAATCAAGAACACTAAAGCATTTGGCTGAAGAAACAGATCTACTCCTGGAAGGACCCAAATTCAGGTGGCTCACAACTGCCCAGAACTCCAGGTCCAGGGGAATGCAATGCCTCTGACCTCCAAGGCAGTTTGCACCCACTTGCACAAAACCACAGACAGGCATACACACACACACAATTTTTTTTTTAATGAGAGAGGGTTGAGACACTATGTAGCCCTGGGCTAGCCTGGAACTTGCTATGTAAACCAGGCTGACCCCAAACTCAAGAGATTCACCTGGTCCTATGCCTCTGCTGAGATTAAAGGCCTAAAGACCTTTATAGATAGATAGATAGATAGATAGATAGATAGATAGATAGATAGATAGATAGACAGACAGACAGAGAGAGAGAGAGAGAGAGAGAGAGAGAGAGAGAGATAAATAGATCCTAAGCCAGGTAGATGGATACTAACTGGAATACTGAAGAACTACATGGTGTCATAGAAATCCAGATTATTTATGACCAAGGAAGAAAAGCATTAACTTTACCTTACCAAAAATAAACATGGAACATACACTCTTAACCAAATAATAAATTTTTGTCTCTTGTCAAGATACACTAGGAAAGATAAAACATCACTCCGGGGGCTATACGGATGGCTCAGAATAGCATCACCATACTGCTATGGTGGTGATTTATGCCTATAATCCTAGTACTTGGGAGGAAGAAGCAGGTGGATCTCTGTGAGTTTGATGTCAGCACCAGAGGACCAAATTCAATCACCAGCACTCACATCTGACAGCTTACAACTCTAACTCCAACCCCACTGGATCTGACACCCGTGACCTCTATATGTAGTACTTTTTCACAAAATGACATAACTTCAACTAATATTAAGTAAATATCAGACTAACTGATAATGAGGCATAGTTCATAAAATTAGGAAAAGGTCAAGAAACCCAAAGATATAATTTGAAAATGGATTCTGATTTTATAATAAGCATAATTATTGATGTTAAATTTCCAAAGTTTCAGCATTTCACTTTAATTATCTAAGCATCAATAAAATGCTGAATCACATAATGGGAATGAAAAAAAAAAGTGGACTTGCCTAATCTAACAACACAAAATGCAGTTTCCAAGGAATTTGTTCTCTATGCTTATATTATGACCAGCCTCTCTCTCTCTCTCTCTCTCTCTCTCTCTCTCTCTCTCTCTCTCTCTCTCTCTCTCTCACACACACACACACACACACACACACACACACACACACTCTTTGGTCTTTAAAGGTTATTTGTCCACTAGTCAGCAAGCCTTAAGAGCTGGGTGGGTCTAAGTTGTTAAAGGCTTCTAACAGCTCAAGTAAATGTCATCAAATGTCACAGATAACACATTTCAGAAGAAATTATTTGCCCTGTGAATCCCAGGTTCCTAACATTTCAAAGAGACTGCTTCAGTACAAATAAGACAACCTTTCAGGATTAGAGGGCTAGACCCTGTGATTAAATAAAACCAGTTCTAAGTGGGCATTCAGAGCAACTCCCAGTTACTGAGCAAGCATAACTCAATTCACTTTTTGGGGAGAGAGTAGTAGTGCTTGGAACTGAGCTCAGAGCCTGACACAGGTGAGGCGGTTACTCTACCACTGACGACAATTCACTTTCCCAAAGAAATGCTTCTAATTTTTCTGAAATAAAATTCTTTCCAGATACAGAAAAACCAAATTAAAAAAAAAAGTTACAGGGTTTAAGGGTTTATGTTACTTGAGACAGGGCCTCACTATGTAGCTATGGCTGGCCTGGAACTCATAAAGATCAACCTGCCTCTGCCTTTGAAGTGTACGCCAACACACCTACAGTGAAATTAATTTAAGATTTATTTTTATGTTTTATTTTGCCTTTATGCATGTATGCATATCTCATACATGCAGAGTGCCCATGAAATCAGAAGAGAGCATTGAATAGCCTGGAACTGGATAAGCTGCCATATGGGTACCAGAAACCCAGTCCTCAGAAGAGCAGCAAGTGCTCCAGCCCCCGAATTAAATTGTTTTAACAAGGTAGACATGGTGGTCTATGCCTGTAATATGAACACTTGATTGAGGCAGGAGGATGATCACAAGGACATCCTAAATACTGAGTTGACAGAGTCTAACTTGAGCTACAGTCTAAAAACAACAAACAAAAAAAATCTTTTGTTCTCCTGCTTCAGAGTCCCAGGGCTTCCCGTGTGTTAAGAGTTGAGGCTCTGCTACTTTCAAAAACACAACACAAAGGTGGACTATAAACACAATGAATGAAATGACACCTGGCCTCCCCAGGTGGAGGACGGACAGAACAGGCCTACAAAAAAAGGCCAACTCAAAAGACATGCCCAACTGATCAATTGCAGGCAATCATCACAGACTCGGTTACTTCAAATGATCTGAATTTAAGAAAAGCCAGACATACAAATTTCTACTTGAAATCTCCAAACTTAACAGTTACCAACAACTTCCCCAAAATCTCCAGTTCCAAATTCTACAAACTCTTAAAAGTCTCTAAGATCACCTTCCTTCACAATTCGCCCTAATTAAAGAGGCTGAAGAAAGTGCTCAATTGCACACACTGATAAAAACAGATATATACACTTCAAAACAGACCTTGTTTAAGACTCAAAAAAAAAACATAACAGAAACAAACTGCCTAATGTAGAATTTTTAATGAAATAAAAATTTACTTTTAAGGAAAATAATGTCAAGGCTGTTTGACTTTGAAGTATTAAGCCATGGACAGGTGAAAAAGAATAGACAAGTATCTGAATAACAATAAACATGAATGTTCCTAGGTTTGATTGAGAAGGGTTTTATTGTAGATATAAGGGAAAGAACGGTCAGAGGCATCTGGAAGGGTCCAGACTTTAAACAGACCTTGAGAAAAGAGAAAGTGCAAGAGAGAGTAAGGGAGGGCGGTCCGCTGACCTAGAAATAAGCCGCAGGCCAAGAGAAGCCATGAGCCAAGAGAGCAGCAAGTAACCAAAAATTTTTGGTTGACTTCTCTAACAATCAGGAGCTGGGGAACAGAAGCAAAGCCTGCCTGGGGTGCAGAGGTTTAGGGTAGAGGGTGGTGTGAGAAATGCTGGGAGGAGTCACAAATACTGCGTGAGCCTTGACCCAAGTTTCTTTCGGGCCCGACAGTATCAATTTTGGAAATAAAAAGTCTATTACTACAAATCTTACAGATTAGTGAAAAGACAATACTGTATTTTGTTCAATTTTATAAACTCAAAGGTATATTCCGTAACACAACCTTCCAAACCTTGAATAAAAATACCAGAATATGAAATGAATAGCTGCAAATTTATCAGAGGCTATAGACACTGGGTAAATAACGTATTATGTCACAATTAAATTAGAAAAATATCAAGCTTTAGAGAAAATGAGGCCTGGCATTTTTTTTAAGACTTTTTGTACACTGTAATGATGTGTCTCTGCCAAGGCACCTTCTGATTGGTTTAATAAAGAGCTGAACAGCCAAAGGTTATGCAAGAGAGGATAGGTGGGGCTTCCAGACAGAGATAGCAACTCTGGGAAGAGAGATGGGATTCACCAGCCAGACTCAGATGAAGTGGGATGCACAGTACTGAGCAGAGATAACAAGTCATGTGGCAGAATGTAGATTAATATAAGCAGGTTAATTTAAGTTTTAAGAGCTAGTTGGGAACAACCCTTAGCCAAGGCCAAGCTTTCATAATTAATAGTCTCCGTATCATTATTTGGGAGCTAGCAGTCCGAAGAAATACCTGTTATCCCCTCCAAACTCTCCCATGTATTACTCCCCAACCCACACCTCTACCCACCCTCATTTCTCTCTTTCAAATTCATGGCCTATTTTCTTTATCTTATGCAAACAACATCTTTAATCAAAAACCCTGTCAACAGCCAGCTAAATGGATCAGCAAATAAAGGCTGACACCAAGTCTAACAACCAGAGTTCAACCCTCAAGTCCTACATGGTAAAAAGGAGAGAGCCACTGGGTCCTTCAAAGTTGTGTTCTCTGACTTCCACATGTATACCATGGCGCACACATCCACACAAATACACAAGAAATAAATATACATACATATATACGCATGTATATATATATACACACACGCTTCTGACAAAAGTGACATCAAGCAATAGTAAATTATACTAAAGAACCAAGTTAGGACTTTGACGGCCCAGTATTGAAAAAGGCCCAAACAAAACTATAGATCTTAAAATTTACAAAGAACAATAACCAGAAGAACACCAGCTCTGACACTAGCTTTTCCACTAACTTATTTTGACTTTGGAGAAGTCATTTCTTCTGTCTGTAGCTTCAACTTTCTCATCTACAAAAAGAAGAGAATGATAAAGATCATTCAGCAGTTTAGGGTATCCGCTGCTCTTGCAGAGGACCCGAGTACAGTTCCCAATACCGACATCAGGCAGCTCATAACACCTCTAACTCCAGTTCCAAGAAATCAGACATTATCTCCTGTCCTCTGAAGACACCCACACACATAGCATTCACTCACACAGATATACACACATACACAAAAATAAATCTTAGAAAGTAAATCTTGAAAGAAAAAAAAATGAGTGGGCCACATGGTATATGCTTGTAATCCCAGAATTTAGGAAGCCAAAGCAAAAGTCATCAATCAAGGCTTGCTAGGACTATGAAATCCTGTCTCAAAACACACACACACACACACACACACACACACACACACACACAAAGAAAAATAAAAACCAAGGGCCGGTGAGATAGAGGAGCCAGTCAGATTCCTGCGAAGCCTGAAGCATATACGTTCCATCCTCCAACCCACATAGTAGAGAGAACCAACAATGCTCTAGCATTCTCTAACCTTCACAGGTGCCCCCCTTTCTCTCTCTCTCTCTCTCTCTCTCTCTCTCTCTCTCTCTCTCTCTCACACACACACACACACACACACACACAATACATATAAATAAATAAATATAATAAAAAAATTTAAGAGATGGCTACGCAGTTAAGAGTACTCTTGTTCTGTTCCCAGCACCCACATAGCAGTTCACAACTGCTTGTAACTACAGTTCCAAGCACCTGATGTCCTTTTTCTGACTTCACTAGGCACTCCATAAATGTGGTGTACATATAACAAAACACTTATACACATAAAATTATAAACAAAAATACTTAATTTTTATAATTCTTAAGGTTGAATTCCATATTCTACATCCTTTGAGCTCTAAAGTTAAAGTCTCTTTTTAATTAAATTTGTTCTTTGACATTTCATACATGTATAAAATACATTCTAATTAGTCTTCCTTCCTATCTCTGTCAACCCTCTCCTTCCTATAAATCCCTTTCTGTACATGTGCCCTTGGAAGCCACAGGCTTTGGATACCCTAGAGCTGGTGCTGCAAGAACTATCTGATTTGGATGTGAGAACCAACCCATGTTTCTGATCAAGTTTAGCATACTGTGCATGGGTTTCCTCTTGTGGGGTGGGTCTCACAGAACCTAACAGAAAGTGCTTAGTGACACCCATAACCATCACACCGCTATAGTACATACAAGTGGGGACATCTTTCTTGGCAGACTATTGGTAAAGTCAGTAAGGTTTACACCTGATTAAGACCACTGATGCCTTTTCTCATCTACCAGCTTACATAGATAGCACCACCCACCACTATGAAAAGGACCCTGCAAACAAGGTACGTGGTGTCTGCAGCAAAAGGGTCTTTCTAGTGCTCTTTTCACTTATGTCAGTGGTTCTCAACCTTCCTAATGCTGTGACCTTTTAACACAGTTCCTCATGTTGTGGTGGCCCAAACCATAAAATTATTTTTGTTGCTACTTCATAACTGCAAATCTGCTATTGTCATGGTAATGGTAATGTAAATATCTGATCTGCAACCCCTGTGAAAGGATTGTCTGACTCCCCCAAAGGGATTGTGACCCACTGGTTAAGAACTGCTGACTTATGTTATCTCGACAGCCTTTGAATTGTTTTATTAAACTTAATTTTCTCTAGTTTAATGTGTTCCATGTTTTAAGTTTAAAGGTAACAATACTTGAACATTTTTATATTCCACAAGATACTGGCAAAATACTTTCTAAAGTGCACAGCAGTGTAAGAAGAATTGAATTTATGCAACCCATTTGAAAATATTCCCAAGCCTACCAAGAAAAAAATTTCTGTCTTAATCTTAGTCATATTCTCCTGGTTATTTACAATTAATGGTATTGTTTAGAATAGCTAAACAAATAACTTTTAAAGCTCTTGGCAGCGTCTAGTTTTCCAATTAACTTACAGAGTACTCCTTTCCAAGATCTATTATAAAATCTGCTAGAGCTGGCCAGCCTTAATGAAAAACAGCAACCTTAAGTTTTTTCAGGAGGAATTATACTTAGTGGAATGAAATAAAAGGTTAAAATGCAGTTATTCGGTCTTCATTACCTTAAAAATAGTGATCTTGTCTATAAAGCAAAATATCGCTACAAATTCAGAAAGAGAGTCAATTGCTTGTCTAGCAACCTGTATGAAAGATAAAGCAAGAAAGGAAATAAAGCACAGTTCCATCAGAACCCAGAGGAGCTGACTGTTGGCAAACTGCCTCTTTGTGGAAAGAGCTATATACATTCTCACAAAGACATTACAAGTTCATTTACAACAGAATGGAAACATCATTCCTAAAATGTGTCTCTTCCAAAGCTTTTCTATCCTTAGGATGCTAGTCATAGCCAATTTTTTAAACAGCAAGGTTATGTTAATGAAATGTTAGGATGGTTCATTTAAATGTAAATCAGGAGATTTAGAAATTAAAAGTACCCAAAGCAACATTAACTGTCACACACTGCACAAGATCCAGATTGTGGATTACTCTGTACAGCCATAGGTATGCCAGGTTGTATCTGCATTAAGCAGACTTACCACAGCAGTAGGAACCTAGGCTCCCAAATCTCTTTGTAACTGCCAAAAAAAAAAGTAATCCTTATAATTGACTTACTCTGACAAATTTTATTTGACTAAATTGCCAAACCCCACTCTTCTTTTTCATACTATAAAGTAGTTCAGATTAAGGGAACAGTAAGAAAATATCTGGGTTTTAAATGGAGGTAGTCCCCATAAACAAAAAAGAAATTTACTCATAATTATAGCAAATATTCCTATCACAATTTCAGTATCATCTTCTTGGTTGCATCTAACCAGAGTAAAAAGTTTCCCATACAGCTGGAAAGAGTGTACTGTTCTTGAGGATCAAGAGTTCCAGGTTGCACAGTTCACAATGACCTTTAATTCTAGTTCCAGGGACTCTATCCCTCCTTACTTAAAATATTCTAGAGCCATTCTATTCTCACTGTTCACAACTATTTTGAGAAAAGCTAAAAAACAATTCCTCTCCAAAGGAGAAGGAAACCTATATTGAGTCAGCGTATTATGAATATAGCAAATACATAAGATAATCAACTTTTAAAAGATTATTTTTGGCTCACGGTTTTAGTTACTTTAGTCTGTAACTGGCTGGTGCCACAACTTTGAGCCTATGGCAATACATCAAGGAAAACATGGTGAAATAAAGTCTACTGGCCAGAAGAACATCCCACATCCGTCAATGGTGTGGGGAGCCCCAGTGTCCTATAAACTCCTTGGAAGGCAAGCCTCCAGTGATATAAAGACATCCCACTGGGCCCTATCTCCTAAAGCAATGGTTCTTGACCAAACCCATAAGTTGCAAGTCCTTTGCAAGCCTCTATCTACAAAACTATTTATATTGTGATTCATAGCAGTAGCAAAATTACAGCCATGAAATAGTGATGAAAATAATTTTATGGTTGGGGTCACCACAAATGAGGAACTGTATTAAAGGGTCATAGCATTAGGAAGGTTGAGAACCACTGTTCAAAAGCTTCTTCTATCAGGTCACTCTGGGTAGCCCTGGCTGAACTAGCTAGCACTCAAGAGATCTATTTACCTACCTTTGCCTCCTGAGTGCTGAGATTAAAGGCATGTACAACCACATCCACACACTTGGGCCTTTGAAGGACACTCCAGAGCCCAACTATATAGTACACGCAAATCCTGCTTTTTCCATTAAGTAAAAGTAGAAAATGTCCTTAAAGTCATGTTCCTACAAGTCTACAGGATTTCTCCAAGTACTTAACTACAAAGCTGAATTCTTCAAACTTCACAGTCACGAGCACCACCTCCCTCACAATCCTACCCCTACCAACTCCTAGGAGCTCCCCATCACTGTGGACCAAAGCCTCACCAACCAGGTCCCTATAAGGAGATTCTAGGTTCTTTTCCCTTCCCCTTCTCCCTCCTAATTCCTACATCAGTCAACACTGACTACATAATCCTCCTACTGATACAATATACACTGTTCTGAAGGTTCTAGCCCCTAAGTCTTATCTCTGGTCTGGAGAATGTGAGTGAGCCAGTAGTGTCACAGCTCAGTGACACAACACTTGCCTAGCACTAGCTGAGCCCTGGGCTCCTTTCCCAGAACTGATATAAAGAGTGTGTGTGGAAGGGTTGTTCCTGATGAATCTGCACCCCAGCTATTCTATTCTATTGGGTCACTCCTCTCTGAGAGGAACAAACAGGATAAAGCCAAAGCCTCACTTAGCCAACTTCACCTGCACTAGCCTGGTGGCCTTCCCAGTCTCCACCCCATGAAAACATGGGCCTCCAGAGCGTTCCATTCACTTTTCTTCTGCCAAGAGAACCTTCATAATTTTTCAACTGGAAAGTTACTCATCCATCCATTCTCTACCTCACAGGAAGGGTTAGCTCCACTTCTCTAGTTTCACAGAAGTGGCCACAAGGGCTTAAAAAAAAAAAAAGAGCCACTGTGAACACACAAAGATCTCGGTTAAGACAAGATCTTGCTTGCCATTAAGCCCTGCTGTGGCCTCAAACAAAGGCAATTTCCCTGCCTCAGTCTCCCACCCAAGTGAAAAGAGGACTGTAGGTGTGTGCTAACACAATCAACAACCCATCACTTTAAAAAGAAAAACTTATCTTAACCCGGGAGGTGGTTGTGCACGTCTTTAATCCCAGCACTCGGGAAGCAGAGGCAAGCGAATCTCTTAAGTTTGAGGCCAGCCAAGTCTACAAGAGCTAGTTCCAGGACAGGCTCCAAAGCTACAGAGACACCCTGTCTGGGGGGGGGGGGGAGTGTGGGGGACTATCTTTGAGGAGAATCCTAGTTAAAATTTATACACAGAGGAGTGAAGGTCAGAGAACAACTCTGGCTCTATCCCTTCCACCCTGTGGCTTCCGGGACTTAGGTTATCCTACCTAGAGGCAGGTACATTCCAGATAAGCCATCTCTCTGGCCCACCATCACTTTTCTGATTGAACTAAAATAACACTCTAACGAGGAGCAGGGGACACATGCTTGTAATCTTCTATGTTTAACCGAATTGATTCAAAACTGTTTCAGTTTTCATTTTGCAATACTGACATGCAGAAAGAAATGAGGAATAAGATTAGCAAAAATAGACACAGATTGCAACTCCTATCTATCACTGATATTTACTAGGGCTAATCTCATGAGCTAGGAAACATAACATCTCTCTAGCATCTTGCTCACTGGCAAGTTTTTGATGAAGGTGCTGTATTTAAGTGAATCCCTCCCAATATTACCGACATTCAGAATAACACTTCCTTAGACTTAGTAACACTTCCGAGAAAAACGGCTTTATCTCACTAGTCTTAAATAAGCTTAAATTTTTTTTTCAGGGTTACCATTTTCCATTTTCCTTGGATTTTGCCCCTTTCCAAGGGATCAAGCTCACATTTCATTTGACCACACCTCTGTAAAATGACAGGTTTTAAAAGATACACTTCAAAGCCAGTAAAAAGCTTTTCTGAGAACCAAATGACCCCCAGATCAATGAAGCTAAGAAAAGGGAACACATGATTATAGGAAACATTTGTCAATGTAGAGATCCCCAGGAACAGAAATCTCAC
Organism: Myodes glareolus; assembly: GCF_982192425.1. Lineage (NCBI taxonomy): Eukaryota > Metazoa > Chordata > Mammalia > Rodentia > Cricetidae > Myodes > Myodes glareolus. The sequence continues at coordinate 52,213,548 of NC_142038.1, forward strand.
AAACACTGCCTTTTAGCCTCTGGCTCATTCACTCCACCCTATTTTATAAACTGTGATAAAGGGCCCAGATTAATAATGAAATGTATAATATAATGAAATATTTAGCATAGTATGAGTAAATGGTAACGATGTGTCTTTAATAGGAAAGAAAGCGTGTGTTGAAGCTAACTGCACAGTCAAATGCACTATTCGCAATGGTTCCTTTCCGTCATGTCTGTAAAAACAGGCCATACTGCATGTGTTTCCTGAGTTAGGACAGCACTCCCCACTTCAAGAACAGCCAGCAGCTCAACCCTGCTATTAAACCAGTGCAGGCTTTCAACTCAAATCTTCATTCTGATATCAGATACTAACAACAAATGGTAGCAATTAAAACATTTTCATGACTGGATATTCCACTTATTTTGTTAATATTTAACAACAGAACCTCAGAAAATGACAAGGAAAACCCATAGCTTTATAGAGAAGAAGGAAATAAAAATTAGGTATTCCAGAAAAGAATTAGCCTTCAAATTAGCAATTCAGAAATGAGATAGATTATAACACTAAAGTTAAATTGGGGGCTGGAGAGATGGCTCAGCCGTTAAGAGCACTAGCTGCTCTTCCAGAAGACACAGGTTCAATTCCCAGCACCCACAAATGGTAGTTCACAACTGTTTGTAACTTCAAGATCTGACACCCTCACACAGACATACATGCAGGCAGAACACCAATGCACATAAAATAAAAATAAAAATATGAAATTGAATTAATCATTATAAAATACTAACAATAAATTAAATATTTTGTAACATATTTTCAGTCTTTTTTTAAAATTGGGGGTGCTGTTTGGCTCAGTGGTTTAGAGTACTTGTTACTCTTACAAAAAGCATTGGATTCAATTCCCAGCAACCACATGGCAAATTACAATCATCTGTAACTCCAATCCAGAGGATCCGACTCCCTCTTTTCTGTCCTCTGATGATACCAGGAACACATGGTACACATAACATACATGCAGGCAAAACATTCATACACATAAAGTAAATAAAACTAAAAAATAAATTTTAATCCCAAAAATAAAAGTTATAGTAAATGCCACAATTCCACTCTTCTTCCTGCCTTCCCCTGGCACAGCCCCCCCACCTTGGTTTTCTGAGACAGGGTTTCTGTGTTGCCCTGACTGTCCTGGAACTCACTCTACAGACCAGGCTGGCCTTGAACTCGCAGAGATCCACCTGTCGCGCTGGGATTAAAAGCACACACCACCACTGTTCTTTCTAAACAGCTGAGACAGAAGTACAATGTCCAATCTGCACCCATTCGGAAGGATGACGAAGTTCAGGTTGTCCCAGGACACTACAAAGGCCAGCAGATTGGCAAAGTGGTCCAAGTGTGCAGGAAGAAATATGTCATCTATACTGAACGAGTGCAGCGAGAAAAGGCTAATAGCACAACAGTCCTTGTGGGCATCTACCACAGCAAGGTGATTATCACCACGCCAACGCTGGACAAAGACCGCAAAAAGATCCTAGAAAGGAAAATCAAGTCTCGACAGTAGGAAAAGAGAAGGGCGACTGCACACGAGCAAGAAACGACTGAGAAGTCGAGGCATTAGAGGCACCTCATATACAACTTTCAGACTGCTAAGTTAAAAGAAAATAAGGAGGGAGGGGAGGAGGGACGGAGGGAGGGACGGAGGGACGGAGGAAAAGGTAAAAGAAAGAAAATTATTCCAAGTTGAATTGGTGAAGTGTATCTGTAATCCCAGCAGTCCTATGGACTGATGGAAGTGAATCACAAACCCACAGCTTCAGGACAGCTACCCTAGAGTATTAAGCACAACAGCAAAAACAACAGGAGATCTTTATAGACCTTGAAAGAAAAAAAAAATCAAAACAAGAGAGGGCCAGCTAGATGATTAATTGGGTAAAGCCAACTGCCACGAAGCCTGATTTCTGAGTTTAATTCTCAGAACCCACACTCTGTAGAGATAAAATAGATCCCCATAATTTGTCCTCTGACCTCCACACTCATATGGTATGCATGTATCCATGCACATACACCAAAAAAATTTTTTAATTGTTTTAAATTTTTAAAAAGAGAGCACCTCCCTCAAAACAAGGGTATAAGACAAGAAACAACTCCCAAAAGTTGTCCTCTGGCCAATACACACATACACACACACCTGCATTTGTACACATATCATTCATGCATACATACTACACATATACCTGCACTTGTACACATATGGTACATCCATACATACTAAACACATACAATGTGGTACACACACACACACAATATAATATTCGACCCTAACAGGGAATTCTGGAGGAAGTGTTAGGAAGACAGCATCCCAGGAAACACCAATAACCCTCCCGCCTAGATAACTATACCAGCAGAAATCTATCTAGTTTAGCTACTTTGTGATGCTTTAGTATTAAAAGTCCTACAGTCAGCTGGGTGATGGTGGCGCAGCACTGCTCATGCCTTTAATCCCAGCACTCAGAAAGCAAGCAGATCTCTCTGAGTTCAAGGCCAGTCTGGTCTTCAAAGCAAGTTTCAGGACTGGCTCCATAGCTGAGAAACCCATTCTCGAAAACTCAAAAAAAAAAAAAATTAACTTAAGTAAATAAAAATCCTAGAGCCAGATGTGGTCCCATATTCCCTGAATTCCGACACTCAGGAGGCAGGGCAGGTAGACTGAGTTTAGAATAGTCAAGTGTACACAGATAAACCCTGTCTCAGAGAGGAAGAAAAAGTCCTGAAACTTCCAGGCAATGGCTTGGACCATATGCATATTGGATAAATTCAACTCGCTTCGCCTAGCAGCAACTCTCTATCTCCCTAGTCGGGCACATGTTACGGGAACAGCTTGCCAGGTGGACAAATAAGGGTCCTTGCCCTCCAGATACTGGGGAACTGTATTCTTATTGCTAATTACTGCTTCTAATCAGGGAGATAGAGAAACAGAAGGGCATCCACTACTACGCTTAAACTAATGCTAATTCTCCTCCCCAAATGTAATGTACCTTTCTCCCCTCCCACTTAATTTTTCTCTTTATTCTCTTCTGGGAGATGGGGTTATAATATATAAAAGCAAACATTTAAGATTAGAATGTTATCATGGTGCTTCTTGATCCTCAGTGTTACTTTTACAAATGGATTGAGTATGTTAGTCCCCAGCTGGTGGGACTGAAAGCGTGGTAACAATGACTATAATCCCTAGCACTCTAATATTCACTGGGAAGGTTGAGACAGGAGGATCACGAATTCAAGGCCAGCCTGAACTGCACACTGAGACTTTGTCTTCAAAAGGTGAGGGTACATCTTTATTTAAAAGGAAAGCAACACTTTGTCTCCTGGGCCAATAACCTAGCATTTAGTGAATAGTACCTACTGCGTACAAAGAAACAAGTCCGGACACAGGAAGCAGAAAGATGAAAATAACACACTGACTTGAAGGACTACCATCTAGTACAGCAGCTAAGCGATTTTTACTATCATTATCTTAATAAAAGCAAGTTAGCAACACGGTAATTATTTAAATGATAAATTTGATTCAGTCCGGCAGTAGTGGCACACGCCTTTAATCCCAGCACTCAGGAGGCAGAGGCAGGTGGATTTCAGTGAGTTCGAGGCCAGCCTGGTCTACAAGAGCTAGTTCCAGGACAGGCTCCAAAACTACAGAAAAACCCTGTCTTGGAAAAACAAAACAAAACAAAAACTGATTCACCCCTAAGAAAAGCCACTTAATATAGATAAAAATACAGCTTGTCCAGCACTTCATAACAGAAAAACTATATTAGCATTTTTATCACATTAGAAGTTAAAATAAACACCCTTTATAAATCATCTTACTCATTAGACAGATGACAAAGTTCAAACTGTAAGGCCAAGTCTCATAAGATTTAAGAACTCCAAAGAGCATGCTATTATAATTCATCAGGTACAGACATATAATCAATGACAAATTAGCAAAAAGAAATACCTCATCATTAAATCCTAACTCCATTGTTTAGTTTACCCTTATAAGAACTATATACTAATGGGATGCAAAAATGGCTCGGTAATTAAGAGTGCTTGCGACTCAATCTTTGAGGACCAGAATTCAGATCCCAGCACCCACATTGGACAATTCACAAATACCTGGTAACTCCAGCTCCAAGGGATTAGGCACCTTCTTCTGGCCTCTGTGAGCACCTACACACACACATAAATGTGCATACACTCACACATATACACACGAGTAAAATAAAAAATTATTTATTATTTATTTATTTATTACATATACAGTGTTCTGCTTGCATGTATGCTTGCAGGCCAGAAGAGGGCACCAGATCTCATTACAGATGGTTGTGAGCTACCATGTGGTTGCTGGGAATTGAACTCAGGACCTCTGGAAGAGCAGCCAGTGCTCTTAACCTCTGAGCCATCTCTCCAGCTCGAGTAAAATAAGTTTTAAAAATTATATCACTGGGCAGTGGGAGCAAACACCTTTAATCTCAGCACTTGGGAGGCAGACACAGGCAGATCTCTGTGAGTTCAGGACCAGCCTGGTCTACAAGAGCTAGTTCCAGGACAACTAGGACTGTTACACTGAGAAACCCTGTCTCGAAAAAATCAAAAAATAAAACAAAAAAAATCTATTATTCAACCAGGTATGGTGGGTTCATGCTTATGTTAGCTCTTGGGAAACTAAGGCAGAATAGCTATTGAGTTTGAGGCCAGCCTGAGTTAGAAACTTCAGGGCTCACTGAGAAGAGGTAAAGAGAGACATAATTTCTGCCCTCACCATATCCGCACCATTTAGCTGAGAGGGGTGGAAAGAAAACCTCCAAGGAAACAGTTTTTGGATTTCATGATTTCTTAGATATGACATCAAAAGTAAAGGAAACAAAAACACATTTCATACATCATCAAAATTATAAACTTTGTAACAAAGAAGCACAAACAACGGAAAGTAAAAAGACAACCAGAGAGAGTATTTACAAATCACTTTGCCGACAAGGGATTACCCTGCAGAATATATATATTTTTTAGCACTAGGAGGTATAAGCAGGTAGATATCTGATAGTGAGCACCAGCCTGATCTACATAAGGCATTCCAGGATGGCCAGAAATACAGAGACCCTGTCTCAAAAAACAAACAACAACAACAATGAAAGAATATATAAAAACTACAGCTCAAGCATATCATCAAAAAAAATTTTATTTTAAAGTCCAGCCTAGGGATTTGATCAGTGGTGCTGCTCTGGCCTGGAATGTGTCTAATTCCCCATATCCACATGGTAGCTCACAGAGGTCTTTAACTCTGCCAGTTTCAGGGCAATCTCTAGGGTTTTCTGCAACCACCAGGGCCAACAGACTAACAATCCACATGGAAGGAAATCCAGGTGGGCTGGAGAGATGACTCAGCAGTTAAGAGCACTGACTGCTCTTCCAGAGGTCCTGAGTTCAATCCCCAGCACCCACATGGCATCTCACAACTGTCTGTAACTCCAAGATCTGACACCCTCACACAGACATGCATGCAGGCAAAATACCATTGCACATAAGAATAAATTAAAAAGAGGAGGAGGAGGAAATCCGGTTCAACACAACTCAATAGCTGGTTGGTTCAAATTTCTAGAGTCTAACACCAGGCAGTTTATTGTAGACATATTTAAGTACAGTACAATCTGGAATAAAAGTTTCTTGGTGTAACACAATCCCTTGTGCACAAGGAGGCATAATTACATCAAAACTTTTAAAGTACTTGGTCACGTCTTCCATTAAGATGGGTTCAAAATGTGCTACCGTGTTATCTTAAGGAGTTAGGGGAGGGTCTTGTGTGGGCATGGTCATACGGATAACACAGAGCTCATTTGGGCTATTAGTTCTAATCCTGGTTGTGGGAACTTAGGGGTGCCTCTGGTCATATTGGTAACACAAAAGTTACCTAGACTTAAGTATCTCTAGTTCTGGTTGCAGGTGCTTGGGGGAGGCCCTGGCCATACAGATAATACAAAGGTTGCCTAGACTATAAGCCACCTGTGGTCCTGCTTGTGGGAGCTTGGTATGGCCTGGCCCTACAGATAACACAAGGATCTCCTAAACTATTAGCCACCATTCCCAGCATTCCAGGCAGAAAATATCTTTTCCTTTTAAAAGACAACCCTTACTATTTCAACAAACATTCCTGGTTTCCCTGGTGCTATCTGTGAGCACAAGGACCTTTGTTCTCCAACAGAAATCCAACACCCTCTTCTGGTCCCATGGACATACGTGGGGCACAGACATCCATGCAGCAAAACACTCAATTTTAAAACTTAACTGAAAGAAAGAAAGGAAGGAAGGAAGGAAGGAAGGAAGGAAGGAAGGAAGGAAGGAAGGAAATGAGGAAAAGAGAAGGTCCACCAAAAAAAAAAAGTCAAATTCAAAGAATGGTTAACTGCCCTAGATAGATAGACAGACAGATGGATGGATGGATGGATGGATGGATGGATGGATGGATGGATGGATGGATGGATGGATGATGGACGGACGGACGGACGGACAGACAGAGCGGGTAGTTAGCTGCCAAGGCCTAAGGCCCAAAAGGAGGTGAATGAAAAGCTACAGAGTACAAAATTCACCTTGGACAGATGAAAATAGTTCTAGAGACAAAAGACTGCATAATAATATGCAATTACTTAAAGTCAACGAGCACACACACACACAAAGGTTTAAATGGTGGATTTTGTTGTACATATCTTACTACAAAAAACACAAGCGGTTCCTTGCACCCATATGGTGGTTCTCAAAACTGTATAACTCTCATTCTGGAAGATCAAACACCTGTTCTGACCTCTCTATGGACCCTGCACACATATGATACACAGATACACGGTCAGGTGCACACACATACACATAAAATAAAAATTCTAAAGTAGACAGGACGTTGTGGCACACACCTTTAATCCCAGCACTTGGAAAGCAGAGGCAAGAGGATCTCAGTGAGTTCGAAGCCAGCCTGATCTACAGGACAGTCAGGACTGTTACATAAAGAAACACTGTTTCAAAAAGCCAAAAATAAATAAATAATAGATAGATAAATGGACAGGTAGATAAATAAATAATAAAAATTCTAAAGTAAACAAAGGCTAGAATAATACACTATCATTTATCAGTACAAATTTTAGGATTTTTTGGATCATTTCTTCAAGAGTAGGGACAGTGTTACTCAGCTTTTGGAGGGAGGTATAGAAGCATTTATTATAAAGCATTTCAACAAAACAGCGAAAGACCCAGGGTAAAATACAAAGGACAGGGAACAATTCACCACAGAAAAATAAATCTGGTAGTAGGTGATTGCCTAGCATGAAAGAGGCCCTGGGTCTGACCCCCAACACCACATAAATCTGAGCTACATGAAACACTGTCTCAAAAAAAAAAAAATTAAAGGCTCCCAAACGGGTTCATTGGGTAAAAGCAGTTACTACACTTACTAACAAGACTGACAACCTGAGTTAGATTCCCCAGGCCACCTGGTAGAAGGAAAAAAACAATTCACAAAAACCTCTCTCTCTCTCTCTCTCTCTCTCTCTCTCTCTCTCTCTCTCTCTCTCTCTCTGTGTGTGTGTGTGTGTGTGTGTGTGTGTCCACATGTGTGAATTCGTAAATTTAATTAAAGTACCTGTTCTGAGACACAATCTCACTATATACCCTTAGCAGCCCTGGAACTCCCTTTGTACATCAGGCTGTCTTTGAATTCAATTCTGCCTCTGCAGTATGAGCCACTACATCAGCCCCCACCCTGAAAAAAAAAATCAATGAAAAGAAATTGGTCCGAAATTCTGAAATTTTAAGTAAAATTCTAGAATTTAGAAGATCTTGAATCCCACCATGAGACTAACCAGTACAATAACATAGCATTAAGTTTCAAAAGTAAGTGTGGAAACTGTGGGCTGCCAGGATGGCTCAGCAGGTAAAGGCCCTGCCACCAAGCCAAACAACCTCAGTTGGATCACTGGGACCCACATAATGGAAGAAGAGAATCAACTTCTCCAAGCTGTCCTCTGACCACATTTGTGCACACAAACACAAAATAATAAAATGTGCTTTTGTTTGTTGATGGGGAGCTGGGGGTTTTTTGAGACAGGGTTTCTCTGTGTAGCCCTGGCTGTCCTGGAACTCACTCTGTAGACTGGCCTCAAACTCAGAGATCCACCTGCCTATGATTCCCAAGTGCTAGGATTAAAGGTGTGTGCCACCGCACCATTAAAATGTGTGTACTTTTTTAAATGGCTTTTTTATTTTAGGAACTTTAAGAGCTCAATCACAGCCTGGCAGTGATGGCACACACCTTCAATTCCAGCATTCAGGAGGCAGAGACAGAGGCAGGTGGATCTCTGTGAGTTCGAGGCCAGCCTGGTCTACAAGAGCTAGTTCCAGGACAGGCTCCAAAGCGACAGACAGAGAAATCCTGTCTTGAAAAATTTTTAAAAAGAAAAAAGAAAAAAAAAAAAGCTCAATCACTCTTAGCAGCACAGTATGACCTGGTTTCAAAACAAAGAAGCAGAAGGGCAAACAAAGTCAGCTACTAGTGGGAATTCCTGGGGTGCTAACAGTAATGTACATGGTGTTCAGTTTGTATGAATTCATGAACAATGACAATTATAATTTGAACATTTTTCTCTAATTGTACTTTGATTTCGAAAAGGTTTACTATTAAATGCACACCTCTGGTGCTGGCACTAGGAGGCATAAGCAGGTGGGTTTCTGTGTGTCTGAGGCCAGCCTGGTCTACTTAGTGAGTCGCAAGACAGGACTACATAGACCCTCTCAAAAAAATAAGATAAAACCTAGACCCTCTCCCCCACTTTCAAGAAGTGACAGACTGGAGGAAATCATCCACAGAAAATGTTTACTAGCAGGGCAGTAGTGGTGCACACCTTTAATCCCAGAACTCAGGAGACAGAAGCAGACAGATCTCTTTAAATTCGAGGTCAGCCTGGTCTACAAGAGCTAGTTCCAGGACTGCTAGGACTGTTATACAGAGAAACCCTGTCTTGAAAAACTAAATTTTTTCCCTAAAAGAAAAGGGAAAAAAAAGAAGAAGAAAATTATTTAGTACAAGAGACCAAAGAAAGCACTGAGCACCAAGAAAAAACCCAGGGAGTTTAAAAAACAGGTGGTTAAGAAAAAGCAACATGGTTCAAAAAGAAAACCACAGGGGAAATAAAAGAAATAAAAAGAAGGCAAAATCGAGTATGGTAGTGCACACTTGTAATCCCAGCATTCGGGAAACTGAGGCAAGAGGATCATTAAATTCAATCAAGAGCCTTTGCTAAATAAAACAAGCAACGAAACAGCTTACTCAGATACTACTGAGGGGTCCACCACTCAGAAACAGTCTAAAACTGGAGTGGAAGCAAAGAATGGGACAAGAAGGCATGTAAACGAAGCACTGTAGAGGAGGTTCTGACACTCATGAGATTTGGCTAAAAAAAAAAAAAAAAGCTGAAGAAAGTTCAAGGTGCCCAAAACAACAATTTGACTGTAACCAGCTCCCTCACCTGTTGTCATTTACCACCATAAATAAGTAGATGCCAGAAAGATCTTTTCTTTCTTCATTCAATACAGCATCTAATTTGCCCTCTTAGCCAGGTACCAAACCAAAAGTTAGAGTATGAGCCTTGCCCTAAAGAGGTTTACAAGGCTCACTGTAAACAGAGATGGCAAACAGGTACATCAACAAGGTACAAAACAAACCAAAGTTACTAAGAAAACACAGCACAAAGTTTGCTACCAGAAATGAAATGCTAGATCTTGAGACATGACCAAGATCTTAGTAAACAATTAAAAAACAATTTTACCAAGACGCCTGGACTCCACCTCCAAACCAATCTTTATTTGGGTCCTTTCCAAAACACAGCTCCATTCACCCTGATCCCCTTTACCCACATGACCTTCCTTACTCAACTCCCTGCTTTTAGATAGGCGCAAATTCAAATCTTCTCGAAGCACCAACAAGAAATAAAAAGCTGCTCAGATCATGAAAGGCCCTACAATGGCTTCTTACAGCTTTAGAATAAACTGTAACCTGGCCTTTGCCTTCCCTGACGACCTTACATGAGACTTCCCTACTTCAGTACTCAATACAAAGATGCCTCCAAACCTCTAGGCTTCCAAACACTGTGCCAATGCTCAGGCCATTTATACCTGTTAAGGACCCTATTCCTTTATTCCTTTCTAGGTTTTAGCCACTACACTTACATCGTCACCTTCAACAAGCAGGACTCTGTGCTGTAACTAATGTGACTTCCTAAAATGGTAAATCATCTGACTAGCATGCACAGGCTCTAGGTTTGTTTCCCCAACACCACAGGGGAAGGAGGCACTGATGAAAGAAGGCACAAGGTAGTGATTCTCAACTACGGAAAAGACACCCCTCATCTCTGATCAATATATAAAATTTTCTGAGGGGAATGGAAGTGGTACCACATAACTGGTGCTGAAAATCAATGTACTCAGGATACAATCACATGCAGGAAAGGGAGAGGATGAAAGGGGGGGGGGGGGTACCAGAATACTATCACGATTCCCCAACACTACAGGCTCTTTTATGCTTTTCTCTCCTTTTCCTGTCACAGGACTTCAGTTCAAAAGCCAGCACCTTTCATAACTCCCAGACTTATTCTCATAAACGTACTAACACCCCCATCCAAGCTTCTACAAGTTTCTGTTGTTTGTATTATAAACAATTTGTCCCAGACAGGTGTCATGTATGGCACGCGTCTGAATCCCAACACTCAAGAAACTTAAGCTAGCTTGGGTTTTATAGTGAGATCCAGTCTGGGGGAAAAAAAGGATACGACACTAGAGAAGCTTCCGGTTCTCAAAGAAAAGAGGATTTTTAAAAACTTTCTAACTTAATGAGTCAGGACATACAAACAGTTGAGCAGAGGTACGAATGATTTGCCCACTCAATCCTTTTGTAAACCAAAATAAATTCCGTTTCTTAAAGTAACATCCACCTGTAGTCTTTAAAAATCGGTGCTAACCACACAATCTCCTTTTCAAGAACGCCTATCGGAAAGGTACAATACACAATACAGTGATGTGAGCATAAGTTTACATTATAAATTATTGTGAATTCTATGCAAAACACACATACAAAATGTTATGAAGACGAAGAACATAAAGAGTATCAACCGTCGGTTTGAGCCAACCGCTGAATTACTGGGAATGACCACTGCTTGCAATCCAAGGTTATGGATGCAGCCAGTCAACATTTTTCTCCCAAGTTCTACGCACAAGTTCCTTTACAAGTGAAAGGCGGGGCATTGACATCGCAGGCCTGCAACGCCCGCCCTGGGGAAGCTAAGGCAGGATGCCCGAACATTCCAGGCCAGCCTACTTAGCGAGACCCGGTCTCGGTAACACAAAGTCAGCAACAAGACCCTAACGCCACCCCTGAAAACTAAGAGGAAAGTCAGTCCTGTTAGGCAGTGAAGGCGGCTGAGTGATCTTAAAGTCCAGATTAACAAACTCCCAGCCACAGGTCTACACGGGTGTGGCGCACCTTAGAGGACAAGAGCGCTGGAGAACAGGAAGCGGCGACTCCCACACTCGGTGGGTCGGGCTGGAACGCCAGCTACCCCCGACCTCCGGCCCCAGAGGGGGAGGGGTGCAGCCGGCAAAATTCCGGGGAACAATCGCGTCCCTAAAACACTCCGCCGCCGGAACGCCAGGGCCACGCCACGGTCGCCTCTCAGTGGGGGCAGGCGGCCCAAGGCGCGACGCCGGCCCCGCGAGCGAGCGCGCGCCCTGTTCGGGGAACAAAGTTGAGAAACTCGAAGGAGAAAAGTTTCCCGAGGAAGCGCCGCGCCGCTCGCTCCGCTTCCCGAGCGTCGGGCTCCGCCCGCCCAGGCCCAGGCTACTCCGGGAAGCCGCCCCGGCCCGACGCTCCCCAGGGCGGCGGCCGCCCAGAACGGGCGCCGTCACCCGGGACCCCCGGCCTGAGGGGACCCTCGGCCCAGCAGGAGCCCCGCGCGCGCCCCGAGGGAAGGTACGAAGAGTTACCTGCGGCGAGCGAGGCGAGCGCGGGACGACTCCTGAGGCGCCAAGCCGACGGCCGCCGCTTTGTCTCCCGCCCGTCCGGCTCCCAGGAGGAAATGGGCCGCCCTGCGCCCCCGCCCCCGGCCCGCCCCGCGCCGCGCCCGCCTGCCCTTCCCGGCACCTCCCTCCGCGCGCTCTTCCCGGCGCCTCCCGCGGCCTCCAAGCCGCTCGTCCCGGCCTGGCGCAGCCGGTGCTTTCGGGGGTTGGTTGCCCGGCAACTCTAAGCCAGGACCCCCAGAAGGCCTTCTCGTATGGCCTCGGGGCGCGTAGAGCCGGACCCCCGACGGGAAGGAGGGGCGGCGACTCAGGGAACAGCCCGCGGCCGGGGAAGGCGGGCGGAGGGCAGGTGAGTCACGGCTCCCAGCTCAGGTGAGTCTCGGGGCGCGGCCCCGGAAGGCCCCGCCCCGGCCGGCTCCCTGGGCCCTGCGTGGTGACGCGGGGTGCTGCTGGCTCACTCCTGTGGCGTCTGTCATCCTGTCTCCTAGTCCAAGGCGCCCAGAAAAGGGGACAACCTAGGAGAAACAACTCCAAGTAAACGTTCCACCGCTCCGGGCACAGTGGAACGGGAATCCGACCCTCAGAACCTGTTTTTTGTGGCTTTTGTTTTGGTTGTGTTATTTTATTTTTGAGGTAGGAGCTCACCTGGGTCAAGCTGATCTCAAACTAGCTGTATCGGTAAGAATGGCCTAAAACTTTTTTTTTTTTTTAACATTTGGGCAGAGGGACTGCACATACTCAGTGCCTGGGTAGAAACCAGGACAATCGCCGAGCGGTGGTGAGTTCGAGGTGGTCTACAGAGTGAGTTCCAGGACAGGCTTTGAGAAACTTTGTCTCCAAAAAACGAGAAGGGGTCGGGGGAGAAATAAAGAAAGAAGGAAAGAAAGAAAGAGAAAGAAAGGTGGATCGGATTGGACAGGTCTCAGTGATAGAGTGCTTACCTACTATGCCCTGGGTTCAATCCTCAGCACTACAAACTACAAAAAGAAAACCAAAAAGACCATTCTTGTCCAACTATATTCTATTCTGTTTCTAGCTTTGGGGTTTTGACTCTGGTGTTTTGAAAGAAAGCGGCCCCCAAATGGAGTGGCCCTATTGGGAGGTGTGGTTTTTTCATCTCATTGGAGGGAGTATGTCACTGTGGGGGTGGGCTTTGAGGTCTCCTATGCTCAAGCTACCCCGGGTGTGGACACAGACTTCTTCCTGTTTCCTGTGGATCAAGGTGCAGAACTCTCAACTCCTCCAGCACCGTGTCTGCCTGCATGCCGCCATGCTTCCCACCGTGACAATAAAGGACTGAACCTCTGAAACTATAAGCAGACCTCCATTAAATGTTTTCTTTAGTAAGAGTTTCCACTGGCAGGCGTTTTAATTCCAACACTCAGGAGGCAGAGGCAGGTTGAATCCCTGTGAGTTTGATATCAGCCTAGTCTACAGAGTTAATTCCAGGACAGCCAGGACTACACAGAGAAGCCCTGTCTCGAGAAAAAAAGAGTTGCTATGGTCGTGGTGTCTGTTCACAACAGTAGAAACCCTAAGACTCTCATCACCCATGCTTTTAATCCCATTGTTCTGCAGACAGATGCAGACTGATTTCCATGAGTTCAATCAAGGCCAGCCTGGTCTACATAATGACTTCCAGGTCAATCAGAGCTACACAGTGAAATAAGCCTGTCTAAAAAAAATAAAGTTTAAAAAAAAACTTGCAAATAAAAACACCGCACATAAAAATAATTAGATTAAGTCAAGTAAGTAAATAAATGAAGAAAAATAGCATGAAGGGATCTTGAATTCAGGAAGCTTTAAGAACTGCTGTGTCCTGGAGCCCGGTGGCTATCTTTTTCTGTGTGTTGTCAAGCCATTGATGAATGTCTTATCTAGGCTTGACAAGAACTATACTGAAAAGTCCAGGATTACGTTACCACCTTAAACCTTTTCCCTGAATTTGAGACTCAGCATATTCAGGTCTCTGTTTGATGTTTTTCCATATTTGACTTCTGATAGGCATTTCAGCTTGTCAAACTTTCCATGATGACATATCTAAAACTACTTTTCTGATAACTCCCCAGCTCTACTCACCCCACAGCAGGTTCGCCTTAGCTAGAAGCTCTAATTCAGAAACCTTGGAGTTGACTGGAGAGGTGGCTTTTTGGTTACGAGCCCTTGTTTCTCATACAGAGGACCTATATTCAGTTCCCAGAACCCACGTGGTGACTCACAACCATCCATAACTCCAGTTCCAAGGGATCTAATACATTCTTCTCACCTCCACAGGCATCATCAGGCACATATGTGGTACACATACGTATATGCAGGCATGATTATAAAATAAGATGTATCTTAAAAGAAATCTTGGAATTAACCTTGACTGTTCTTTCTCTCACATGTTTTTACTTGATTACTTCAACATATACTCAGAATGCACCAAGCTTTTAGCATCGCCACTGTTACCGTCATGAATTGAGTCAGCACTATCATCCCATTGCCTAAGTTTCACAGGAGACTCCTAACCTGCCTCCCTCCTTCTGCCCTCGCCTTACTCACTCTAGCCTTGGTTCTGCAGCCTAAGGGGGTGATCCTGTAAAACTTAAGTCCCACACTCTCACCAGCTCTGCCCTAAACCTCCAGTAGCTCTCACCCATCGGAGCAAAAGCCCAAGTCCTTATAAGGCCTCCAGAGCTCCCATGCCCCCACACACGTCTCTGACACAGTGGCCTCTTTACCATTCCAGGGTAGGCTGTTGCCTGAGGGCCTTTTCTTTCTCCTGGAATGCTGTCCTCCAAATCCATCCTGACTCACTCCCTTGTCTCTGCCAGGGCTTTGCTCAGGTTTCCCCAGTGAAACTTCCTCTCAACTACTGTAACTAAAATTGCAACCTCTATCACCTTGTGCCATATCATTTTGAGTACATATTCTTAATTGTATATATGATCTATAAAGTCATATATATGATAGCATATATGGTTCAGTGCTTTTTCCTGACTTCTTTTACTAAAATTTAAGCCACATGAGGCTAGAAGTTTTATTATGCTCAGTCTTGTATCTTTGGCGCCTAGGTTAGTACTTGGAACACCACAGGCCCCTCGGGAGTACTTATTGACTGAAATATGCAGAGATGGTGATGGGATGAGTTTTCTTCCGACCAAGGGAATGTGGGTAGGAATAGGAAGCAAAGTACAGTTTGAAACAGTATCACTTGGGATGCTAAGACTACTTTGGTTTGTTTTTGGGCTTTCTGAGGAGGAGGATAGAGGGCTGTCTCCCTAAGGAAGGGATTTTCACAACAGCTCTCTGCTAATGAGCGGCATTCCTAGTCCATTTTTTATTTTTTCCTTTTTTTTTTTTCCAGTTTTGGTGTTTTGAGCCAGGGTATCTTTGTGTAGTCCTGGCTGTCCTGGAACTCACTCTGTAGGCCAGACTAGCCTAGAACTCTCAAAGATCCACCTGTCTCTGCCTCCTGAGTGCTGAGATTAAAGGTGTGCATCACCACCGCCTGGCATCATTTCTCACTTTTCATCTTATATTTTTAAGTTACAGTTTATTCATTCAATCATTTATTTTGTTCTGTGGGGACGGGGAAGCTGTGCCACAGTGCTTGTGTGGAAGTCAAAGACAACTTTGGGGCATCAGATCTCTGCTTCTATGGTGTGAGTCCTTAGAAATCAAACTCAGGTCTTTGGGCTTGGTGTCAAGTCTTTACCTGCGGAGATATCTCACTAGCCCTTCTGATAGGTGGGGTTTTTTTGTTTGTTTGTTTGTTTGTTTGTTTGTTTTGGGGTTTGTTTTTGGGTTTTTTTGTACCCTAATAGTAGGTTTCTCTGCCGACCCAGTAAACCAGATCAAGCCAAATTAAAAAGGCCAGGTTTATTGAACCAACCGCTGGTGGGGGAGGGGTCACTTAAATATCCTGGAGGTGATCTTGAGCTTTTTGAGGAGCCTGGACTTTTGTTGGTTTTTTCTGAGGAGGGGTAGAATGGGGAGGAGTGGGCTGAGGCGGAGTTTCCAGGTAGACAGCCCTGACCTTCTTGGATAAGCACTGGTTCAAAACTGGCTACTTCCTGTTAGTTTGGGAGGATGTGGGGAGGGAGAGTTGGTGGGCTTACACTCAATGGGAAGATATGGGTGAAGAAGCATATGACCTCAGGAATCTGTTTCTTGAGGAAATGCTAGGAGGAAAAAACAGATTACTAACACCAGCCCTATGACTGGGACTCGTCATGGGAAGAGTTGGGGACTACTGTTGGGGACTGCAGACCTTCAAACCCTGAGTTTTCTATGACCCCCTTGCCTGCCAGAGTACGAGACCCTCATGAGTTCCTAATGACAAGGGAGTGGTTTCTGGTGGATTTGCAGCTGAAAAGTCCCTGAGAGCTAGGGCGTGGCCATGAGTCAAGGAGAGTTTAAAACTGCCCTGGAACACAATAAAAGGGGCATTCTTGTTTCAAAGATGACCTCTCTCTCTCTCTCTCTCTCTCTCTCTCTCTCTCTCTCTCTCTCTCTCTCTCTCTCTCTCTCTGTGTGTGTGTGTGTGTGGTTTTTAATCTCCAGCCCCTTGCCCAACTCATGAACCGTGGTGTGGTAGTCAGGTGAGGTGGGACCAGTGGACTGTACATACTGCCAGAAAGAATGGACCAGAGGAGATATGTCCTGGTTGTACAGAAAAGACTAGTGTGAATGAGCAGGACACAAGACCAGACATGTTCTTCATTAGAACATGGGAAGGAATGGGGCCCGAAGCAGTGTCCAGCCAGACACCTTCTGCTTATGTTTTGAGATCGTCTCTAACTAACCTGGAACTTGCTATTTTAACTGGGTTAGCTAGATAGTGAACTGTCAGGATTCACCTGTATCCACCAGGGTTGGGTTTACAAATACTGCCTTGCCTAACTTATATGCAAGTGCTGGCTCACACCCTTATGCTTATGAGCAAGCACTCTATCCACTGAGCCATCATCTCCCCACCAGAAGTTTATTTTCTTTCCCCTCCATTGTAGAATACTTCATCTTTGTCTGGTTGATTGGTTGGTTGGTTTCTTTGTTTTTCGTTTTCTCCCATAGTTTAGCCAGTATGTGGGACATAAAATACACATTAAAACTCTTTGTAGGGGCTGTAGTCAGTGGCTGCTCTCCCAAAAGACCCAAGTTTAATTTCCAGTACCTATATAGCAACTTAGGACTGTCTGTAACCCCAGTTCCAGGAGATCTGATGCCTTCTTTAGCTTCCAGGCTTCATAAATCATCCAGCCAAAACACTCATACACATAATTAATGAAAAGGAAAAACATTAAAATTACTTGCACGGGTCAGAAGAAAGGGGCAGCAGAATAAACACAAGTTCAGACTATATAGCTAGACTTTGCCTCAGCCGTCACCAATAATTTTTTTGCTGCTTGGTAGTATCCACCTTTAATCCTAGCAGTCAGGATGCAGAGGCAGGAGGATTGCTGTGAGTTGAACACTGTCCTGGTCTACCTAGAGAGTTCCAGGACACCCAGGAATACATAATGTGACCCTGTCTCAAAAAGGGAGGGAGGACTATAAAGGAAATGGCAGCAGTGGTACACAGCTGTCTGTGGTCCCAGCCCTCAAGAGGCTAGCACAGGAGGGTTATGAACTCAGGGGCAACTGACCTACAAAGAAGGGAGGCCAAGCTAGGAATTTACCTTAATGATATAGTAGATGCCTAACACAAATCCAGCTTCCCAGTAAAGCTGGGAAATAGATTTGTAGACAGAATGAAGAGCCATGGATATAGGAAGGAAACCAAGCATTTAAACCAAGGACTTGGTTGCTGACGTCAACTGATGGCATCTGGGTTGAAGCTTCAGATGTCATCAGATTTTACCTTGCTGAATATAGTTCACACACAAAGTTTATGCTGCACTAAGAGAAGCACAGGTCAGTCAGCAAGAGCACAGGAGATAATGAAACAGTAATACTGACTTTGGGACTTTTTCTGTACTCACTACCCACTTTTATTCTTAGGAATGCTTGTTCCTATTTTAATAAGTGATCTCTCTCCCATGGCTGACTGAAAAGGCACAATTTTTTTCAGTCTGTCCTAGTAGCTGCCAGGATTTTAACCTAAACCATGCTGTGTTTTTCTTAAACTCTTAGTATAATTGTTCTTGGGGTTTAAAAAAGGAAACAGTAATATCAAAATGTCAATAAAGATGAACTGGCAAAGATCATTTTGTAGAGTCTCTGCATTGTGAACACTTCGTAATTATTTACCTACATCATGCTGGCAAATAGATTCACCAATCTACAAAGCACTTTCCTGGCTGTTATTGCGTTTGAGACACCCACATCCTAAGGAAGACAGAATGGTAAGTAAAATTCAAGAGGGATAAAGAACAAGAACCAGTCCTGCAGCTTGTAATAAAAGTTGCAAAATCTTGAGCTCGGTGTGTTGATTCATGCCTGTAATCCCAGCACTTGGAGGTGGAAACAGGAGGGTCATGCGTTCAGGACCAGCCTGGGCTACAAGAGCTTGGTCATCCTCAACTAAATCACCAGGCAAACTTTTTAAAAAACATACCTCGGCACCACCTCTAGTAACTCAAATTCAAATCTTCAGGAGGTAGTTAGCATTTTTTTAAATATTTATTTATTTATTTATTATGTATACAATATTCTGTCTGTGTGTCTGCCTACAGGTCAGAAGAGGGCACCAGACCTCATTTCAGATGATTGTGAGTCACCATGTGGTTGCTGGGAATTGAACTCAGGACCTTTGGAAGAGCAGGCAATGCTCTTAACCACTGAGCCATCTCTCCAGCCCCGGTAGTTAGCATTTTTAAAAGTCTCTCAGGATGACTCTGGTGTTCTGAATCATTAATTCATTGCATTGTCTCAGCCTCAGCAGAGTAATAAAAGCTTAAGATGCACTTATTAATGTGTTCATCCACAATAATTTTTTAATACTCTGAATGATGAAAACTAACCACTCTAGTTTCCTGTGTCCTTGTTTTTGGACAGTAGCCTCGGGTCATGAGGAACTGAGTCAGGCTGTACTGGGCAATAGCCCTTAGCCATAAAGGCTTGGCCCCAACCTGACCTGTCCCCCTCCACCTGTACAAACAATATTCCTAGATATCGAAAACAACCTACCCTGCTCCAGTTAAACCACAAAAAAATTAACTATAACTTCCTGGTAGCTCATGTATGTGTGTATGTATATATGCCTGTCCCTCAGCCCCTCTGAATGTGCTCAACCTTCATCCTACAGGAAGATTGAAGCTCCTCAATATTCCAATAAAACCGACTCGGACTACTGAGATGGAATCTGCCTGCTTCTCACCTTCACTTTTGTTATACTTATTGTAGACCAGACTCAGTGCTCAAAGTGCCATTGTTCCTTCCCACCTCTTCACTGTCCTAAGACAGTTACCGTTCTATTCCTCACTCTGTAAGAGAACAAAGGCTTAGGTTGTACTGGGAGTGGGGCAGCACTGAGACCAGAGATCAACCAGAATTCAGAAACAAAGCTTTTTTTTAAAAAAAATACTTTTATGGTTTATTTAACTTTATGTGCATTGGTGTGAAGGTGTCAGATCCCCTGCACCTGGATCTTCAGACAGTTGTAAGCTGCCATGTGGGTCCTGGGAATTGAACCAGGGTCCTCTGGAAGAGCAGTCAGTGCTCTTAACCTCTGAGCCATCTCTCCAGCCCACAAAGCTTTTTTTTTTAAGATTTATGTATTTTTACTTTATGCATAGGAATGTTTGCCTACATGTATATGTATGCCACATGCATGCCTGCACCTGATAAAGCTAGAAGAGGACGTCCGAGCTCCTGAAATTGAAGTTAATTTCTGAACTAGAGGTTGTGAGCCACCATGTGGGTGCTGGGAACTGAACCCCAGTTCTCTGCAAGAACAGCAAATACTCTTAACTGCTGAACCATCTGCCCAGCCTTGCAACTGCACAGAATGCTTGAAGTGGTCAGAGACATTGCATCCTCCTGGAACTGGAGTTACAGGGGTTTGTGAGTCACCTGATATGGCTACTGGGGAGTGAACTGTCCTCTGCAAGAGCAATATGTGCTCTTAATTGCTGAGCCATCTCTCCAACTCCAGAACCAAAGATCTCTCCAAACTCCAGACTGTTTTTCCCAAATAGTCCCTTGGTCTCTGAACAGCCAGTGTCGCACTTTTTTTAAGTGCAGAGTCTCTTGGGATTGAACTTGGTTCATCAGATTTGGTGGCAAGCACCTTTACCCACTGAGCCCTGTTGCTAGCTCAATGTTGCTTTTTAAAATCTGCTGTAAAGCCACATTCAGAATAGTTTTCATGCCAAGACTGTGCCTTTGTGAGAATAATGCAAATGTGTGCTGCTGTGCCATATACACTTTGTCTTTGTGCACAGCTTCAAGAAGGGGACAGGGGAGCCTTGGGGGATTTGGAGGGCCCAGTGCAGAGCTTCCCACTCATCTGTTCTAGGCCTGTTCTAACAGAACGCCACAGGTTTGAAATGGTGAGTTAAACTTGGGCCTTTGACACTTAGGGGAGATGTCTAAGCATCTCTTTATTTTTTGTTATCCATCTTTCTTACAAAACTGGATTCAAGAATTAGTTCTTAAAAGCAGCAGGAGTGGGTATTCACTCTTTCATCTCTGATATGATCAAAGATGTGTACATAAAAACAAGTGCTTCCCACCCCTTTCATGTTCGTATTTTTGTTGATAACAGCCTGGGTAGAGAGCCTGTGTGGGAGAAAGTTAAAAGACTGACAACAGCAAAATTACACCTATGAAGGAGAAAGAGATGGAGGAGGGAGGCTGTGCTTTTTTCTGTCTTTAAAGTTCCAGTGGGCTTTATTGTAGAAACCTGGCTCTGTGTATTCAACCATTCTAAAATTTTCCTTTGTATGGCGTTTTCAGACTTTCATATGGGTATGAAAAGGGCTATCAAAATAAGAATTGTTGCATTGTACTATAAACTGAATTAAATTAATACATTTTAGATCTCAGGTGCATTGCAAATGAGTCATCTGTCTTCATTCATTGTTTCTGTTGCTCACCAACAATTTTTTTTTTTTTGGTTCCAAGAAACTTGAAGAGAAAAAAGCCTGCTATACTAGAGCACAGACACATATATGTCAGGAATCTTTCTGTGCCCCACTGGTCCCGGTATGGGCATTATGAATATAGTAGGACATAAAGTAGAAGCCAAGGCGGCCCCTATTTTTGGTTCATCCATGTTCAGATTGGTTGTGGGTTGGTTGGAGTCAGACAAGCTGAGCTTGTCATGAGACTCCCAGATCCTGGGTGTTGATGTTGGAATCTGGCAAGGCCATATTTCATCCTGGCTCCCTCCATCAGCTCTTGGCAGGCCAGATTCTTCGTTTCTTTAATCACAGTATATCAGTCTTCTGTCTGATTGTAAGTATGACAGGACCTGCCCTCTGCCACAAATGGCTATTGTATTCACTCATTTATCCATTTAATTTGCTCAGTCAAATATTTTTAAACTGAGCATAGTGACTCAAACCTCTCTCATCATTGTGTTTGGGAGGCTGAGTCAGGATGATTCCTGAAAATTCAAAGCCAGCCTAGATACAAAGTTAGACCTTGCCTTTAAAAAAAGAAAAAGAAAGGGAGGGAGAAGCACCTACTATGCCCACACATTGTACTAAGAAAAGCTTATACACTGGCCTACAGAAGTCCTGAACTTACATTCCAGAGAGACAGAAATGTAGTAAATAGGTAACAAATGAGCAGTATGATTTCAGACAGTCAGTGCTAGCAACAGTGGCAAGGAGTGCACACATACGGGGCTCAGGAAAGGCTTTGTTGAAAAGATAATGCTTGAGCTGAGGCCTGAATGATTAGAACAATTCCCACAGTGGAAGAAATGTCCAGAGGAACAAAAATAAGTACGAAGTATGAGCACTCCTTTAATCCCAGCACTCAAGGAAACAGAGGCATGTGATCTCTGTGAATTCCAGGACAGCCAAAGCTACATAGCAAGACCCTGTCTCAAAAAAACAAAAGCAAGGCTAGAGTGCTGAACAGTAGTGAGTGGGGATAAGGCTAACAGTAATAAGGACAGAAAAGCAGGCAGGAGCCAAATCATTCAAGGTCTTTAGGAGATGGTAAGGACTGAGGTCCTGGTGATACAGTGCTGTGATGTGGGCATGGGAAACACATGCAAGGCTAAGTGATCAAGTTCAATTTGTAGTTTTGGGTTTTTGGGGGGTAGTTGTTTTTGTTGTTTTGTCTTTTGAAATAATGTCTTGCCAGACCATTGTGGTACACGCCTTTAATCTCAGCACTCTGGAGGCAGAGCTAAGCAGATCTCTGTGAGTTCAACACCAACCTCATGAGTTCCAGGCAGCCCTCAAAGCTGCACAGAGAAACCCTGTCTCAAAAAGAAACAAAGAAAAGAGGGAGGGAGGGAGGAAGGGGAGGAAGGAAAAAAGGAAAGAAAGAGTGTCTCAAGTAGCCCAGGCTGGCTTTGAGATCCTAATCCTAATCTTTCTGCCTCCCAAGTGCTGAGATTATTGGCTGTGCCACCATGCCTTCCCTTATCCCCTCTAACCCATCCCCAAAATTGAAATCTAAGCATGTAATATATGCTTGTTCCATGGCTCCTCTACTGAGGAGGCCATAGCAGGTGGGGAGAAATCGCCTGAATCCAAGAGGGGTTTTCATTTTGTTTTGGTTTTGCTTTTACTTTTTTGGATGCCTCGTAGCCCAGCAATAGGCCAGGTAAACAGTGAATTTACAGTCCTCCTCCCAACAAGGAGTGTCTTGATTAGTTTTTGTCAAAGCAATATAAGCTAGGGTCATTTTGGAAGAGGAACTTCAATGGGAAAATGCCTTCATCAGATTGCTAGTAGGTAAGTCTGTAGGGCATTTTCTTGATTAATGATTGATATGGAAGGGCCCAGCCCACTGTAGATGGTACCATTCCTAGGTTATGTAAGAAAGACTGAGCAAGCCTTGGGGAGCAAGCCAGTAAAGAGCATTCTGCTGTGGGACTCCCCTCTGTATGCTGTGAATACAATTGGTTAATTAATAAAAAAAAAAAACTGGCTTGGCCTGATAGGGTAGAGTAGAGCTGCAGGCAGGAGGTGGGGGAGGTATGGGACACTAAACTGAATGCTGGGAGAAAGGAGGTGGAGTCAGAGAGAAGCCATGGAGCTGCTGCCAGAGACCAGATATGCCAAAACTTTGCTGGTAAGCCACTGCCATGTGGCGATACACAGATTAATAGAAATGGGTTAAATATGTAAGAGCTAGCCAATAAGAAGCTAGAACTAGACCAAGCAGTGATTTAATTAATACATTTTCTGTATAATTATTTCAGGTCTGGGTGATCAGAAATGAGCAAGTGGCCTCCATACAACAGCATTCCTTCCTGGTTTCTGCTTCACTTCCTGCCTCCAGGTTCCTGCCCTGGCTGCCCTCGGTAATGGAATGTGACCTGAGAGCTGTAAGATAAAGTAAACCCCTTCCTCTCCAAGTTGCCTTTACTCTAGTATTTCATAACAGTAGTAGAAAGCAAGGCTAAGACACGGATTTACCAAGTCACTGGGAGGATAGAGAAGTGCTGTGGCGGGAGTGACTGACCGCCATCTGGTGTGGAGTCCAAAGGAGTTCATTTATGTAGTGAACAGTCCTCTTCTAAACTGTGATATGCTGGTGAAATAAACCGGTAAGGCACTCCCCTCATGCTGCTTACAGAGTGCTAAGGGAAATAGAATCTATAGGAAGGGGCCTGGAATAATGAATGAGGGTTCAGGACAAACTGTTTGAGCTAACACCTGAAGGCCCAGGTGTTGGAGAGGAACTTAGGGAAGAGGACTGTGGTTGGGGAAAGTTCTGGCTCTAAGTCAAATCCCAGAAGAACAGAAGTTAGCTCGGTGAAGAGGAATTGTACAGCAAAAAGCAGCATCCCGTAACAGCAGCATAGCCTCGTCAGAGGCATGGGGTAGCAGAACACAGTGTACTGGGGAAACAGCAAGTGACATACTGTTGGCTGCAATATGGGAAGGCAGAGGGTCCGGGAGTGGAAAGATGACCGAGAGCAGCATCAGGCCATGCTAAGGACGTCTTCTGAATGTCATTCCCAGCAGAAACTGCTAGGCAGCTTTCATGAGTTTTATTTTAGTTTTTGTATTTTAAGATAAGGTCTCAGGTAGACAACTTGCCATGTAGCTGAGGATAGCCTTAACTTCTGATCTTCCTGCCTCCACCTCCAAATGCTAGGTTTACAAACCAAAAGCACTATTCCTGGTTTTAATGTGATGTTGGGGACTGAACACATGGTTTTGTATGTGCTAGGCAAGCACTCTAGCATCTGAGTTCCATTTTAAACAGTACAGTGACCTGAATAAATGAGTATTAAAACTGCTTTGGCCATACACAAGAGACTGGACACTATCCCACAGGATACCATACTTCATCTACAAAGTAGACCCTGCTGAGAGTGCCTGTCAAGCCCTCAATGAATCCCTACTGATACTTTCTGAGCTAAGCAAAAACCAGTTTAGCAAGTGACAGTTGTCACTGCTTCTGTGCACTGGACCGGCAGGAGTCATTCAGTCATTTGCTTATAGTGTCAAACAACCAACAATCTCTGCTTCTGTGATTGCCCCCCCTCCACCCCCTAGCACTCCCGATTTCCTAAGCCTTTCACAGCACAGCACAAGGTCCTTTCGGCTAGCAATGGATTGTCTCCTCAGTGCTTCAGGTAATGCTGTCCTGCGCACACACACAACCCTGACTGCTGTGTGCCCTTAAAGCCTTTCTCTTACCTTCTTATTTTCAGCTAAATGTCTGGGTATTGGCATGAAAGACCTTTTTATTTGATAATGAAAAGTGTCTCCTGCCCATCCTGACCTTCAGGGAGGCTTTAGACGTGAGGGTGAAGAAGGAAGGATATCTTCTGTCTTTGTTGAGGCTGGCGTTCCAGAGACCAGTGGGAGATTGCTGAACAGTCTGGTGTGTCTTCCCTGTTGCCAATGTCTCTCAGCTGTAAGGCAAATCTAAATAAATTTGCCTGGCCTACAGGGCTCTTTTCCATGTCTGTCCCCTAGCATGTAGGGCTTTTATTCCTGTGTCTACCTGCACAGCATCTTTTCATCCTGCAGTCTCCATGGAAATCTTGCCTCCTCCAAATGCCCTTCCTGGCCGGTCAACCTAAGACACCTGAGTAGCCGTTCCTACCCGACGTTCACATTATATTTTCTTCATAGCACACATCACCATGTGAAATTATTTATTCATCTACTTGATGGTTGCTGGGCTTTTCCCTCCAGCATGTGGCTTAAAAGCAATGACCTTGTATGTTCTCTTTGCTCCCTGTTCAGCTTAATTCCTAGAAAAATGATTGACACATATTAGATGCCAAGTAAATGCACGAATTTATGGCCCTGTCGTGTATTTCCCGCTTCATCTCTTTCCATTGCTATGATCACTTCTTGGGAGTTGGAAGGGTGGAGATCCATAGGTCTTTAGATCTGCCTTGAAAATTGAGCCCTAATTTTTTTCTAGGCCATCTTCATCCTCTCCTGGTCACTCCTTCCTGGTCACCACATTTATTCTCACTTTTCTTACGAATTCTGAAGTTTCCCAAGTACTCGGCTCTGGCACACACCTCTGTCAGGATTCCCCTCGCTGTCCTGTTGAGTGTACCAATTGGACTTGTCTGAGTTCCTAAAGAGAAGCACCCACCCCCAGTGCAGCACAGGAGCCAGCATACAACAGCTGCCTCACTGTTTCTCAATTGATGTGGTTTAGAGAAATAAATTACGAAACTGCGGTCATCTTTATGGCAGTGGGGGGAAGGGTTGGTAAACCTAATACCACAGTGGAGCAGTAGCCCTTCCCTATATGGTCCACACCAGAAAACCAGCATCAGATTAAATTCTGATAACTCAGGAAAAGGTGATGTGATCACCACCTCCACACTCCCGAGTGGGAGAGGGGTTTTGTTTTTTGCTTTTGTTTTGTTTTGTTTTTGTTATAGTTTATTTTTGTTTTTCTGAGATAATTTTTCTCTGTGTAACAGCCCTGGCTGTCCTGGAACTTGCTTTGTTGGCCAGGCTGGCCTAGAACTCACAGAGATCTGCCTGCCTCTGCATTCCAATTGCTGGAATTTAAGGTGTGTGCCACCACCTCCCAGTGTGAGAGGGTATTAAGAGAAGTACTGTAGCATTATTAATAAAAACCCAGAGATGGATACTGGGATTCAACCCCAAGGTCAGGAAAGGAAAGCAGCTAGCCACTGGCTTTTACCTCAGTTTCAATCTGAAATGGCAATCCAGCCTCCAGGAATCTCAGAATGAGACTGTGTCTGAGAGCCATCTCCTCTCGTCTTATATTCCTCTCTAGGACTGGGATTAAAGGCATGCAAAACTACCACCCAGTTTCTGTGGCAAACTAGTGTAGCTACTGAGCTTAAAGGTGTGTGTCATTGCTGCCTGGTCTGTAGAGCTGAGCAGTGGGGATGTTTTACTCTCTGATCTTCAGGCAAGTTTTATTTTTTAAATTCAAATGAAATATTTTAGAGTACAGGTTAGTTCTACTACCACATTTGCAGGACCAACCAGAGGTCTAGAGAAAGTGCCTGCTAGGGTTTCTTACTACACCAAGCCCATCCTCAACTCTTCTCTCACAGTGATCGGGTAGGAAATGGGGCTTCATCCTCTCAGTAAGCCTTGGTCCATCAACCAACATGAGCAACCACTCTACAGCTATGCATTTAATATATGCTACCTTCGAGCCCTTAACTGGTTCATCCAAGCCTTAGTTGCTAAGCTTATAGAAGTCTCTGTAATTATTGTTGTCTAAAATATAGAACAGCAGGATGGGTAATTAGTTGCTTTTAATAAAGTCATTTTGGAAGATGCTTATGATGCTGAAGATGATGAGTTTTGATGAAGAGGAAAAGGCTATTGCTAAAGACTAAGGACCAGTTTTTTTTTAAAAAAAAAAAAACTTACGGTGCATTAACAAAGAGTTGATGAGAGACACCACCTCCGTGCTGCCTGTGACCACAGAGCTCTGGCTGTGGGACCTTGCCAATTTTCAGTTTTCCCAGCTCTAAGCGTAGAACCATAGGGTCGTAGGGAGACTCTTCTGAGCTAGTCTAGCTGTACGATACTAAACAGACAGCACACTTGATAGTTAACCATGCCTAACAACATAGATTAGCTTGTGAGTCAGGTATGGTGTGGCACCCTGGTTTTATAGGTAAAGAAACACAAGGAAGCCAGGTGGTAGTGGCACACGCCTTTAATCCCAGCACTTAGGAGGCAGAGGCAGATGGATCCCTGTGAGTTGAGAACAACCAGGTCTACAGAGTGAGTTCCAGGAGAACCAGGGCTTCATAGAGAAACCCTGTCTTGAAACAAAAAAAAAAAAAAAGAAGATGAAAAGAAAAGAGAAGAAAAAAAAAAGAAGGAAACTGGGCATGTTTGCTTATACGTATAAACATAACACTCAGCAGGCTGAGGCAGGAGGATCACCATGAGTTAGAGACCAACCTGAGCCACATAATGAGTTCCAGGCACTCACTTCTAGAATGAGACTCTTATCCTCAAGAGAGGGGGAATGGGTCTGACAATGGTGGCACATGCCTTTAATCCCAGCACTCAGGAGGCAGGAAAGGCAGGTGAATCTTTGTGCGTGTTCAAGGCCAGCCTGGTCTACAGAGCGAGTTCTAAAACATCCAAAGCTTTTACACAGAGAAACCCTATCTTGGAGGAAAAAAGATTGTTTAATGGATAAGAACACTTACCACCAAACCTACCAATCTGAGAACTGACTCTCACAAGTTATCTTCTGACTTTCCCATGTGCACCATGGCACGTGTGTGCCACCCCTCATCCCTACATATAAAGATCATTTTTTAAATATTTATTTATTTATTATAGAGTATTCTACCTGCATGTATGCCTGCTCACCAGAAGAGAGCATAGAATCTCATTACAGATGGTTGTGAGCCACCGTATGGGTGCTGGGAACTGAACTCAGGACCTCTGGAAGAGCGGCCAGTGCTCTCAGGCGCTGAGCCGTCTCTCCAGCCCAAATGTCATTTTTTTTAAAAATGTAAACACCTTTATGTGATTGACTCACTTAGTGCCTTCAAGATTTATTAACACTGTAGCATGTGTCAGAACTGTCTTCATTAGGAGCCAGTGTGTAACCCCAGCAACTCAAAAGGCTGAGCAACAGGAGGATCACCACTAATTCAGACCAGCCTGGTGAGAGTAGCAAGTTACAAGCCAGCCAGAGCTACACAGTGAGGTCATGTCTTTAAAAGAGGAAGAGAGGAGCTGGAGAGATGGCTCAGTTGTTACTGGCTGATCTTCCAGAGGACTGGGATTCAGTTCCCAGCAATCATATGGCAGCTCACAACTGTCAGATCCAGGGGATCTGACACTCTCACACAGCACTAATAAAATAAACCAAATAAATAAATAAAAGGAAGAGAGAGATAAGAAACGTCTTTGAATGGCTGAATGAAGTCCCAGCATCCTGAGCGTTCTTCCCCGCTTCCTAGTTGCTGCATCCTCTTTAGCAGATAGACTGAAACCTATGAAGTCATAAGCCAAAATAAATAATTCTTTCTTTAAAAAAATAAATATTAGGGGCCTAGCAAGAATCTTAAGGATTCTTGCTCTTCCAAAGGACCAGAGTTCCATTCTCAGCACCCACATAAGATGTGGGGTTCCCCTCTGTATACTGTGAATACCATTGGTTAATAAAGAAACTGTATTGGGCCTGCATAGATCAGAATAGAGGTAAGCGGGGGGAAAACTAAACTGAATGCTGGGAGAAAGAAGGCAAAGTCAGGGAGAAACCATGTAGCCCCACCAGAGACAGACGCCAGATAGAGCCTTGCCAGTAAGTATTAACGAATCAATCCCACACCAGTTATGTTTTAAGGGGTTATTTATTTGGCGGGGGGTAAAACTTACATACACCATAAACCGTCAGGAAGGGAGCCTAGTCGCTGGAGCAGGAGCCGGGAGCAGCAGCTGAGACCGAGCACCGGAACCAAGAGCCGGAACCAAGAGAGCCTTTTCCGGAACTGCTTCTCTTTTTAAGAGAGAAATATACTACGCCCCAGTGGGCTGGTATTTCAGCAGCTATTGGCTGACGGAGCGGAAGTCGCTCCCCGCTGCACTGTGGGCTCTTGCTTCAGTGATTATTGGTTGAGGCAGCGGAAGTTACTCCCACAACACCTCCCCCTTTTTTTTTAAGTAAGAGAGTTCTAAGCCTACTACGAAATTATATACAGTAAGTACAAACCTACACAATTATATACAATAAATACAAATATCCTATTCTAACTAGCTTAAGTCTTGTATAAGAAATAACTTGGCCACGTCATAAAAGGAAAGTAACTACGTTTATATAATCTTCAATCCCATCAAAGATCTGAGAAGGGAAATAATGTTACCTAAGTAATTAGGAAGTGCAATCAAACTTCCAGAACATGTAACAAATCACAGAGACAACTGGCTACCTGGGCAATCACCCAAAATCACGTTTGCAGCGTTGAAGCAACCAACTTTGGCTAAGGCCTAACGTAACTGACATACCATTTTCAAAGGCAAGGAACTTTTCAAAACTATCTTATCCTGTCTTGGCAGGATATGACAGTCCTGTTTTATCCATTTACGGATACTCTGCAACTCTGTCAGTAGTTGAGGTATGGGCATTTCTTTACCCAAAGGCCAGTTCTACCAAGAAGAAAGGCTCCAGGTGGAGTGTCTTTGGTGCTCAACATTCTCTCGGGAATAGATCAGTGTTGCCAGGAAGGATTGTGTCTCCCTACCACAGAACTCTGAGTTAGATTAAAGGCCATTTTCTACAGCTCTTTGAAGAGGTTGAAGATTATCTATCTATACTGAATATAATCTCTATGTATCTAAAGAACCTGATTAGTCTAATTATAAATGACAAACTTAGATGACTATTGATCTATATTATTCTCAATATCTATCTAACTTAAAGACTGAAATAGTAAACAACTGTGCAATAAATGGGGACAATATGACCTCCAAATATAAACAATGTGCAAGTATACATTGCAATATGGTAAATATATATATCAATACATAAACAATATATAAGTATCTTAATCAGAGGTAGAAGTGTACAATGCAATATGGTAAAATATACATATATCAATACAATATATATATGTCAATACATAAAAATGTTTTAAACAGAGGTAGAAGCATGTATGCATAAAATAGTCAACATAATTTAACTTTGTATCAATATATAAGAATCAATACCAATATATTTGTCAAAAACAATAACTCACAAGTACAAAGCTATTATCCCATAATCCAATTATCCCTCTTTTTTTTTTTTTTTTTTGATTCCTGCGCTTATAAAATTCCTCCC
The DNA here is from genome assembly GCF_982192425.1 of Myodes glareolus. Taxonomy (NCBI): domain Eukaryota; kingdom Metazoa; phylum Chordata; class Mammalia; order Rodentia; family Cricetidae; genus Myodes; species Myodes glareolus. Next base: position 52,243,986 of record NC_142038.1, read on the forward strand.
CCAACCCTCAACCCTATACTAATTATAACCAACCCCTAAATGATGTCCCTAAACCCAAGGACAAACTTTACTGGGAGAGGGGACGTCGTTCTCTAGAATTACTTCCAGCTGTCATGGGGGCGACGTTCTTTCTGGGGGATCCTGTGAAAGTAAAATGATGGTTAAATTTCAAGATCAATGTCTTTTAAAATTGCAAATAGTCTCTGAGTATTTTGTGGAGGTCTGGCCAGAATGTTGTACAAGATGTGCATCATTTCAGCTAACCACGTTGGCATCGTCTTGTGCAGCTGGTACTCAAAACAGGTCTTGTAGTAGCGCTATCAGTATCATGATGTCATATCAACCAGGTGGAGTTGTTGTTATGGGGCCCCATCTTCTTCCTGGAAACTTCAAATGTCACTGCAGGAAAAACTTATTGTTCATTGTGGAAAAATTAAACATTAATCATATATATTAATCATATATTAATATCATATATTATATGATTATAATAATATATAATCGTATATTAATCATATAGACATATACAGACATACATATATTCAATGAAGGACATGATAGATATATTCACTGAAAGGTATGATAGATATGAAGAAAAGTAAAAATGTTTTCTAAACTCATATTTCTTTCTGTCCCATATCATGGCTCTTGACATGAGACAGAAACTCCAGAAATTCTGGGTTTTTCTTTTAACAACAGGCTTGGAATTAGAGAGGGACTGAGCCAGAGTCCAACTCTAAAACCAGCTCTATAAATTTAGAAATATGATTTAGTATATTTTACTTACAGAACCTATTCAGTTTTCTTGATAGTCCTTATTGTGCCATTATTTTCCATCTGTCAGTATTCAGATATCCAGGGTCCCTTGAACAACTATGAATATCATCATTGTGGATGAGCTGTCATTTCTCCTTTCCAAGAGGTTTCTCCTCTTCAAATCGAACCTTTATTAATTTTGATGGTATCCACAATTTTTCTTCTCCTGTGGAAACAAGAGCAAAACCCCTTCCCCAACGTAGCACATCTCCTGGCCTCCATTGAGAGGTCAGCACGTCTTTGAAATAAACAGGTTGGTTTAGTTCAGAAGTTTTTTCCATTATCCAATGCCTCTCTGCTGCTGTTGTTCCTTTCTCATTAGCATTAAGAAAATTCAAGGTTAATAAAGCATTATGCAATCTATTTCTGGGGGTATCTTTCGTCCCTTTCTGTTTGTTTAGCATATCCTTTATAGTACGATTTGATCTTTCTATAACGGCTTGACCTGTAGGATTGTATGGTATACCTGTAACATGCTTAATATTATAATAAGCAAAAAATCGTTTCATTTTCCTAGATACATAAGCTGGACCATTATCTGTTTTTATTTGTGCAGGTATACCCATAATGGCCATAACTTCTAATAAATGTGTGATTACTGAGTCAGCTTTTTCTGAGCTTAAAGCGGTTGCCCACTGAAAGCCTGAATAAGTGTCAATGGTGTGATGTACATATTTTAACTTGCCAAATTCTGGAAAGTGAAACACATCCATCTGCCAAATTTCATTCCTTTTAATACCCTTTGGATTAGTCCCTGCAGGCAATGGTGTTTGGTTATAAAAAGAGCAAGTAGGGCATTTCTTTACAATCTCCTTAGCTTGTTGCCATGTAATAGAAAACTCTTTTTTCAAGCCTTTGCTATTGACATGATGTTTTTTATGAAATTCAGATGCCTCCAGCACACTACCAATCAATAATTGATCAATATCTGCATTACCTTGTGCTAGAGGACCTGGCAGACCTGTATGGGATCGGATATGCGTTATATACATAGGGCAGAGCCTGTTTCTGATCATGTCTTGTACCTGGATAAACAATGAGGTCAGTTCTGTATCATCAGGTATAAATTCAGCAGTTTCAATATGCAAAATAACTCTTTCTGCATATTGTGAGTCAGTAATTATATTAAGAGGTTCTTTAAAATCCCTAAGCACCATAAGGATGGCATATAATTCTGCTTTCTGGACAGAATCATAAGGACTTTGTTCCACTTTACTCAATTCTTCTGATTTGTAACCTGCTTTCCCTGATTTATTAGCATCGGTATAAAATGTATGGGCTCCGGTTATTGGAGCATCACGGACAATTCGAGGGAGGATCCAAGAAGTTCTCTTTATAAAGTTAAGTCTCTTGCTTTTTGGGTAATTGTTATTGATTTCTCCCAAAAAATTAGCACAAGCTCTTTGCCATGGTTCATTGTCTTCCCACAACTTTTTTATCTCATCAGCAGTGAAAGGCACTATAATTTCTGATGGGTCTATACCTGCTAATTGACGAAGTCTCAATTTTCCTTTTATAATCAATTCAGAGACTTTTTCCACATAAGTTTTTAATTTTTTACTTGGTTTGTGTGGTAAAAAAATCCATTCTAAAATAGTATCTTCCCTCTGCATTAAAATTCCTGTAGGAGAAATTCTGGAAGGCAATATAACTAGAACGCAACTAAAATTTGGATCCACCCTATCTACATGTGCCTCCTGTAATTTTTCCTCAACCATCATCAGTTCCTTTTCTGCTTCAGCTGTTAACTCTCTGGGACTATTCAAATCTTTGTCACCATCTAAGGTTTTGTTTAAATGAATTATTAGATCAGGTGTTATCCCAACAGCTGGTCGTAGACTGGAAATGTCTCCTAATAATCTTTGAAAGTCGTTAAGCGTTCGTAACCGGTCTCTCCTGATTTGTGCCTTTTGAGTCTTAATTCTTTGTAAGCCTATTTTATAACCTAAATAATTAACAGAATCTCCTCTCTGAATTTTTTCAGGGGCAATTTGCAATCCCCATTTAGGTAATACTAGTTTTACTTCTTCAAACAGCCTTTCTAAGGTATCTTTGTTTTGATCAGATATCAGGATATCATCCATATAGTGGTATATTATGGACTTAGGAAATTGTTTGCGTATAATTTTCAATGGTTGGCTTACAAAATATTGGCACAGGGTGGGAGAGTTCAACATTCCCTGTGGGAGGACGGTCCACTGGTACCTCCTTGCAGGCTGAGAGTTATTATAGGTAGGCACTGTGAAGGCAAACTTTTCTCTATCTTTTTCTTGTAATGGTATAGTGAAGAAACAATCTTTCAGATCAATAACTATAAGAGGCCATCCCTTTGGTAACAGGGAGGGCAGAGGAATTCCAGATTGCAGAGGGCCCATAGGTTGAATAACCTTGTTGATAGCTCTAAGATCTGTCACCATTCTCCATTTACCAGATTTTTTCTTAACAACAAACACAGGAGAGTTCCAAGGGCTGGTAGATTCTTCTATATGTCCAGCATCTAATTGCTCTTGTACCAGCTGTTCTAAAGCCTGTAACTTTTCCTCAGCTAAAGGCCACTGTTTAGTCCATATTGGTTTCTCAGTTAACCATTGTAGAGGCATGGCTGTTGGTACCTCTGAAGAGCCATCAATTGTGTTGTGTTCTTGTATAGCTCTAATGGCTGGTTTCCGCCATCTGTAATATCTTGTAATATTGTCCTCAGAAATATGGGCTCTGGAAGCAGCAGGAATGTTAATTTGGGTATTCCATTGCTGCAATAGGTCACGGCCCCACAAATTCACTGCAATATTTGCTACATATGGCCTTAGTTTTCCTATTTGTCCATCTGGACCTATACAATTGACCCATCTCGTGCTTTGTCTTACTCGAGATAGGGTTCCAATTCCTAAGAACTGAATATCTACCTCCTGAAGAGGCCAATGCGGATGCCAAGACTCTGGTGTAATGATACTTACATCCGCACCTGTGTCCAGTAAGCCAGTAATAAGTTTGCCATTTACACACACTCTTAGCTGTGGCCTTTGTTCATTTATAGAAGTCTGCCAGAATATTCGTTTACTTTGTCCTCTTAGATTTCTTGATTCATTCACCACATTTAACTCATCCTTCAGGCCGTTATTGCTTTTAACAGCAGGCATGGGGCATTCTAATTTCCCTGAAGAGGCATGTTCTCTGCAGTGATCGGAAATGACTGGACCACATTTGCCATGGGGGCCTTCGAGAGGCCCCCTATTGAGTTTCCCGATGGCAACGGGTTGCCCTGTTTATCTCTTGTTGACCTACACTCATTCGTCCAATGCCTGCCCTTTCCACATCTCCTACATAAACCTGAAGGCTGAGTCCTCCTATTCCTGTTATTCCTAGAAGAGGCATTATTCCTGGACTTCCATTGTCTGCAGTCCCTTTTCATGTGTCCCATTTTGCCACAATGAAAGCATTTTGTAATCTGATGTCTCCTTTTACCTTTGGAAATTGCTTCTTGTACCCATGTTTCATTGCCATAATCAAATGTATCAACATTCATTGTATGTAAAACCCATTCGTCCAAAGGCGCTGATCTGAGCTTTAAAGGCCCCAGGATCCTTTTGCATTCTACATTGGCATTCTCATAAGCCAAAGACTCAATTACTATATTTCTTGCTTCTGGATCAGGTATCCCTATTTGTACAGCCTTAGTTAGTCGTTGCAAAAAGTCACTAAAGGGTTCTCTCTGACCCTGTTTGACCCTGACATACGATTCTACTCTCTGACCTGAGTCTTGAACCCTGTCCCAGGCCCTTAGAGCTGCTGTAGCACATATGGATAAAATGTTTTCATCATAAAGAGCTTGTTCCTGAGGATCAGAGTAAGGTCCTTCCCCTAGAATTTGATCTAGAGAAACCTCAATTCCTTTCGCTGATTCTTGTTGTTGTAAAAGTCTGGCCTCTTGTTTGAATAGGCATTTGAAATGCCATAAAGGTCCGTTCTCAAGGACAGCTGATGTGAGCTGGTTCCAATCTTTAGGGGTGGCCCTGTTGCTCAGAGCCCAGGATTTTAACATCTCCCTAACAAAGGATGAATGTAGTCCATAATTCACAATTGCTTGTTTAAATTCTTTCAGATCATTCATACGTATAGGCTCCCATGTATGTTCTTTAACGACCTTAGGGTTTTTGGAGCCAGTTATCTTTTCTGATGTTATTACTGGAAAGGCAGGTATAACTCTATGTAGACTGAGAGTTTTTTGAGGTGAAGGTTGCCTTTCTACCTTTTGCTCCTGTTCATCAGAGTCTATGATTTCCTCAATCTTATTAAATCTGCTCACCATTGCCTTCTGTAAGTCCTGAATCTCCTGTCCAGTATTATGCTCCAAAGCCTTCATTAACGATTCTAAGGCATGGACCTTGTCCGTCAGAGACACGATATCCTCCTTGGACATAATCCTCATGGCATGTACTGTGCCTTCTTGTATGGAAATCCTGTCAATTAATCTATCATACCCTTTTGATAAAGTCCGATTTTCACATTCAATGGTTATAATCCTCTCAGCTAATGTTTCAGCACTTACAGTCATGGACTGGAGGTTATGCGTCATTTTGGTTGTCCCCTCCTCCAGGGCAGTGACGCTCCCTTCTAAAGAAGCAATATCAGACTGTACCTTCTTGATATTTTGGCCAGTTGACCGAGTCATATCAAACAAAGATCTATTCTCCTCCTTGAGAACTCCAAACTCTGATCTAGTCTCCTGCTTGAAAACTCCAAACTCTGATCTAGTTTCCTCCTTGAAATCTCCAAACTCTTTTTTGAGGAGGTTGGTATCAGTCTGAATTGTTCTTAAGGTTTTAATCTCTGCCCTCAGCATTGTAGATTCAGTCTGTAAGGACTGTATCTTTCTTATAAAATAGCCAAACACCAGAAAAGCAACAGATCCCAGGAATAACAAAGTAAGAGGAATATCTGAGACATCCTTCAGAATATCCTCCATAGCGCAACTGAAAAAACCATTGAACTTTTGGATAGTAATATTTTCCGACATTTTCAATCAAAGGAAATTGTACTTGTATGTATGTATGTATGTATTTATTTTCAACCGAAAAGAAAAATCTTACCTGTAATGACCGTTGCCTGCCAGTAGGAGGTGGGGCGCACCTGAATCCACGTGTCAGTGGTGTTGATTGAGAAAGTAAACTCTAGAATATATACACTCAAATCCAGAGGTTAAATCCACAGATCACAAAAGGTCAGAGAGCTTCTAGTGGCCAAAAAACAAGGCAATAAACAAGGCCCTGCTGCTCTGTTCAACCGGATGCAGAGGGTCGTGACACAGCCACTGCGCTGTTGCTAAAGAGGCCTAGTGCTTTGGGCCCTGTGTCCCTGTGCCGGGATTAAGGGTCAAGCTGCTTTCAGCACTCCTAATCAGTTATGGGTTTCAAACAGCTTGCTGGAACTTCAAAGGGAGCTTGCGCTGTGAGCTCTTTGACTCACGTTGCAAGGAGAAATTTAAAAATCCGTGCCGAACAGGGCAAAGTAAGCCGGCAGAGACTGTCCGGACCTGTGTATCCTGGGAGGCCGAGCTGGGGGTGGGGGGGTGGGGCGGTTCTTAAACCAAACGCTGGGCGCCAATTATTAACGAATCAATCCCACACCAGTTATGTTTTAAGGGGTTATTTATTTGGCGGGGGGTAAAACTTACATACACCATAAACCGTCAGGAAGGGAGCCTAGTCGCTGGAGCAGGAGCCGGGAGCAGCAGCTGAGACCGAGCACCGGAACCAAGAGCCGGAACCAAGAGAGCCTTTTCCGGAACTGCTTCTCTTTTTAAGAGAGAAATATACTACGCCCCAGTGGGCTGGTATTTCAGCAGCTATTGGCTGACGGAGCTGAAGTCGCTCCCCGCTGCACTGTGGGCTCTTGCTTCAGTGATTATTGGTTGAGGCAGCGGAAGTTACTCCCACAACAAGTAAGCTACATCCATGTGGCGATACACAGATTAATAGAAATGGGTTAAATTAAGATGTAAGAGCTAGCTAATAAGAAGCTAGAGCTAATAGGCCAAGCAGTGATTTAATTAATACAGTTTCTGTGTGGTTATTTCGAGTTGGGCAGCTAGGAACAAACAAACGGGCTCCTACAACACACAGAGTTGCTCAACCACCCATAACTTCAATTCCAGGATAATCAGATGCCTCTGGCCTCAGTGGGCGCCTGCACTCATGTGAATATACCTACACACAGACCCACACACGTATTCATAATCAAGAATGATATGTCTGTTAAAAATAAAGACAGAGTAGCGTTCCATAGTCTATAGAGCACATTTCATTTATCTTTTTCTCTTTTTTTGGGGGGGGGGGCAGTGTCTCTTTGTGTAGCCCTGGCTGTCCTGGAACTAACTTTGTAGAACAGGCTGACCTCAAATTCAGAGAAATCTGCTGCCTCCCTAGCACTGGGATTAAAGGTGTGCAGCACACCTAGATTGTTTGTCTATTTCTTGACTGTCAGTCTCAGCCCAGCTGAGACACAAGGTCCACTTTGCTCTGAAGATCCTCCTAGCAAGCTCCTCTCATTCCTTCTGCAGATGATGAAACCTGTATCAAAGTCTTCACCACCTGCCTACTGCGCCTCCCGCTTCCTGCTTCACAGATGCTGTCCATTCTGTGTCTTGCTTACCTAATCTCTTGCTGTTTATTTCTCAAAGTAACGCAAGAGCCACTTTGTGGTGGGGTGTTCTGGTTTTGAGACAGGGTCTCTGTACTCAATGTTGGTCTCAAAGTGGCAAACTCCTGACTTAACCTCCTCAGCCCTAGAATTCAGAACATACACTACCACACTGATATTCCCAGTACTCTGAGGCTGGTAGATGCAGGAGGATTGCCAGTTCCTGTCTACCTTGGCCACGTAAGGAGACATATCTCACGAAACATAAACTACGGTGTGGTGCAAACCCACAGTCCCCGTGTTTAGGAGACAGAGGTAGGAGAACCAGAAGTGAATTGGAAGATAGCCTGGGATACATGACTACAAGGGAGTCTGTCATAACCAAACAAAGTCCATAATAATTATGTGTGGTATAGTGTTTTTAAATCTGTTTTGGCATAGGAGTTATTTGATTACATATATACAAAGTTAGGAACAAAAATAAGCAAGTCAGAAACTGTTGTGAAATATTTATATACTTTATGAAGATGTGTTCCTGTGATTGGTATAATCAAAAGCTGAACAGCCAATAGCTAGGCAGGAGAGATAGGCAGGACTTCAGGTAAAGAGAAAGGAAGAGGAGGAAGAATCTAGGCATGTGGGAGATGCCAGGAGATAAGAGAGAAGAGATGGGATGCAAGATGAAAGAGTGGTAATGCCACATCAAGAACATAAATTTAAAAATATGAGTTAATTTAAGTTATAAGAGCTAGTTGAGACAAACCTAAGCTAAAGGCCAAGCTTTCATAATTAATAATAAGTCTCCAGGTCATTAAGCGATCCAAAGATAGTCTGACAAGAAAGCTTGTAAAGAGTCTTTTTCTGTCCTGCCAGCCAGTCCCCAAATAATGGCATAGAGACTTCTTATTAATTATGAAAGCTTGGCCTATACCTTAGGCTTATTCCTAACTAGCTCTTATAACTTAAATCAACCATATTCTTATTAATCTGTGTTCTACCATGTGGCTTTACCTCTCTTCCATCTTACACCTCCTGTTTGCTCTCTGTGTCTGCTGGTGTCTCCTCCATGCCTAGATTCCTCTCCTACCTCCTCTCTCTGCCCAGAGGTCCCTTCTATACCTTCTGTCTAACTATTGCTGTTCAGTTCTGTATTAAACCAATCCCAGCAATATATCTTCACACAGTGTACAAATATCCCACAACAAGAAATTAGGAAAACTGGGTATAAAAGGTTTGGTACTGCAAGACCAAGATGGCCGCGAGAATCACCACTTTCCTCAAGAATGCCTGGGCGAAGGAGCCGGTGCTGGTGGTGTCCTTCTCAGTCTGGGGCCTTGCTATAATTATGCCCATAATCAGCCCCTACACCAAGTATGCTTCCATGATCAACCAGGCAACATGCTACAACTACCCAGTCCCTGTACGAGATAATGGAAACATGCCCGATGTGTCCAGCCACCCCCAGGACCCTCAGGGCCCAAGCCTGGAATGGCTGAAGAACCTGTGAATACTCCTGTTGATGAAAGAGGCCCTTTCCCTGTTGCCGCCAAATAAAAATAGGAAAACCAACCCTACAAAAAAAAAAAAAAAAAAAAAAAAAAAAAAAAAAAAAAAAAGATTTGGTACTTATAGAGCAGATGGCTGACCATAACCACTAAACATTAAGGGCTGTATAGTAGCCTCTCAGATTAATCCCATTCAAGGCCTCTTGGACAAGGCTGTCAATGTAGAAAGTAAATACATAGTCACTTGTGAGACCAAAACAGGAAAAATATACCTTACAGGTTAAGAGTTCTGTTTGAAGTTAAGAATAAGTTCCGGGGGGAGGGGAAGAGACTGGAAAGATGGCTCAGCAGTTAAGAGAACTGACTGTTCTTCCAGAGGACCCAGGTTAAATTCCCAGCAACCACATATCAGCTCACAATTGTCTGTAACTCCAGTTCCAGGGAATCTGACACCCTCATCCAGACATATATGCAGGCGAGACACCAATGCACATAAAAAAATTAAGTAAATTTTAAAAAAAAGAATAAATTCCTGTTCATCCTGTGTTTGTTCGACCCATCTGCACCGGATGTGCTTGATCACATGTGGATGAGAGGTATATGGGCAGGAAATTCATCAGAATATGTGTTTGCCTCTGATTGAACCTGATAGGAAATACAGTGGCCTTGTGTGGCTGCCTCTTTAAGCCTCTGCAAGGTGTAACTCATGACCATTTTTCTGGGAACCCAGGTATGGACCTAGGTAGATGGTAGGAGACCATCTGCCTACCCAGTATTTAATTAAAGCTTGCTTCAAATTTGGTTTAAGATGTGGTGATGGCTTATTCTTGCCAGGTGGGATTGATACACCTACCAAAAGAGATAAGTTAATTTTATATAACTTTGTACTGGAAATATGGGCCAAGAAATAATCTCTCTGTAGTCACAAAATAACAAGGTATCAAAGGGATCATTGGGGCTGGGGGTGCAACTCAGTAATGCACTTGCCTACCATGCATGAGAGCCTCGAGTGAGTCTCACACTACAAAGGCAAGAGCTTTAGGAAGACAGGTGGATGTGGTGGCACATGCTTTTAATTGCAGCACTCAGGAGATGGAGGCAGGTGGATCCCTGAGTTCAAGGCCAGCCTGGTCTACAGAGAGAGTTCCAGGACACACAAGGTTACACAGAGTAACCCTATCTCAAAAAAAAAAAAAAAAAAAAAAAAAGAAAGAAAGAAAGAAAGAAAGAAAGAAAGAAAGAAAGAAAAAGAAAAGAAAAGAAAAGACAGACACTTGGTAAAATGGCCTGTATTTTGTTTTCATGGATTCTCAGCCTAAAGAAACCTGGAGCAGCTGGAAGACTCTTGAATAAATTCTGGTGTCATCCCAAGCTATCTCTTCAGTGGGGTGCAGATATTTCTCCATGGGCCTTAAAAGTGATGCAAGAAAAAAAAATACAGAAGCCCACCTTTCCCCTTAGTTGTCTTGATTACCTATCAGCAGAACCCCCCTTTCCATAATTTCCAAGAAAAGATTATAGGACAGCAAAAAGTAAGCATTGCTTCAAATGCTGTTTTCTTAAGATTAATTTTTTATTTGTGTATCTTGCCTGCTTGTATGTATGTGTACCACATGTGTGCCTGGTGTCTGTGCAGGTCAGAAGAGGGTGTTGGTCTCCTGGGAATGGAGTTGTAGACAGTTGTGAGCCTCCATGTGAGTTTTGTAAATTTATAACCACTGAGCTATTTCTCTAGCCCTCAGATATTGTTTTCATACTCTTTGTTTGTTTGTTTGAACCCAGGGTTTTATTTGTCACTGAGCTATACCCACCTGAGGCCCAACTTTCTTTTCTTCCTTTTTTTTTGTTTTTTCAAGACAGGGTTTCTCTATCCTGGAACTAGCTCTGTAGACCAGGCTGGCCTCAAATTCTTTTTACTTTTTCTTTTTAAAGTGGTGCGATAGTGACACACGTGTCCTGGGAGTAAGCAATTGCTTTTTAAGTTAGATTAAGGCCCACTCTATGAGATGGAACCCATACCAGACACTGCTAGACAGTCCAAAAACCTAGAGAAAAAGCCTGCTACTATTATTCTGCTAAAGGAACGTAACAACAAAATGATTCCTAATGACACACTGCAGTACCCATGGATCAATGCATCGATCAGCCCTCATCACAGCTTTTTTCTTGCAGGAGATGATAACCAACAGAGACCTACAACTGGACAATGGGCAAAGAGTGGGAGAATTTAGAGCACTCGGTATTACCGGGCTGGTGGTGGTGCACATCTTTAATTTCAGCACTCAGGAGGCAGAGACAGGCAGAGCTCTGTGAGTTCAAGGCCAGCCTGGTACAGAGTGAGTTCCAGGACAGGCTCCAATGCTACAGAGAAACCCTGTCTTGGGGGGACAAAAAAAAAAATAGAGCAGTCAGTACTAAAAGGGATGGCTTTACCAAACTACTCCTGTTGAGTCTTGGGGATCTATGCCAAAGGTAGAAAGAAGTAAACAAACTCCCCCTCCCAATCAAGAAGCTATTTGCAATTGATACCTGCTGAGAAGGAAAATTCAGTTTCCTCTAATGGAGTGTCATTAGGCATATCCACCACAGTCCAGGGCAGACCCCATGCCCAGAAGTAATTGGCCAGTGCAAATTGGACTTCATATTTTTTATGTACTCTTTCTTTCATTTTTGTCTAGTTGATCTTTTGTTTTGATTCTCATTTTTGTTTGTTTTTGTTTTTCTTTTTAAGAGAGAAAGAAAGAACATGAAGTGTGGGGAAGAGATGGGGAGAATCTGGGAGGAGTTAGAGGAAGGGAAATAATATAATCAAAAGAAATTGTTTGAAAAATATTTTTAAGCCAGGCGTGGTGGTGCACACCTTTAATCCCAGCACTTGGGAGGCAGAGGCAGGTGGATCTCTGTGAGTTCGAGGACAGCCTGGTTTACAAGAGCTAGTTCCAGGACAGCCAGGGCTGTTACACAGAGAAACTCTGTCTGGAAAAAATGAACAAACAAACAAAAAATTAATTAAAAGTTTTATTTTTTGCTGGGTGGTAGTGTTGGCTCTTAACTTTTATCCCAGCACGGGAAAGCAGAGGCAGATGAATCTCTACAAGTTCGAGGACAGTCAGGACTGTTATACAGAGAAGCCCTGTTTTGAAAAAAAAAATTATTTTTTTAATTTTTATGTGTGTGCGTGCGTGAGTGCGTGCATGCATGCGTGTGTGCATGTGTGTGTGTGTGTGTGTGTGTGTGTATAAAGATAAGCGCAGGTGCCTTTAGAGTACAGAAGATACTAAAGCTGGGAATTGAACTCGGGTCCTCTGGAAGAGCAGCAAATGGTTTTAACAGCTGAGCCTCCTCTTCCCTCTCTTCTTTTTAGTTTGATATTTTAGTGGAAGCAGTTGATACTTTATTTCCTGAATCCTGTAATTCTCACTGGGCAAGTTCTATTTTAGCATATTTATATAAATAAAATTATTCAGTGAAATCATAATAAAAAGGTTAAGTATGCTGAAGGTCACCTCTGTCTCACTACATGATCTTTACAATGTAACCTGTTGTTTGACTTTTTAAGACAACCAGAGTGTGGTATTTTTAGGTACAGAGGCGAGGCAGACACTAACTACCACATGCCTTTGAACAGTAAAGTCTGCTCTGCTCTTCTGGCTGGCAGGAGTGGGGCACAGTGCCTGACATCGCTTTGTCCCTGGCACCCTCCTTGAGAACCTGCAAACTCCCACCTCTAAATCCAGAAAAACAGCTAATGCCAAGCAGTATAAGGAGTCAGAGTGAGCTGCTATGACCACGGAAGTCTGGCACCAAGATGGAGAGAAGCACACCTAGCTCTGGTACTCAGAGTCTACACCAGTGGCCACAAATGCAGTACTGCCTGAAGGTCTGTAGGCCTGTCTGTGGAGGAAAGTACCTCCCTAAGAGACAGGCCGGAATGGCTCGTCACTGGGTGGGTAGACACCCACTGGTCTTCACAGCCAGTTTGGTAGTCGGAATAAAAATATAACACCAGCCACATCATTTTCCAAAATTCAGGGCGATGCTATAGCTAAATGTATGCAGATGTATACAGACACAGATGGGAACAAGTGTATTTAATTGTAAGTGAGTCAGAATGGAGAAAATGATATTTCCCTTATATTTGGGTTCCAAAAATTAAAGAGAAAATGTGCCTGAGGCAGAAACAAAACAAAAAACAAAAGTGGGTTTTGGAGGAAGAACCTCATGAAAGAGAGAGCCTTTGAGACGGAAGGCTAGATGGCGTTGATCTGCTCTGAAGGTTAGGAAAGTGTCCTGGCCACATAACCTTATCCCAGGAGCCGTACATGGCTACAGGGTTACTAGGGTGGACATGGCACAAGTAAACAGGACTTGAGGTCCTCACCATCATCTGTCCCATCACTGTCGAAAGAGAGGACTCAAGAGCCTGAGATCAGCATCTATGTCCTCAGAAGCTGGGGAAATGAAAGAATGAACGTCTTTGTTCAGCTCCGTGTGACTGCAGAGCACTTGAGAGCCTTGGGCATGATGAACACCATAGTTTGTGTCTAGAAACTGTTTCTCCTCAGTAACTTCAAGAAGGCGCCTCTTGGACTGTGAAGCTCTTTGTAGACATGAGTTAACACTGAGCACTGTAGTGGAGCGTGCATATAATCCCAGCACTCAGAATGCTGAGACTGGAGGATTGCCCTAAACTGAAGGCCAGCCAGCCTAGATCACGATCACATGATGAGTTCAAAAAACAAAGAGGCTGGGGAGACAACTCAGTGTATGAAGTCCCTGCTTTGTAAGCATGAGGCCCTGAGTTTAGAGCCCCAGAACCCACATAAAAAGCCAGGTATGGGCCAGAAGTAGTGGGGCATACCTTTAATCCCAGCACTTGGGGCAGAGGCAGGAGGATTACTGAATTCAAGGCTAGCCTGATCTACATACTGAGCTCCCAGACAGCCAGGACTACATAAAGAAACCTTGTCTTAAAAACAAAAATGAGAGAGGGAATAAAAGGAAAACACAGGTGTGTAATTTGCCTCTAATCCTGGTGACTTGAGATGGGAGGCAGGGACAGGTGTACCCCTTGACGCTCAAGGCCAGCTAACCTAGACTATGGGCGGAGTTCGGTCAGTGAACAAGAAGAAGATGGCATCTGTTGACCAATACCCTCAGGTACCACAACAGCAACACCAAGCATGGTGGCGCACACCTTTAATCCCAGAACTCAGGAGGCAAAGGCAGACTGATCTCTGAGTTGAAGGCTACTTCAGGTCAGCCTGGTCTGCATAACAGATTCCAGGCAAGTGTGTTGTATGTGAAGAGCACCAGGCCAGCCATGGCTATATCGTGAACTTCAGGACAACCTATCCTACCTAGCCAGTACCACAAGTTTGAGTCCCATTCATTAGTGAAGAAAATGCAAAGGCCTAGGTGTGTGAAAGGAACACCCTCCCTTGGGGTCAGGACCTTGAAAGGGGTGTGAAAGAGCCAGTCTTTCTGTAGGCCTCCTGTGCCTGTAAACTCCAGTGCTGGGGCAACAGTGGAGATACACGTCTGCATTCCTCTGCTGTAATTGTTACTGACCACTCAGAACAGAAGAATGTTGATTGCGTCATTACCAAGGAACTGGTGACTTCTGGGTTAGCAGCAGGCTAATGTGCAAGACAGAAGCTTTGTTTTCAGGACAGTCACAGGGTTCAGGATGGGTCTGGCATCCTGTGGTCTAATAAGGAGTGTAGATGAGTGCATCGAGAGAGAGTGTGTGTGGGTGTGTGTGGGTGTGCCTGTGCGTGTGCCTGCACATATATTAGAGAGAGAGAGAGAGAGAGAGAGAGAGAGAGAGAGAGAGAGAGAAAGAGAGAACAGAACAGAGTCTGCCCACCCAAGAGTGTGCTCAGGCTGTGGTTTGGGCTTACCCCTCTCACTTTCAGGACTTTTTCCTTGGTCTGCTAAAGACTTTGCCTACCAACTCATGGGAGCAGCAAACCCAGCCTTTTTTTTCTTTTGGATTCCAGGAGTGAAACCGAAAGGTTGCTCTAGGGGAAAGGGCAGAGATCTTTTATCTTCAGCCAACCCCACACACTTTGGCTGACCACCTGTGTAGGCCTGGCCTTATCTCTCCAAAAGCCCAGAGGGCTAGATTGACTTTTGCTGACCTTTAAACCAAGGCTCTCTCCAAGCCCCAGCCTCATATTTAAGAGTCTAAAATATGAAGAAATCAAATAAGATACAACGTGTCTGGAGGGCCACAGGTTGGCATAAAGGGAGAAGACCAAATGTTCTTCAGTGCCACACACCCAGTGCCTGTCTCAGCACTGCCCTAGGAGACACCCTGCCAGTAGCCAGTGAACCCCCAGTGTGGGCGGGGCTGCTCCTGGACAGGTAGCTGGGTTGACTAAGAAGCCTGCTGAGTGAGCTGCAGTCTTTTGTAGCCTCTACTTCAGTCCCTGCCCTGACTTCCCTGGATGACGAACCACAAGCCATAAAATGAATAAACCCTCTCTTCCCCAAGCTGGTCATGATGTTAAAACACAGCAGTAGAGACCTAAGACAGGAAGGGAGGAAAGGAAACCGTGGTGACACATGCAACACTTTCAAGTCAGAGGCAAGAGAATTCCAAGCTCGAAGCCAACCTGAGCAACACAGCAGTACTAGCCCCTCAAAATAAAGAAACATGAAACAGTTAAGCCGTGTCTGTTGGGGAACTCTGGAAGGCAAAGCGGAACATGCCTCAGAGTGAGCCCAGCTGAGGGGGGAGGAATCTGGGCATTTCCCTCCCCACCACCATTCTGTCACGGATAGAGCTGCTACCATAGCTGAGCCCTTAACTCTGGCTCTTCCTTCTCTATACACAGCCAAGTATCTTCCAGTGGCCAGAGCAAAACCTCAGCAGGCACCCAGATGTGCGGTGAGCAGTGTCTGGCAGGCAGGGGTCTGGGCACCTGGAAGGACTCTAGCTGATCAGATCTGCTACAACTCCAGAGCCTTGGAGAACGCTTGTATTCCTCTATGCAAATAGCCCTACTCTGACATAACTCCCAGAGGAGTCAAAGCAGAACAAAGCTCAACCCCTTCCTTGTCCCTGTTGTCTTCTGCATCCCTGTTTGCCACCGAAAATGTCTCCAAATTCCATGCCTTCATTTTTCATTGGATGTACACTTGAGACTGGCCTTCTTCTAAGTGATTGTGTGTGTGTGTGTGTGCGCGCGCGCGCGCGCGTGCGCACGCACATGCCCTGCCTGCTTTCTCAGAGGTTCTAATATCTTCTCTCCTTGAATGATGAACAGTTATTGAAGGCAGAGGAAGCAACAAGAGCCAGCACACACCTGGGGACAATGTATACCCCCGCTCAGTTGTAGGAATGACCTTCCCGTCACCCAAGAGACAAAGTCTAAGCTCCAGAGTTCAAACTCAGCACTCCCCTCCTTTTTAAAATAGTGCCAAATCCTCTGGAACTGGAGTTACAGACAGTCATGAGCTGCCATGTGGGTGCTGGGATTTGAACCTGAGTCCTCTGGAAGAGCAGCCAGTGCTCTTAACCACTCCAGCCCCCCCAAAGTCAGCCCTTTTTGTTGCTAATGTTGTTTGGTTGAAAGAATCTCATACCTCAGAGTGGCCTGGAACTCGTGTGACCCACACTTAATTTTCCCATCCTCCTTCCTCTGCCTACACAATGCTAGAATCACAGACACAAACAACCAGATCTGGATCTCAAACTCGGTACCCTTACCCAGTTTACCAGTTTTGCTTCTTTGCTTCTATGTTTTCCTACGCATCTCACCACTCAGCCAACAGTTATGGAGGACTTTGCATCCTATACACCAGATATGGGCCAGGCACCAGAGGACCAGGAAAGAATAAGACACAATTCTCCAATTCTCAGAATATACAGCCCATGGTGACCGGAGCCTTCTCTGAAGATTGCCCCGTTCTAAACCAGACAGCACACAGGATCTCAGAACCACCAGCTGAGCTGAACTCGGTGCCCTTCCTGTCTGTAGTACCCAGTCTTCATCAATCTCCCCCCCACCCCCATACACACGTCTGGCGTAGTTCCACACACTGCCAGAGTTGAGCTTTGTGACCAAGAACAGAGCAGAAATAATACCATGTCTCTTCTAAGATTAGCCTATGGGGTTATTTATTTTTACTTCCTGTGTTTGAATGTTTCACTGCACATCTGTATATACACCATCTGCATACTTAATGAGATTAACAGCCCATGAGATCTAAGATCGAGCACTGCTCTTGTAGAGGACCTGGCTCATACCAGACAGCTTGAAACCACTTGTAACTTCACCTCTAGGGCATCCAGTGCTCTTTTCCGGATTCCACAGACATTTGCACTCACACACATACATTTTCACACACAGATGCACGTAATTAACATTTTAAAAAAATGGGGGTTGATGATGTGGTTCAGTGGTTGAGTCCTTGCTGCTTTTGCAGAGGACCTGAGTTTGGTTCTAGCACCGATATCAGGAAGCTCACAGCTCTCTGTTCCGGTTGCAGGGATCCGATGCCCTATTCTGGCCTCCATCTGCACTTGCATATACTTGGTGTACTCAAGCACACAATACACATGAAAGTTATTTAAATCTTAAAAAAATTAACAAAAGATGTCTGTCTCCATCATTACTCTCATTTGTTCTGGGATTCACCTGTGCTGGCTGACTAATTTTTATGTCAACTTGACACAGGCTAGAGCCATTGTGGAAGAAGACACCTCAACCTGAGAAAAAGCTCCCACCAGATTGGTCAGTGGGCAAGCCTGTGGGACATTTTCTTGATTGATGTTTGATGTGGGAAGGCCTAGCTCACTGTGGGTGGTGCCACGCCTGGGCTGGTGGTCCTCGATGAGAACCCATGGAGAACAAGCCATTAAGTCGCACTCCTCCATGGCCTCTGCTTCAGTTCCTGCCTCCAGGTTCCTGTCGGGAGTTCCTGCCCTGACTTTTTTCGATGATGGATTGTTACTGTGGTAGTTTGAATAGGAATGACCCCCATAGGCTCATATATTTGAATGCTTAGTCATTAGGAAGCGTCACTACTTGAGAAGGATTAGGAGGTGTGGCCTTGTTGGAGGAAGTGTGTCACTGGGGGTGGGCTTTGAGATTTCAGAAGTCCAAGCCAGGCCCAAATGGCTCTCTTCCTGCTGCCTTTGGAACTGGATATAGAACTTTCAGCCACGTCTCTAGCACCATGTCTGCCCTCTGCCTCCATGCTCCCCACTATGATGCTAACAGACTTGCTAAACCTCTGAGACTGTAAGCAAGCCCCAATTAAATGAATTCCTTTTTTAGAAGAGTTGCCCTGGTCATGGTGTCTCTTCGCAGCAACAGAACAGCAGCTAAGACAGTTACCTAGAAGCGTCAACCTTTTCCTCCCCAAGCTGGTTTTAGTTGCAGTGTTTATCACAGCAATAAAAACCCTAATACACACTTTTGTGAACAAACAGATGTCCAACACATCTTGTTCATGACTGAGGGTTGATTCTTCCAGTGAACAATTCTGATAGCTGCAGCCCCAGACAGACTACCTCAGAACTGCCTAACTCTAGTGTATGACCTTCAGGAACTCTGTAAAATAAATCTCTCAGTCTTTCTCAAACCCCTGTGTGTGTGTGTGTGTGTGTGTGTGTGAGAGAGAGAGAGAGAGAGAGAGAGAGAGAGAGAGAGAGAGAGAGAGAGTCTCACTATATTTATTTCTGGTACTCACTGTGTAACTATGTACCCATGTAGTCCAGGCTGGCCTAAAACTCGTGGTAACTCTCCTGCTCTATCTCCTGAGTGCTGAGGATTACAGGCATGACTGACATGTTATAATTAGTTCTATGATGGTAAGTAAGCTTTCTCCTGTTACCTCCCTCCTCGTGTCCTGCATGCTCTGCTTGCTCCATGGGTCCCATTGTCCACCTTCCTGACAACATCTCCTATTTCACCCAGCAGACAGCGTTACAGTATGGCTCTGGAGCTGCCGTTGGCTGGGATGCTGCAACCACTCTTTCCCTCACATGTCCCCCTATTTTATGTTCCCCTATACAACTCAAAGGGAAAAAGAAGTCATAATTTCCTTGTTCGGTCGCCATTACTTCTTCCCCATGGCTCTGTGAGAGTGATTTACTGTGAGAGAGAATTTTCTCTGAGTCCCTTAAAGCTTCTACTCTCTCCATGAACAAAAGACATGAGCTTGCCAAGAATAAATGGAACTTAGGCCTGCAAAGGTTAGAGTTGGGTTTTAAATTTGGAATTCCTGCTCTCTGAGTGGGCTCCAAACTTGGCAGCTTCCTTGGACTCCTTTAATTCAAGCTCTCTGCCTCGCTGGATTGCTTTTTCCATCACAGCTATGCAAACACTTCCCAGCGAGGTTTTCTTGGCGGCCCTAAAGGAAGCGTGCAGTCAAATACTGATTTATCTCAGGGCTGTAGCATAGGATTGCATATGCTTAGAGTGGAATCACTGGGCCAGACTCACAGTACCAAGAACTTGATCTTGCATTTTCAATTACTTTATACTTTTGAGACAGGGTCTTACTATGTATGTAACTCAGGTTGCCCTCTAACTCACAATCCTCCTGCCTCAGCCTCCTGAGTACTGGAACCACAGGTATGTGCCACTGTCCCAGCTTTAGAGTTCCTTCTTATTGCAGTTTTTTATCCCATGAAACATGAAAACCTAGAGACACTGAACTGTCTACACCTACCCAGGACATGACCCTAAGATTTGTCACTAAGCACCATTTATTCAGATTTCAGTGGAGATCTGAGGAGACAAGACAAAGGAGAAATACATGGAAACATTTGTAATCCCAGCACTTGGGAAACTGAGGCCAGATGATCCCAAGTTCAACCTTGGCTTCATAGAAAAACCCTCTCTCAAAAAAAAGCAAAAGAAAAAAAAAGGGACTGAGGAGATGGCTCAGCTGGTAAAGCGCTTGCCGTACAAACTTGAGGACCTGAGTCAGGGACCCAACACTCACGTAAAAAGCCAAGTACAGGGGCTGGGGAGATCGCTGCTCCTCCAGAGGACCCGGGTTCAATTCCCAGCACCCACATGGCAGCTCACAGCTGTCTGTAATTCCAGCTCCAAGGGACCTGATACCCATGGCAAAACACCAATGGACATTAAATAAATAAATAACCCTGGGAAAAAAAAGCCAAGTGCAACAATGTGTTACTGTATTCACAAATCTCGGGAGACTCTATCCAGTCAGTCAGCTGAATGATAAGTGTGCAACCTCAAAAAAGAAGACACATAGGTGGGGACCCAGGAGCCTCAGCCCCTCCCACCCCTCCATGTGGAGGAGTCTATGCAAAAAAAAAAAAAAAAAAAAAGGAAGACACATACCTTTAAATCAGCCCTCAGGAGGCAGAGGCAGGAGGGTCTCTGAATCTGAGGCCAAACAGTCAGGCCACATAGAGAGACCCTTATTCAAAACAAACAAACAAAGAACAACAACAAAACTCAGCAAGACAAAATATAAAAACCTAAGGCCCGTGATTTTCCCGCCCAGTCAGGCATGAGATGGAGGGATTGGCTGGACGGGACAGAGTGGCAGGGTATTCCACTGTTAATACTTCTGAGTAAAGCCACACCCCAAATCCTGTACCCACTTCCCATGCCAGGGACAACCTGCAGATGCCCTTTAATCCCTGGGGGCATTTGCAAAAAGCCCAACATCCTTGACAGGTTGTTATCTGAGCGTAGGAAGCTGAAGGACACCTGGGCCTGGCACCTCATTTGCAGCAGTTCAGGCCTCTGGAGCCATATAGACCCATTTCTCAGGCAGATCCTGCCATCCAAGAGATACTCTGAGCCAAACCCTCTCTGAGAGCCAGCCACAAGCTCTCTGAAGTTGGCAACTTGTGCTGCAGAGGTAAGGCAGGTGTGACCCTTTGTTTCCTGTGGAAAGGGGATAAGGAGCCTGGTCTCTCTTCTTCCCTGTTTACAGTAGTGCTGAGGGCTCCATTTCATTAGCCTTTACACAGCCCCTGGGGGTTGTCAGGTGCCAGGTGCTATAATAAGTGTGAAATTTAACTTCTTTTTCATCAAGACCAAAAAAAAAAAAAAAAAGAAGAAGAAGAAAAAGGAAAAAAAAATTCCAACCCTAGGAGACTCAAGTGCTGGGAATCTGCTTGCAAAAGACAGGAACCCTGTTGTCGACTTTAAATAAATTGCAACTGAAGCATGATCAGGCACCAAATTATCACAGCAAGGCCTCTCAGGAGCTCTTGCTGTCCAGAAAGATCTGCAATAAGAAACTGGTCCATCACTGAGGCAGACTGAAGCCACAGCCCTGTCACCTCGCTGGCTGGGGTCCTCCGACATCCAGTCATTCCTCCCCTCTCCAGAATATTGCTATTCTCTTTACAGAAATTCACCCCTCCACTCTGCAGGCCTTTGGCCCCCCACCCCCCGTATTTCAGCCCCACCTTCCTGCTTTTGCAGTTCTGTCTGCTGAGCACGCCGGCCAAGGTTTCCGAAGGCACAACCCTGGCCATTAACCTTTAAAGAGCAAACTGCCAATAGTGCTGCGTCATAGGGAGTACACTTTCTATTTACAGCTGCCTGTTCGGATCACGAGGTGCTAGGTAAAGAGAGATTTGCTTTAATAACGAGCAGGTGCTTAGAATTAATGCCTGGAAGAAAAAAAGCCCATGAAGGGATCAGAGCAAGCAGTAAGGAATCCAGGTCGAGCCTGAGGAGACGGTCAATCTCATACCACAGGTGGGCCCCAGGATGGCGCTGGCCAGTTCAGCAGGAAGAAAAATGAGCATTTTCTGAGCTCTTACCATGTGACAAGTACTCCACAATGCTTTTTGGCGTTTTTTTGTTTGTTTGTTTTGCTGTTGTTGTTTTATTTTGTTTTATTAGGCAGGATCTCACATAGCCAGAAGCCAGAGGAGGATGTCAGAGGTTCTGCTCCAACATGGCCTCATTCCTTGAGACAGGAGAGCTAGGCCCACAGTTAGAAAGCCCCAGGGATCCTCCTGTCTCCACCCCCATCATCTCTGGGATCACATAGATGTGGCCACACCCAGGTTTTTATAAGAGTGCTTGAGACTAGAACACAGGTTCTCATGCATGAGCAGTAAGTGCTCAAACATGCTAAACCATCTCCCAGCCTTCCCCTACCCCCCATGCACTTTTTAAAAAAATATTTATTTATTTATTATGTATAGATAATTCTGTCCGTGTGTATGCCTGAAGGCCAGAAGAGGGCACCAGATCTCATTATAGATGGTTGTGAGCCACCATGTGGTTGCTGGGAATTGAACTCAGGACCTTTGGAAGAGCAGGCAATGCTCTTAACCACTGAGCCATCTCTCCAGCCCCCACTTTTTTTTTTATAATCTTACTCTATAGTCCAGGGTGACTTTGAATTTGTGGCATCGTCCTGCCTCAGTTTCCTAGAAAATTGGGATTACAGGCATGAACCACCACACCTAGCTTAAATATAAATGGTAATTAAATAAAATTTCACTCCTCAGTCATACTCATTTCAAGGGCTCAATAGGCACATGTGACCAGTAACCACCGTATTAGACACAGTAGACACGGAAGACTCCTGCCCTGCTGAGAGGAATATCTGTGGGATAGCCCTGGCCTAAAGCATATGTTTATTTTTATGTGCTGGCTGCTTAGAGCTTACTGGCTATTTAGACCAAGTGAGGCAGCAATCCTGTTCCTTTCTTCCTGTGCTGGGATCACCAGCATGCCTGCCATGTGTGCAAGCCTACCTAGCCTCTAAGGCTGGATTTGAAGCTATGTTTGCTGTAAGGGAAACCAAGCAAATAAGCAAACTTCGTGATTTCCCTTCTGCACCACTTCCCTTGCAAGCAGCCCCCGGGAAGTGTGGGAAATCCTGCTGAGCCGGGCAAGGTGCCTGCCTACAATCCTGGCACTTTCACTTTCGAGGAGAAGTTTAAAGTTTAGGCTGGCCCTGACTTCCGGATCCTCCTGCCTGTGTCCCTGGTGCTGGAATTACAGGCAGGAGCCACTACAGCTGGCTTGATTTAACTTCTGTAAAGTTACACTACAAGCTTTTCAGGGTTTTAGCCTTTTTCAAATCTTTGTGTGTTGCTGATGAGTCTTCTCAAGACTGTGCCCCGACTTCACTTTCATCACACGTCCTGAAGAATTTTGCATACCTTGGAAAATTTGCTTTTAGGCTCACGCGTGTCACCTCACAACAGAACTGACTACAGCTGGATCTCTCTGTCATCTTCAACAACACATAAGAGGACCTTTAAAACAAAAATTACGTTTTATTCATTCATGAATTCCATACCCTGCCCCCTCAGGTCAGAACTTTCGTATGTTATATGTAGGTGCTCACAAAGTATTTGCTAATTCTCCAGCTTCAGGGTCCCCGTCAGTGCATTGTACCAACCAAACTTCCTGCAGCCTGGCTAAAAGGACCCTAGATGGAACGTGCCCAAGGACCTTTGCCCACTGGGAGTTCGAGGACTCATTGCTGAGAGGAACTCTCATCTGAAATCCCAGCACTCAGGAGGCTGAGGCAGGAGGCTCAGGAGGCCAGTCCGGGCTATATTGCAAGGCTGTCATAACCCATACACACAAAAATGCAAAATCAAAACCCTTTCAGTTGAAGTAGCCAAAGCCATATCCTCTCCTGTCTACAGAAGTAGAGCGTTCACAGGCAGCTGGAACAATGGCCGGCTGGTAAGGCAGACACAGGGGCCCTACTGTGTACTGGTATGAGCAGCTCTCCCCACCCCCTACCCCAGCAGCACCCTACGGATGTAAGGGCTTATGCTAACAGGAGGCTCCACATAAGATATATTAACATCGCAGAAATTAATGGACCAGAAAGGGAAAAATTAACATACATTACCTTCCCCTGCTTTCTTAGGCAGTTAGAGAACAAGTCCCATGCAATGCCTGAGGAAAGTCAGGCCTGGGGAAGCGGCATCCACAACATGCTAATGTAACGCCTCCGGAAAACTGTAACTCCCCATCTTCCAGTTTATGATTTATGCAGAGCAGGTGACCGATGCTGGCTTCACTTCGGTGGCTCTGGCAAGTGTTTGCCTAGAGAGGGCTTCTGAGGGTACCGTATTTTCCACAGGGACCTTCCTTCTAGGTATTGTCCAGGGCACCTTTCCCGCATCCTGGACCTCTTTGGGTCCTGACCTTAAGAGAAAACTCTTTTGGGGGGAAACTACCTCCAAAACCTCCTTGTACGTGAAAGATAAATCTTGACTTGTTCATAGAGCACCTAGATGGGCCACTATGAGGATTGGAGAGAAACGGGTTTCAGAATTTGGGACTGGGAAAGGTGAGGTGTGAGGAGTTGGAAAGGCAATGTGTGTGTGTGTGTGTGTGTGTGTGTGTGTCCTAGCATTGAGAAGGAACATGGGCAGTGGCTGAGAGATGCCTAGTATTCCTGCCTCTGCCTCTGTTCTCTGATATATCTGTAGAAACTTCTTTCTCCACTATACCTAGGAACAGTAATGTCCTTTTCCTTTATATTTCTTTGGTTTTTTTTTTCATTCATCTGGAGCTGAAACCTGGGACCAATCATTTCCTTTCTTCTTTATTTCTTTTTCTCCCCCATTCAGTATGTACCATCACTAGTGATCCAATCCCCATGCTAATCCTATGAGTGAGGAAGTTATCCCCGCGCTTTCCGTACAAGGAAGCCGAGGCCCTGGGAGGCTGAACACTTTGTGCAATGTAGTACCAGGAAGTAGTAGAGTGGAGGGGGGGGGGTCCTACAATTCCAAAGCAACACTTTAAACATGCCATGCTACCGCCCCTCAGATTCCCAAAGAGACAGGGGTCAGAACCTGTGACTTACCTTGTCTATAGTGATGAGATCAACCTAGTCCTACGAATAAAGAATACAGAATGATGGCCTTGCTGATAGGTTTTGTTTTTGTTTTTTCATCTTTCTTTTTCTTTATCAAACCAGGGCCTCATGGATGCTAAGTATACACCTCCAACCCAGCTACACCCCCAACCCAGGGCCACGTTTATTTTTGCTTTTTTGCTTTTGTTGTTGTCATTGTTTTGTTTTTAGTTTTTTGTGACCAGGTTTCTCCTTATAGCCTTGACTGTCCTGAAAATCAATATGTAGACTAGGCTGGCCTCAAACTCCCAGAAACTGGTCTGCCTCTGCCTCTGCCTCTGCCTCTGCCTCTGCCTCTGCCTCTGCCTCTGCCTCTGCCTCTGCCTCCTGAGTGCTGGGATCAAAGGTGAGCACCATCATGCCCAGCTTATTTGTGTTTTGAGACAGGGTCTTGCTGTGTAACCCAGATCGCCTAGAATTCTGATCCTCTGGTGTCGGTTCCATAGGAGCTGCAATTACAGGCCCAGGTCACACCTCGCCTGGTCTAGGACGACAGTTAAGTTAGGCCGTGAGAAGCAGGTATGTCTAACACACCCTCTGTAGGAAGAGAGTTGTGAGACAGAGGGTCCTGCTCTCAAAAGAGTGACGCCATTTCTGCTGGTACACTATCCAGAACAAACACATTGCTCTCTGTAACAGCCAGACCTGTACCACAACAAGGCAACAACAGATTCAGCATGAGGTCTTTTGGTCCAGAATGGTGTGTGTCCGATGAAATGCTTTACAGAAGGGAAATTTCAGGAGACTTCATGATGGTGGGGCCTTATTGCTCTGGACTGGAAGTTAAGCTTTGCCCAGCCCTAGCCCTCTTTCTCCAGATCCTTCCTCTTTCCCTTCCTCCTCTCCCTGCCTCCCTCCTCCCTCCTTCCTGTTCCCAGACCCTGAGTGGAGAGGAAGGAGCAGCTTACTCGTCGGATTTGGCCAGTCAGTAGGAAAGGATCTGGTTCCAGAAAATCATCAACAGACTGAGACTGAAGGAAAATCGGACTTCTCATCCAAAATTATCTTTGGATTTTAGATGAGAGAGAATTCCCAAGGCAAAGTTGTCACCATTCTTAAATGTACAATGTAGGCAGAGAAGTGGTAGACACGCCTTTACCCCAGCACTCAGGAGGCAGAGGCAGGCAGATTTCTATTGAGTTCGAGGCCAGCCTTCAGAGTGAGTTCAGGACAGCCAGGGCTACACAGAGAAACCCTGTCTCAAAAGTAGACTGTGCAGCCATCAACCGAGCCCAGGAAGAAGCCCTGCCACCATTGGCAGTCCCCCCATGTCCTACTAATCGCCAATATCATTCTGTCTCTTAGGCTCGCCTCTTCTGGATATTTCTATCAATGACATTGTATTCTATTGGTCTTTTGTGTCTGGTTTCATTCATTTGGTTCATCTGTTTGTGGTGTGGCTCAAGACCTCATTCCTACTGTTCTGGCTCTGGTAGCTTTCATTTCTCGTTTGTGCGGTTGCCTGTGTCACACTTTGAGTCACACTTTGAGGGGACGAGGGGAGGAGTTTATCCTCTGACCACGGTTCTCCCAGGAACCGAGGAAAGCTGTAGATTCTCAGTTTGTCAAATGTTTTCCCTTTTTTGTGAGGACATGTTTTTGTCTGTGTTTTTGAGACAGTTTTGTTGTGACTCTCAGGCTGACCCCCAAGTCAGCCTCCTCCTGCTTCAGCACCCCAGCACTGGGCTTCTAGGTGTATACCGCCATAGCCAGTTTCCACCTTTGTCTTTACAGTTGCAGATGGCTGTGAGCTCCATGTGGATGCCAAGCCATCTCTCCAATCCCTAAAGCTTACAGGGTTTTTGTTTTGTTTTGTTTTGTTTTTCATTTTTTTGAGACAGGGTTTCTCTGTGTAACAGTCCTGGCTGTCCTGGAACTCACTCTGAAGTCCAGTCTGGCCTCAAACTCACTGAGATCTGCCTGGCTTTGCCTCCGAAGTGCTGGGATTACAGGCGTGTGCCACACTTAACCTTTTTCTTAATAATTTATTTTTTAAATTGTATTTTCATGTATGGCTGTGTGGAGGTATCAAGTCTTGGAGTTACAGACAGTTGTTAGCTGTCATGTGGGTGCTGGGACTTGAACCCAGGTCCTCTGGAAGCAGTCAGTGCTCTTAACCACCGAGTCCTTAATCTTTTTCTTAGGACTTTGACTAAATTGCTCTGAAATTTGCAGGATCCTGCCACCGCCAAGGCTCACCTCTGACAACTCACACTGGGGCTGGGCAGTCACGGAAGAGCAGTTAGTTCGTCCGCAGTGCTAGGGATGCTGACCAGCATGCACTTGGTTCTGTCCCTCATGGCCACTCACTGACTCTCAGCTCCTACATGCTGAGATGGGGACTCTTTCAACATCACGATTCCAGGAAAGCACCTGCTCTTGGGCCAGCCTGGAGCAGCAGTCCTGGTGACTTGGAAGTCTAGTTCCCAGATCCTGTATGTTCCTGGGTTTTCTTTTGCCAGGAAGGACAAGGTGTCTTCTCCAGGAATGTCGCTGGCAGAGGACTAGAGCCATGCAAATCACATTCCCAAACTTTTGCTAATCATATCAGAGTCCAGTGCAAGGAGTCGTTGGCCTAACTGGAGTTTGATAATTACAAATTATTTCTAGCAGAAATGCTGACTGGGGGAGAAGAGGCTGGAGCAAATTTGATTCACATTAAAGCCACGGTCAGATCTTCATGAACCTTCAGGGTATTTATTTTTCCATCAGCTCTCCCCTGGCTCCCAGACCCTCCCACTTTGGCCTAGCTGAGCTGGAGCCTCGCCTAATACAAATAACTGCATTAAAATGAAATCATGTGCAAGCTCAGGGGAACACGCCTGAGTAATGGGGAAGATAATAAACTCGGACAGCCACCCCGGCTCTCGTCTTACTCCCTCAAGGGGAGAGAAGGTTCACAACTGATTTGGAATCACTTCTAACAGCAAAGAGGAGGGGAACGAGAGCTTAAGTGGTTTAAAGGGGGAAATGTAATAAAGTAGCCGATTGCAATCCTCTACTGACCCTCACTCAGTCCTTTGCACTTTCTAGGCTGTGAGAAGAAGAACTGTGGGCATCTAACAGAACAGCAACAAACCCACATAGACGTGCCTCCGTTGGCTCGTTCTTGGCTCGTTCTTCAGATGTCAGAAGCTGACTCTGCCCGGCAGGGTGTGGCTATAGGAGATGCAGACCATGCTTGCCCCTCAGTTGCTCACTGCATAAGGAGAAGGCAGATGTAAGCAACAAGCCGCATCATATACACACGTGTTGCTTCCGATAACCTTCCAATTACAGCTTCTCTAGCTTGGGTTGAACCGGGGCAGGGAGGGTGAGAGATGGTCATCTAGTCTCAACCTCTAGAACAGAGGTTCTCAACCTGTGGGTCTCGACCCCTTTGGGGGTCAAGCGACCCTTTTCCAGAAGTCACCTAAGATCATCAGAAAACACAGGTTTATATTGTAATCCATAATAGTAGCAAAATTATAATTATGAAGTAGCAGTGAAAATAATTTTGTGGTTGGAGGTCACAACATGAGGAACTGTGTTAAAGGCTTGCAGCATTAGGAAGATTGAAAACCACTGCCTGGAAATCAGCATTGTAATTCATCATTTTATAAGCAAGAAAGGAAGCCAGGCATGGTTTTAAACCCACACCTTTAATCCCAGCACTGAGGAGGCAGAGGCAGGCAGATCTTTGAGTTTGAGGCCAGCCTGGTCTACAGAGAGAGTTCCAGGACAGCCAGAGCGACACAGAGAAACCTGTCTCGGGGTAGCAGGAAATGGGGAGGGGAAGAAAGGAGACTGGGAAGATGGCTCAATTGGTTGTAAGCGTGACTCTCTTGAGTTTGGCCTTGGTGATACCAGCAATGGAAAGACAGAGATAGATGGGTTCTTGAAGCTTGGTGACCCGCTAGCCTAACCTACTGGGCCAGCAAGAGTCTCTGCTTCAAAAGCTGGACAAACTGTTATACAGGGAAATCCTGTCTGGAAAAACTAAAGAAAGAAAGAAAAAACTGGACAAAACAAAATAAAACAGGACAAAATAAAAAACAAAAAACAAAAAACAATCAGGACAGAGATTGAAAAATAACACCAAAGATTGTCCTCTGGATGGCACACACACACACACACACACACACACACACACACACACACACATTCACACACACTCACACACACATACATGGGCATTCGACAGAAAGAAACAAAAGAATCTCTAGAAAAATATTGTGGCACACACACTGACATATGCACATTATATCATGTGCACACACACATAGAGAACTCTTTAGGATTTCTTTTCATTTGTGTGTGCCTGTGTGTGTATTGTGTGAGAGCACTCAGGTGTGTGTGCACATGCTCACAAACCAAAGGGTCCAACGAGATCAGAAGAGAGTTTGGTTTCCCCGGAGTGGAGTTACAGGCAGCTTTGAGTTTTCTAACATGAGTTCTGGGAACTGAATTTGGGTCCTCTGAAAGAGTTCATAACAGCTAAGCCATCTCCTCAACCCAATAATAATAACTTGTTGTTTTCAAGACAGGGTTTGTCTGTGTAGCCCTGACTGTCCTGGAACTCACTCTGTAGGCCAGGCTGGCCTTGAACTCAGAAATCTGCCTGCCTCTGCCTCCCAAGTGCTGGGATAAAGATATATGCCACCACTTCTGGCAATAATAATAGACAGAGTCTCACTGCGTTAACCTTCACTGGCCTGAAGCTCAGTGATATGTAGACCAGGCCTTAAAAAATCACAGAAATCTGCCTGCCTTTCCTTTCCAAGTGTTGGGATTAAAGGCAAGTGCCAACACACTGGCCTGAAAATGACTTTTTGGTTTTTTTAAGAAACTAGCCGAGTGGTGATGGCGCATGCCTTTAATCCCAGCACTTGGGGGGTAGAGGCAGGCGGATCGCTGTGAGTTCCAGGCCAGCCTGGTCTTTGGGAATGAGTGGCTCCCTTGATTCAGAGTTCCGGTTCTGGAGAGGGAGTCTGGGTGGAAAGGTGACAGAGACAATCAGGAGATGGGAAGACAAAAAGAATGCGTAGATCTTAAAGGTGAAGCTAGCTGGAAACTTTCTGCTAAGGTTGTACCCTCCTCAGCCTGCCCGAGAGATGGCAGAAAGTCAGCAGTTGGCCAGCAAAGGCCTGAGGGCCAACAGCAAAGCTGCTGGGGGCAGGGGTCTCATCCCACCAGGAGAGCAGCTGGAAACAGCCGACTGCTTTTCTTCGTTATCACAAAAATGCCATGGCATTTTATGGTTGGGCACCACAGCCAGATTTCTGGCTCCTCCAGTGCCTGGTTTTGTTGATCTGGCTCCTCCAGTGCCTGGTTTTGTTGAGATTCATCCTCAGATCTTCTCCGAGTATGAAATGAATTTCTGCATTTCCAGGGCTTAATTGTCCGCACCAGCTAAAAGCTCTGCCAGTAATGAAAATACATCCCCTCTTTTTATCAGGAAAAAAGGATAATAACTCAGCCAAGTCTAGCTTCCATTTTATTGGATATCAGCCTCGCTTGTTTCCAAGGACATTTGATGTGAAGCATAAAGGCTGCTGGGAGGCTGGGGGCTGCTGAAGAAAAGTCTGAAGAATCAAGGGCCAAAGGGAACCTCTAAGGCTGTTGTCCCCACCTCTTGGAGTGCAGTTCTTTTAAAATGTCAGGCATCCCTCCCAAGGAGTGGGAGAGCGTGTTTGAAATTCTGCATTGAGAATACAGCTAAGCGACATAGCATATGCTTAGCCTGGGCCAGACCCTAGCTTCAAACCAATAAAATGAAGTAATTAAAAACAGAGAGCGCTCCAGACCTGCTTGTTCCTGTCCTCACAATACTTGAGCAGTAGAAGCAGGAGTTCAAGGCCGTCTTTGGAGACAGAATTCGTCTTAGTCGGGGTTCCTATTGCCGTGGTGAAACACCATGACAAAAAGCAAATTGGCAAGGAAAGGGTTTATTTCACTTAGAATTTCAGATGAGAGTTCACCAAAGGAAGTTAGGATAGGAACTCATGCAAGGCAGGAACCTAAAGGCAGGAACTGATGCAGAGACCATGGAGGGGAGCTGCTTACTGGCTCGCCCATCATGACTTGCTCAGACTGCTTTCTTATAGCAGCCAGGACCACTAGACCAGGGATGGTACCACCCACAATGACAAGGGACTGTGCCCTCCCCCTTAGTCACTAATAAGAAAATGCCCTGCAGCCAGATCTTATGGAATCATCTTCTCAATTGAGGTTCTGCCTTTCAGATGACTCTGGCTATGTCAGGTTGACATAAAACTAGCCAATAAACAGTTCAAGGCTAGACTAGGCTACATGAAAAAAACAAAGCAAATGTGTGTACACATACATCCTTGAGTATGTGTGTGTATCTATTGCTGTGTATGTGTCTGAGTGTCTATGTCTGCATATGTGTGTGTGTGTGTGTATTTGTGTCTATGTCTATCTGTGTGTATGTGAGTGTATGTCTGTGTGCATGTGTGCATGTCTATGTCTGAGAATATGAGTGTATATGTGTGTCCATGTCTGTGCATTTCTTTGTCTCTCATGGAAGATGGACAAGAGCAGTAACTTTCCAGGGACATGCAGATGCCGTCTCCTTGATGGTGTTGTGTGCATGTGTTTCTCTCTTTTAAACAACAACATCATCAAAAGCAGGACCTCACAGAGTCCAGACTTGCCTCAGACTCGCTGTGTAGCTGAGCATGACCTTGAGCTCCTAATGCTCCCCAGTGCTGGGATCACGGAACACTCTGCAGACAGCGAAGCTGAGCCGTGGGGAGGGAAGAGTGGCCTCCGTGGTGTTCTCAGCAGCCACTGGTGTCTGATGCTGGCTGAGCAGTTTCCCATCACTCCACACCCAGAGGTGGGATGAGTTCTCGAAGGTGGGAGTTGCTAGAGGGAGTTCCTGGTGCAAATCAGGTGAGGTTTCTGGAGATTTAGGCAGTTTCAAACGACTGCATTCAAAGAATCTAAAATCAGCCCTTGTTTCCTCCTACCGACGTTGTAGCCACTCTGACCTCCCAGTCCATCTTGACCCTTTGGGGTCTAGTCCTTTCTCACTTCAGTTGAGAAACTTAGACCCAGAACCAGTTGTAGGATCTCTCCCCAGGGCCCAGCTCAGGAAGGGGCATGCTGGAGGTTTTCTATCTTTCTTTCTCATTTGGTATTGTTCTGCACCTATGATGATGTTGATTTGCAAAACTGACCAGCTTGGAACCCTGTCTATACATTCCTTGGCTGATTTGTGTGTGAGGTTGGGTTGTGGGGGTGGATATGTGTTTGTATGTGTGTGCGTGTGCGTATGTGTGCAGTCACACATGGAAACTGGAGGTCCAGGCGTCTTCCGAGGTCGCTCTCTATCTTCTCTTCTGACTGAGTCCCTCACTGAATCTGGAGCACATTTATTTAGCTAGACTAGCTGGCCAGAGCGCTCCAGGAATCCTGTCCCCACCTCCCTACCCTGGCGCTACCCACACCCCTGTTGAGTACAAAGACTCAGATCTTCATGTTTCTGCCATAAGCGGTTTGTCAGTGGAGACTTCTCTCTAGCCCCTCCCGAGTTGCTTCTTCTTCTTCTTCTTCTTCTTCTTCTTCTTCTTCTGCTTCTGCTTCTGCTTCTGCTTCTGCTTCTGCTTCTGCTTCTGCTTCTGCTTCTGCTTCTGCTTCTGCTTCTGCTTCTGCTTCTGCTTCTGCTTCTGCTTCTGCTTCTTCTTCTTCTTCTTCTTCTTCTTCTTCTTCTTCTTCTTCTTCTTCTTCTTCTTCTGGTTTTTCTGTGTGGCTTTGGTGCCTATCCTGGAACTAGCTCTAGTAGACCAGGCTGGCCTTGAACTCACAGAGATTCGCCTGCCTCTGCCTGCCAAGTGCTGGGATTAAAGGCTCGTGCCACCACTGCCCAGCCCCTCCCAGGCTTCTTTATGTACAGCAAGAAAAATCCTCCTTCTTGTGCCATTCTACACAGGGGCTTCTCTTTCCCTCCACTGAAATCACCCTTAGTGGCACACTTCCCTTCTGGTCCTCACACCCTCTGAGCTCACTCTCATTCAAGGTGTCTTTGCTATTCTCACTGTCTGGAAGAGTTGGCTATCTCATGTCATGTGACTGTTTCCCGGCCGTCTTGGTATCAGCCCAAATATCATTTCCCAGAGAGACCTATTTACTACTTACTCCAAATTAGTCTTCAGCCAGGCCAGACAGCTCATGTCTATAATCTCAGCTCTTGGGAGGCTGAGGCAGGAGGATTGCCATGAATTTGCGTTCAGCCTGGGCTACAGAGTAAGGGTCTGTCAGGAGGGGAAGGCAAAGAAAAATGCTCTTCACGTAGCTGTGTTTTCCTTACGACAGCTACTTGGTGTCAGAACTCACCGTTGTCTGTGTTTGTTACGTGTTTTCCTCGCTAGACTATGAGCGGGATGTGAGAACTGTTTAACTTGCTCACTCTCTGCTCCCAGCACTTGGTTCAGGGCCCAGAACACAGTAGGTGCTCAATACGTGGCTTGTGAATGAATAGAAGAATCCCTGTGACGACCTCATCCTTCTGCTCCCCAGTCTCTTCCTCCCTTGTTGGCCTTCCATCAATTCCATTTACAAAAAAAAAAAAAATCTAAATTTCAAGACCAGAAAGAAATATAGAAGGCAGCAGATAAGGGAAACACCATAAAGCAAAATTATTTTAGGCTTAAATGTGAGAAGAGAGCAGGCTGATTGCATAACGTATGTAGATCTATGCAAATTACCAAGCAGGTTAAATAGAAGTTGGAAGTAGTGGGAAGTCCAAAGCTCCATGCTGGGTGCGCTTTTTCTCCTTTCTGGGAAATGACACCAATGCTCTGACTCAGAAAGTAGGGATGCTGAAGTTCCATGAGAGAAAAATCAATGAGCGATACAAAAGTAAAAAATAATTTAATTTAGCTGTTAGTTTTTTTCTGAAACAGAAATGAAAAGTATTTGCTCATTCACTTCAAATAGTAGGAATGGTAGGCACAGAACTCTATTCATAGTCAAGCTTCCAGAAGAAAATGCTGACAGGGGAGAGACATGGTCTCCCGATTACCAAGTTACTTCCATGTCCAGAACCTCACTAAGAGCTGGGATATAGCTCAGTTGGTAGAGCACTGGCCTAGCACAAACCCTAGATTTGATCACCAGGACCCATTACAGCCCCCACCTCCACACAATCCCAACACTTGGGAGGTTGAGGAGAGGCTCAGGGTTCAAGGTCAGCTTCCATTCTGGGTTAGCAGCAGTTCTGTGACTGGACTGGGGAACATAAGATTCTATCAGAGAAAAATTACCCATGTGGCGGAAGCACACCACCCAGACAGGTAGATCTCTGTGAGTTCGAGGCCAGCCTGGTCTACAGAAGGAGTTCCAGGACAGCCAGGGCTACATAGAGAAGCCTTGCCTTGGGGCAGGGGGTAAGAAAAACCTTATTGATACCCTTTAGCAACTGCTTTCTGAGTGTTACATGTGGTGTGTGGGCTCACCCATGTGTTGGTGGGATCTGCAGCAGCCACGGGCATGGCAACCGTCGCATGTGTTGGTGGGTATCTGCCGCAGGCCATGGGCACAGCTCTTGTCACATGAAACTTGCAGCTCATTAAGTCCTCTAATTTGCTGGGTGGAGAGAAGTATCCTTTACCTGTCATCCTTAAAGGAATAGATCATCCACCAATTTACAGGGAAAGACCTACTGTTTGGAGCCATGTTGTCATCATTCAAGTGCTGCTGGTAAGGGCGGGAGCCCTGGCCCCATTCCTCAGGGCTAAAGGTTCCAAAAGGTTACTAATCTTACATGTTGGATTTGCTATGATATTATTATTAATTTTGAATGCTTATTTATTCCTTTATTTTGTATGCCTCCTTATTTATATTTTACATGCCTCTAGGCATGTCTATGAGGGCGGTTCCAGATGGCCTCAAGTGAGGAAGAAAGCCAGACCCTAAAGGCAGAAAATGTGGTGATGGACTTCTAGACTGGGTAAATAGATACAAAGAACAATGGACCAGCAGTCACCAGTCTCTGCTTCCTGAAGGCAGACGTGGAGGCACTTGTCAGCCCCGTGATCCTGCTGTCAAACCTTCCCTAACACGATGGACTATATTCCCTGAAACCATCAGTCAAAATAAACCTTTCCTTCCCTAGGTTGCTTCTGTCTTGTGTCTGGTCACAGCAGTAAGGAAAGTAACCACTGCTCCCTCCTTCTGTAAGATGAGAATTGCAGCCGGGCAGTGGTGGCGCAGGCCTTTAATCCCAGCACTCTGGAGGCAGAGGCCAGCCTGGTCTACAGAGTGAGTTCTAGGACAGCTAAGGCTACACTGAGAAACCCTGTCTCGAAAAAAAACAAAAAAAGATGAGACTCACCAGGTCTCTTCAGTACAGCAAACCCTGCACTAGCTCCTTGCTCACTCAGAGAATGAACATTCTTCTGCTCTCTTGCCATTTTCTGGTCCCTCTCATTCACCTCTCCCTTGAGCTCAGACAGCTCCAGCCAACTAGCCTCCTCCTTCCACACACTCCCACAATGCCAAGCTAACCTTCCCCCCACCCCCACCCCAGCATTCCTCCGCTCAGAGCACGGCCTCATCCTGTGGCTCACTCCTTCTCTTTTCCAGGTCCTGACTTAGTTGTCACCTTCTCATCAAGGTCTTCCCTGCATCGTATTTAAAGCCACAGACTCCTCCACCCCGCACACTCCCATTCTCCTTCTCTGCGTTGTTACCCTCCGTTGCTCTTATTGCCGCTAACTTACTGCACACTTTCCTCATTTGTCTTGTTTATTGCCTGTCTCTCCCCCATACAGCAAAGCTGTGGGAGAGTGGGGGGAGTGCCGGGTTTGTTCGCTGCTGCATCCTTAGTCTCCTGAAGAATGATTGACAAATTAAACAATTCCAAGTATTTCCTATGGTCCTTTACTTTGAATTAACCATTTTTTCTCATGGAAAATGTGATAGCGTTATTATTTTTGTTATTTTACCAATGACCAGGAGATTGCCAAAGGCTCAAGTTGGTGCTTTGGGAAGCTGTGGCCCCAAGGCTGTAACCTTATGGATGTAAATCCTGACTCTGAACCCCTCGAACAGGCCCCCACAAGGATGAGTCCTGTTTGACACTCAGCTCATATCCTCTAGGTGCTTGAACAGCAAATGTCAGAGCCGCCTCCTAAACGCAGGCAGATTTCCTCTGCAGACGGTAAGGATGCATTTTAATTTGTTGATGTGAAATCTTAATTGAACTAAACTGCTAGAGGTAGTCTCTGTTCTCTGTCATAGTCTTAATTTAGTTGGCAAAACAAGATATCATCAGAGAAAATCACAGGCGAAGACGCGGTGCCCAGAGGGCTTGAGGAACACCCTTCTGCATTCGAAGGTGGGCTGCGTGTGACTGGAATGAGCAGAAGTGTCATTCACACCCCCGAGGGCGCCACCTTGATTTCCAGGGACACTCAGGTCCCAGTGCAAGGGCTGAAACACATGCCCGCTTCCCACAAGCAGCCATGTACGACACAACTCCGGCCTGTTCCGTGCTCTCTTTTGAATATTAAAAATGAGAAGAGACCTTGGGCTTGTCACCTCAGGATTCAGAAGTGTGGGGACAGCAGCTGTGGCACTCATTTCTGTAAGACCTTGAGAAGGTCACTTCCCTGCCTGTACCTTGTTTTCTCTACCCATGTTGGAGGCTGGAATCTATGGCCTTAAAGGTTTCTGTTGTCAGTGTGTCCTGGATGGCTCTCTCAAGACCTTTACTATTAGCCTCCAAACATTTATCTGTCTTCTTAACTACACGTACTGTCACCATTGCATTGGCCTGTCTATGACAAGAGGCCAGGATGTAGGACTTTCACCAACGTGCCCTCATCCCCGACTCACAGAATCGCAGATGCCATTACCCTGTCCCAAAATGAACCTTAGAAATAATTCTGCTGCTTTCCCAGCTCTGCTCCTCAGGGGCCTCCTATCCATGCACCCGTGTTCCTTGCCTCACCACAATGACTTCTGACTTCTAGGCCTGTTCACGTCTGTAGATGCTTCTGCTAGGGTCTTTTTTTTCTTTCTTTTTTTTTGTTTTTGTTTTTGTTTTTCTGTTTTGTTGTTGTTGTTGTTGTTGTTGTTTTTGCTTTTTGAGACTAGGCTGGCCTCAAACTCACAGAGATCCACCTGCCTTTGGCTCCCAAGTGCTGAGATTAAAAACCTGAGCCACCGCCATCTGGCTTTCTGCTAGGGTCTTATTCCAAGATCCTCTGCCACTCTAGCACTGTAAACAGGTGAGAACGGCAGGAAGCGTTTGGCAGGAACTGGCTCCGTCGGTTTCATGCCACACCTCTGTAGTATTTTATTCCAAGTTTCTATAGGAATGTCCCAGGGAATCCCTCGGGCTTCACTGTCCCCCTCTAAAGGACAGCTGTGGCCCATCCTATGCTAGAAGCACCTGGCAGTGTCACTCACAGGAACTCGGCTTGCAGACCTGAAGAATGGCCAACTGCTCTTCCGGAGGACCCAGGTTCAATCCTCAGCACCCACATAACATCTCACAACTGTCTGTAACTCCAGTTCCAAGGCTTCTGACCCCTCACACAGACATACACACAGGCAAAACACCAATGAACATAAAATAAAAATAAATAAATATAAAACAAAAAAAAACTTAAAAAAAAAAAGATTGAGGGGATCAAGGAGTTTTGCTTCATGGTTTCAGACGGCTGCTGAGGCTAGGCGACGTGTGGCAGGTTGGAGGCCCTTCAACGTGTTCCTGAGTGGCCACTGCGCGAAGCTATGAAGACAAAGCCTAAATCGCAACGGGGATCTTACACTGTTGGAGATGCCAGGACCACGAGACATCTGCCAAGGAAAGTTTCAGGCACCGAGTAGAGCTGGCCCAAAAGAGAGATATGCACCACAGGCAGCCGCTCTAGAAAGTCAGGGCTAAGCCCTTTGGAGCCCAGGAGATTCCCCCTGCACTCCAGATGCCCGCCATGGAGCTGCAGTGTTTGCACTGCTGGGCTTCAGGTCCACTTTGGTCCTATCGTTGTCTGCTCTGCTCCCACCCCACCCCCTTTTGGAAAGAGAAAGTTTGTTCTGTGCCATTAAATATTGAAACTATGTCTTTTATTCATTTGACCTCCACCTCACAGAGATCCTCCTGCCTCTGCGTCCCGAGGGCTTGGATTAAACACGTGAACAACCGCACCAGGCTACACTCGGTGACGGCACTGTCAAAGCTTATGGGCCTTCTAGAAGTTAGACTGAATGTATTTTGCCTTTTAAGATGGGCATGAGCCTATGGGAACAAAGAGAAGAAGGTGATGGCTTCAAAGTTTACATGCTTGGGCCAGAGAAATGGCCCACTGGGTAATGGTGCTGCATGCCAGCAGCCCAACCACCCGAGTTCCCACCCAGGACTACATGGCAGAAGGAGAGAATGTATTCTTACAAGTTGTCCTCCAACCTCCACATACACAGCGGCATGTGTCCCCACATACAATGAAATAGTGTAATAAAAATTTCTTTTGCAGGGGAGTAAGGGAGAGGAACAGAGAAAAATATGTAACTCAATATAAACAATTTTAAAAAATACGGAAAAAAAGGTGATTTGGATGGTGATGTGGGAGTCATTAGCCCCATCCCTTTTGGGCTGAATTCTCTGCATTCTCTCTAGGAATGAGGAATTGCGTTTGATTTGATATTTTCCTCAATTGTGTCAGATCAAGTGGCTTTCACTTCCTCCCCTACCAAAAATGACGATAGTCCCCACCCCCGTGGGTTAGGGAAGTAATGGAAGGATTCGACTAGTTTCTGAGCATGCCTATTATGTATGTGGGAAATGTTTGTGCAAATGCGATAATGAAACACTTCATGTATAAGTGTGCATACATACATAAACTTTAAAAAAATTAAAATGAAGAATAAAAACATATTCTTCTTAAAATTTTTCTTTTGCAAGGCTTGGTGGCATAGGACTTTAATCCCAGCACCCAGGAGGCAAAGAAAGGTAGATTTCTGTGAGGCTGAGGCCAGCCAGGTCTACATAGTGAAACACTGTCAAAAAAAAAAAATGAGGTAGAAAGATGGCTCAGCCATTAAAAGCACAGACTGCTCTTCCAGAGGGCCTGGGTTTGATTCCCAGCACACACATGGTGACTCATAACTATCTGTAACTCCAGTTCAAGGGTACACATGGTGCCCAGATAAACATATAGACAAAATATCCTTATACATAAAAATAAAATAAAATTTGAAAATTAACAATAGCAACAACATACAAAAACAAAGCAAAGTACAAGTTTAAAAAAAAAAACATTTAATCCCAGCACTCAGGAGGCAGAGGCAGGCAGACCTCTGTGAGTTTGAGGCCAGCCTGGTCTACGTAGTGAGTTCTAGACTAGCTGAGGCTACATGGTGAAACCTTGTCTCAAACACACACACACACACACACACACACACACACACACACACACACACAAATGTAAATGATATGTTTGAATGTCAAATTGACAAGGGATAGGCTTGTGCTAATTAATGTTGATTGTCAATTTAAGAGAGTCAAGGAACTGGAGAGATGGATCAGTGGTTAAGAGCACTGGCTGCTCTCTCAGAGAACCCTGATTCAATTCCCAGCACCCACATGTCAGCTCACAACTGTCTGTAACTGCAATTCCAGGGGATCTGACAGTCTCACACAGAGATCCACAGAGGCAAAAACACCAATGCTTATAAAATAAGTATAAATAAATAATTAAAGAAAAAGATTTAAATAAAAAAGAGAGTCTATTAAACAATCCTGTGGGGTATGGGCATGCCTGTGAGGGATTATCTAGATTAAGCTAACAGAGATGAGAAAACCCGCCCTGGATGTGGGCCTCACCATTCCGTGAGCTGAGGTCCTGGGCTGAACAAAGAGGTGAGCACTAGTGTTCCATTGCTGCAGGCATGCACACACACATTTGTTGACTGAGGTTTCTGTCCTGCCTGGTTCCCGCAGTCGTTAGGTCCCAAAGAAATCACAGAGGTCTACATTGATTATTAAACTGATTATCCTAGTATCTCAGGCTTCTTATTAACTCTTATAACTTATATTAGCCCATAATTCTTGTCTGTTTTAGCCACGTGGCTTGGTACCTTTTTCCATGAGGCAGTCACATCTTGCTTGTTCTGTGTCTGGCACTGGTCCTCCCTGTTTGGGTGATGACTACAGACTGAAACTTCCCTCTTCCCAGAATTCTCATTGACCCACATCTACTTTCTGCCTGGTTGCCCCGCCTATACTTATTGCCTGGCTACTGACCAATCAGTGTTTATTTAAAATACAAGTGACAGGGTAAAAGACCATTGTTCCACAGCACACATTAAAGGAGTTCCAAAAAGTTCTGAGCAGTATTAAGTTTTTATGTGAGATTTTCACTGGTATTTGGATGAAACCTGGGGGCCCACACATGCCAAGCAAGTGCTCTGGCCCTGAACTACGTCCCTAGCCCTTCCAAATACTTTATTTGTTTCCTTGTCTCTTTGAAACTGGAGTCTTGATATGTTGCTCAGGCTAGGTTAGAACTATGTAGCACTGTAGTATGTATGTAGACTGGCCTCAAACAATGATCTTCCTGCCTCAGCCTCCACAGTGCTGGGATTTCAGGTGTGGGCCACCATATCTGACTTGGAACTCTGTAGACATTCTCTGTTCTGTGCGCTCTCCAAGAGAGATCCAACTGATTATCTTCTGGAACTGAAGTTACAGGTGGTTGTCCACCACCATGTGGGTGCTGAGAATCAAACCTGGGTCCTGGGCAAGACAGAGCAGCCTGTGAGCCATCTCTCCAGCCCAATCACAGTGTTCAGAGGATGGGACACTGTGATTGGACAGAACTAGATCACATGCCCACGGTGCTCTCAAAGGGGCTGGGACTAGGATTGGCAGCCCCATCAGAATGAGCATTTAGTTCTCCAAACAAAAAGAGATGTGGAATGGACAACTGATCTATATTCTCTGCTCTTCTAGAGCGGTCCTGCAGCCTAGTGAGATGGCACCAGTAAAATCTCATGTGTCTGAAGATGCACAAGAAGAGGGATCGTTGCAGTAACATTTAATAATGCTGGCCTCATTTCTTTATTTGTCCCCCAATAAATAGTTCCTGAAATAGTGTAGGAGTTCCTCCTGTTTTTATGTTGCTTTCATTGGTTAATGAATAAAGAAACTGCTTTGGCCTAATTGATAGGGTGGAACTTAGGTAGGTGGAGAAAACAGAATTGAATGCTAGGAGGAAGAAGGGCAGAGTCAGAGAAGTCGTAGATCCTCTGCCTGAGATGGACACTGGTTAGAATCTCTGGTAAGCCACTGCCATGTGGCAATACACAGATTAATGGAGATGGGTTAAACTAATATGTAAGAGTTGGCCAATAAGAAGTTAGAGCTAATAGCCAAGCAGCGTTTTAATTAATACAGTTTCTGTGTGGTTATTTCGGGTGTAAGCTAGCCAGGTGGCTGGGACAAACAAGCAACCCTCTCCCTTGTAACACTCTTGGCCAGGCATTGACTACATTCGTGAAGGAGAAGAGACAAATCATGAGTGAGAAGCGATTCTCTCTACCGAGGAACTGGACCTACAATTCAGTAAAGATATATGAGTCAGGGCTGGAGAGATGCTCAGCAGTTAAGGGCACTTGATCTTCCTGTAGGGAAGCCAGGTTTGCTGCCCAGCACCCATAGGGCAGCTCGCGCAGGCCTTAACTCCAGTCCCAGTGGACTCATCACTCTCTCTGACTTCTGTGGACACCAGGCACTCACATGGTACACATACATATATGGAGGTAAAATAAATTCAAATTTAAGTATGTCTAAGAATTTATTTTAAGACATATTAGTCTAGCTTCTGCTAGATTGTGCTATAATAAACAATGCTCAACAATTCCCAAACCATGGGCTCCAGCTTTAGCTGAAGGGGCTCCCTTATTTTAGCACATGGTAGTTTTATGCCTCAGGCTAAGAGGATGGTGTGATGGTGTAACAGGGAAGGACAGTGCAGAGGTTTCTCCATCTTGTATTTTGCTGAGGCCATTTTAGGTTTAACCAGAATTCAGTCTCCTTGACGGAGAATCCCATGGAAAATTACCCAGCTCTATAAATGAATTATTTTCCAGTTTGCAGAGTCTGGAGAAGATCTTGGGGAGGTCTTTTGGGATGGCTTTTGGACAGAGTTAGTAATACTTTCTTTTTTAAGACGGGGTCTTAGACTGGCCTCAGATTTACCAGGTAGCCAAGGATGACCCTGAACGCCCACCTTTCTGCTTCCACCGGCCAAGTGCTAGGATGAAGGGTGTGCACCACCCTGCTTAGACATGGGAAGAGGGTTAAGATGGGTTGGGGAGGCATTTAGCAGAGGGATAGCAGGGCAGCCTGAGTAGAGGAACGTGGGGCAGCCATGGAAGCCTGACTCCTCTTTGAGGTGTCTGAGGAGAGTCGGAGAGTCCAGCTTGACCCAGCCAGCAACCTTCCTATCTCAGTCTCCAGCGTAGCTGGAATTTCAGGTCTCTGTTACTAGGCCTGATTCATCTTGTTCACAAGACGTTCAGATCCTGCATTATAACCTCAGTGAGTCAGCAGCAGGTCCAGAGTGGTTGTTTGGGGACGCACTGTTTTCTCTTGCAGGCCATGGACAGCCTTTCCTCTCAGTGCCTTGTTGGGAATTGTTTTCCTACCTGCCTGTGTGTGTGTGTGTGTGTGTGTGTGTGTGTGTCTGTGTCTGTGTCTGTGTGTGTCTGTGTGTGTGTCTGTAGGGGACTGAAGCCAGTGCCTCCCGATGCTAGGCAAGTTCACCACAGACAAGCTACCCTCAACCATCCCAGGAATGTTTCTGAGAGCTTTCTATTTCCTCTGTCTGCTTCAGCCTGCCTATTATCCAGAGCAGGAAGTTTTAAAATCCACAGAGTTCTTCCCAAGGGCAGGCCAACAGGCAGATGCCCTGGTGAGACACACAGCCCTACAAGGGACCCTCAGTCTTTGCCTTGATTTCCGAACAGTCCTGAAGCAATAAAATGAATCCTTGTTTTGCTTTGTTTAGAATAAAGCCCTACCACTTATTTTGTTCACAGCGTCATGAAAGAGGAAAATAACGTCTCTTTACAGTCATATCTATTACAGTGTACACTTCACTGTCTTTTTGGATTAAGCTTTTTATTACAGCAATGATTTGGGTTAAGTGTTTATATAACAGAAATTTTATGTTTTTATGTGATAAGAATGTGATGATCAAAAATTAATTTTATAGCAATCTCATTGGTTTTCTTTGCAGTTATCAAATCCAGCAAACAGATGGAGAAAGTCTAGCCATGCAAGGTAAGTGCTGGCTGTTTAGAATTGATGAGCTGTCCACATGGTGGGCGTGTTGCCTAATTGGTACTGGCCCTGTGCAGGTCTGCACTTTTAATCACCAATGCCCTGAAGCCTGCTAGAAGCATGCAAAGGAGGAGGCTGACTCGGATGTGCCAGGAGACAGGGCAGAGCCACGGGGAGGCCACCCCCTGCCCAGGAGAGGCCTGTCTGAGGGCACAAGTGGAGCTCGGGATCCAAACATTGGTAGTTCTGCCTTCAGAGAGGCAGAAAGATCTCCCTTGGTGGTCTTCAATACCAAACATCTCAGTGGGTGCCAGGCCCACCTGGGGGCTGAGGGATGCTTGTGCACCACCCATTTCATTAGCTCTTCTCCCAAAAGCGTGCAGTGAGCCCCAGCTCAGGACCAGGACTGGATGCAGTAAGAGACAAAA
Source organism: Myodes glareolus (assembly GCF_982192425.1). Taxonomy (NCBI): domain Eukaryota; kingdom Metazoa; phylum Chordata; class Mammalia; order Rodentia; family Cricetidae; genus Myodes; species Myodes glareolus. The sequence goes on from NC_142038.1 coordinate 52,287,530, forward strand.
CAGTCCAGCTCCCTGCTCTTTCGGTTTCATTTGCATCTAAGGAGACCTAAGTTAAAGCTAAGGACAAGTGCTTTGAGGACAATACAGGATACAAGGAGAATCTGGGTGTGGTAGGCTCCTGCTGGATAAGGGGTCAGGGAAGGAGGGCTGCTGGGCAAAGCTGACGTCTGTGCTGAGACCTGAGACATGAAAAGGGATAAGCTTCTCCAAGCACCACAGAAAAGTATTCTAAGCGCTGGGACAACAGATGTGAAGACCCCCAAAGCAGGAAAAGTGTGAGGTTATTTTTAGAACAGAAAGGAGACAAGTGTGGATGCAACAGCGTGAGCGAGATAGAATAATCGGGACATGGAGGTTGAAAGTCAATAAAGGTCAGGCCACGCGAAGTTCCCTAAAGCCAATAACATAGCAATCAGGAAGAACCAGATTCTGCTCTAGGTATCATGATAGGTAAGGCAGAAGGAATTCAAGGGGTTGGTAACAAACACGTTGGAGGAACAAAAGGAGATAAAACTACCGAAAAATTTGTAATCGGAGCAGTCAATATTGGCCCCAGGGCCAGAAAAGCAAATGGGCGATTGTAATAACAGCTGAGAATTGCTGATCCTCTGAGGTTTCAATGTAGGAACTGAATGGCCTTGGTGATAACTTAAAAATAAGTGATGCAAGCCGGGCCTGGTGGCAAAACCCTGAAAGTTCAGTTACTCAGGAGGATCAAAAATTCAAGACCTACGCGGCCATCGGGTGTGGTAATACATGCCTCTAAGGCCCGTAATCCTTACCCTTTAGAAGACAGAGGAAGGGTCTCAGCTTGCTGAGAACAAGGCTAGCGTCAGCCACGTTGTTTAAAGCCTGACTTAGGAAAGGCTAGCAACTAAGTGAGTTCAAGGCTAACCTAGGCAACTTTGAGACTACCTCAAAATAGGGATGAAGGATAAAGGTCAGCAGTAATGTTCTTATCTGGAATGCAGGAGGCCCCAGTCAGTCCCCAATATGGCAGGAAATGGTGACGATGATGATGATGATGATGATGATGATGGTGACAGGGATGATGATCTCATGGCCATTGCTAGAGATGCCATTACAATGCAGAAAATAAAATGGCTTTGCTTTGGTCCTGCCTTTCAGAATAGCCAGGGGGCCTAGTGGACAAAGACTGGGAGGAAGCACATTTCGTCACGGGACTATAGACTGCGGCCTGCAGGCTCTCAGGACTGGAGGTGAAAGTGGAGAACAGCCCTGCCGTACCCAAGAAGCAGACAGACGGCGTGCTAGAGACCCCGCACTAGTGTTCTTGTGATCAACACTACGACCAGAAACAGTTTGGGGAGGAAAATGTTTGGTTTGGATTAAAGGTTAAAAGAAAAAATGTCCGTTACTGAAGGAAGTCAAGGAGCTTGAAGCAGAAACCAACAGAGGAAGGCTGCTTCCCGGCTCACAGTGAACCACCTTTCTCTACTGCCCAAGTTCACCTGCCCACAGTGGGCAGGGCCCTCCTACAACAATTAGTATTCAAGAAAATCTCCCCACTGAGACATGCCCACAGGCCAAGCTGATGAAGGCAACTCTTCAGTGGAGGTTTCCTCTTCCCAGAAGTGTCCAAGTTGACAACCTAGATCAGCCAACGACACCCTTCTCATGACGTGAGCTTTGCATGTACAAAACATATTGCTAGGACATTCCAGCCACCTCAGTTCACATCTGTAAAATATACCTGATACTCTTTAAAGTGATGTTGTAATTTATACTCCCCTGACCCTCTGTGTGTGTGTGTGTGTGTGTGTATGTGTGTGTGCATGTGACAGAGAGAGAGAGAGAGAGACAGACAGACAGACAGACAGACAGAGAGGGAGAAAGACAGAGAGAGAGAGAGAAACAGAGAGAGACAGAGAGAGACAGGGAGAGAGAGAGACAGAGAGACAGAGGGGGGGTACATTTTTTGTACATGTGAAGCATGGAAGTCAGCCTTGGATGTCATTCCTCAGGAGCTATCTAACTACCCACCTTGTTTGTTGACACAAGAGGTTCTCATTGGCCTAAGGCTCATCAATATTGACTAGGCTCTGGCCAGCACACCCCCAGGGATCCTCCTGTCTCTACCTTCCCAGGCTCTGGGGTTACAAGGTTGAGCACCACCAGGATCAGCCTTCTCAGTGAGATGTGGGGAATTAATTCAAGTCCTCTTAGTTGTATAGCAAACATTTGCTAATGGAGCCATTTCTGAAGCTCCCAGAGTTGGAATTTATTAAGAAAAGGCTTAAACATAGATTTAAGCATGGATGTTAGAAGGGAAAGAGGTGAGAGGGAGGCTTCGGGAAAAGATAGTGTGCATCCAGACATAGTACAGGCTTTCCTAGAAAGAGTAATGCAGCCCTTATTAAGGTTCTTACTAAAGTAAGCATACACACCTTCAATCCCAACATTCAGGAGGCAGAAGCAGACATAGATCTTTGGGAGTTTGAGGTCAGCCTGGTCTACATAGCTACTTCCAGGACAGCCAGGGCTACATAGTAGAAACCCTGTCTTGAAAAACCAAAAATAATAAATACACAAATTTCTTAATAAATGTCAGCTCTCAATAAAGCTTGACTCAAAGCTCAACACATCAGGTGGAGGCGGGGGGACACCTAGCCTTTCTTTTTTTAAAATTTCTTTCAGATGGGGTTTCTCTGTGTAGCCCTGGCTGTCCTAGAACTCCTTCTGTAGACCAGACTGGCCTTGAACTCAGAGATTCACCTGTCTCTGCCTCCTGAGTGCTGGGATTAAAGCCACCAAGCTTAATAAAGGAGGTCTTAATATCACAGAACTTGATAAACAGGTATCCCAGGAAATTCAACTCAGCAGTAAAACTAATGAGAGAATATCCATTTGCAGTTTGGTTGTCACAGAGCCTACATAAAATGTTTTTGGCATGCTTGCTTGCTTTTTTTTTTTTTCAGGTTCTATTGGGATTATGTGGCAAACACAGAGTGTATGGCCTGTGATGGGAAATGAAAGTCTCCTGATCGGGAGGACTACAAACAAGATGGCGGCACCGCCTCAGTTGTCTATTGCTATGCAGCAAAACACTTCAAAACATAGGGTTTAAAATGGTATTTTTATACTGACAATTGTCTGGGTTAAGAATTTAAATGTGGGGGCAGGAGAAGTGGCTCAGTGGTTAAGAGCACTGGCTGCTCTTCTGGAGGTCCTGAGTTTAATTCCCAGCAACCACATGGTGGCTCACAACCATCTGTAATGAGATCTGGTGCCCTCTTCTGATCTGCAGGGACACATGCAGGCAGAACACTGTATACATAATTAATAAATAAATCTTTTTTAAAAAAGAATTTAGATAGGGCCTGGAGAGATGGCTCAGCAGTTACGAGCACTTGCTGCTCTTGCAGAGGATGGGATTTGGCTCCCAGCACCCACAGCAGGTTGTTCATCATGGCCTGTAACTCCAGTTCCAGGGGATCCAATACCTTCAGGCCTCCAGGGGCCCCTGCCCTCATGTGCACATAACACACAGGCCCACACATACACAAATAAAAATAACTAATAAAATCTTCCTTAAAAATTGTTAGATAAGCCAGGCTGTGGTGGGGCACGTACTTTAATCCCAGCACTCGGGAGGCAGAGGCAAGTAGATCTCTGTGAGTTCGAGGCCAGCCTGGTCTACAAGAGCTAGTTCCAGGACAGGCTCAAAAAGCCACAGAGAAACCCTGTCTCGAAAAACAAAAAACAAAAATATTTGTTAGATAAGTAAGTAATATATATAAATAAATAAATTAGGCATAGTTATGTATACCTGTAATCCCAACGGGAGGTAGGAGCAAGAGGATCAGAAGATCAAGGTCATACATATCAAGTTCAAGGCCAGCCTAGGCTACATTAGATTCTATCTAAAAATACCTCACAGGAGACACTTTACCCTAAACAGAACCTGAAGGAAGTCAAAAGGAACCATGGGAAGCTGAAGCAGGAGGAACTAAAGTTTGAGGCTAGCCTGGGCCACATATCAAGACCTTGTCTCAAAAAAATTATAATATATATATATATATATATATATATATATATATAGAGAGAGAGAGAGAGAGAGAGAGAGAGAGAGAGACTTGGAGGTGCAGCTCAGTGGTAGAGCATATATTCATATATTCTGTATGTATGAGATCTTGGATTCAATCCCTCAGCATTGTAAAAAAAAATGGCAGGTAAGGGACATAGCTCAGTGGCAGAGTGGCCTGGCTGGTATATGTCATGCCCTAGGTTCAATCCTCAGTACCACCAATTTAATAACAATAATAATAAATAGTAAGTGAATTTAAAAGTGGAAATTGGAGCCAGGCAGTGGTGGCGCACGCCTTTAATCCTAGCACTCAGAAGGCAGAGGCAGGTTAATCTCTGTGAGTTCGAGGCCAGCCAGGTCTACAGAGCAAGTTCCAGGACAAGCACCAAAATTACACAGAGAAACTCTGTCTCAAAAAACCAAAATAAATACATGCATGCATACAAATTTAAAAAATCTTTTTAGGCTCCAAGAGGAGATGTAATAGGCTTAAATGCTTGTCTTAGAAACACAAATCGATTGAAAATAAATGAGCTAAGAATCTATCTTAATAAATAAGAATGGGGTATCACAGCAAGATAAACTCAGGATAAACAGGAAGGAAATAAAGTAAAGAAAACAAATTGAACAAGTAAACTGGTGTGTGTGGTGGCTTATGCTTGCACACCCAGCTCTTGGAAGACTGAGACAGGGATCACAGAAAGTTCAAGGCCTACATTGACTACATAGTGAATTCTAGGCCTATAAAGTGAGAATAACAGATAGGAGAGGGGGGGGAGAGAGAGAGAGAGAGAGAGAGAGAGAGAGAGAGAGAGAGAGAGAGAGAGAGAAGAAGGGAGAGAAGGTGTTGAAAAAAGTTTAATTTTTTTGTTTTGGAATTTTTAGGTTTTTTTGAATCTATGAATCACTATGAATCTCTGGCTGTCCTGGAACTCTCTCTGTAGACCAGGCTGGCCTCAAACTCACAGAGCCCTGCCTGCCTCTGTCTCCCAAGGCTGGAGATAAATGAGTGCACCATAGTGCCTGGCCAAAAAAGTAAAAACAGTTTAACATCAAAAATGAAAAGAAAGTTGTAACTATATATAAATGCTTCAGGTTCAAAACTAAAAAAATACTATGAATACTTTTGTGACAATATAACATGACACATGTTTTGAAACATGATATGAAGCAGACACATTGTTTGAAATATGTCATTGACTGAAATGACCCTTGTTGGACCTGAATAATCTTATGGCCACTAAGAAACTTGAGTCAGAAATCAAAAACCTTCCCATAAACCCCAGGTGTGCTGGAGAGATGGCTCGGCAGTTAAGATGCTGCCCTCACAGAGAAACTGGTTTCCAAAACCTCAGCTAAGAGGATACTGGGCCGTAGTGCCAGCTACTCAGGGACTGGGCAAGAACATTTCCCGAGTGCCACAGTATCAAGACAGCCTGAGCTGGCTGCATGGCAAGACCCTGCGTTTTGTTGTTCTCTTTTGTTTTGTCTTCAGGTCTAGTAACATGACTCGGAGTAAAGAGGCTTGCCCTGGGTAAAACTGTTTGCATTGTGCCAAGCCTGACAGTCCGAGTGGGATCTCTAAACCCCACATGGTAGGAAGAGAGAACTGACGCCCACAAATTATCCTCTGACCTCTGCATATGCATGAGGGCAGGCACGTTCACACGCACTAAATAAATAAATGTCAAAGGAAGTTTAAGGACTGGAAATGTAGCACAGAATAGTGCTTGTCTGCTATGCACACAGCACCCCATAAAACAGGCATGGCGGTGCACACCTGTAACCCTATGCACACAGCACCCCATAAAACAGGCATGGCGGTGCACACCTGTAACCCTAGCACTCAGGAGGTGAGAACGGATGGGCCAGAAAGGTAACCCCTTCAGCTCCATAGTGAGCTTAGGACCAGTACTCTAAAAACCCAAACAAAACCAACCAGGAGAACAAACAAACCCTCCCTGGTGGGTTCTAATCTCAAATGTTCATGACAGTATCATGATTCCCTTCCAGGTGAGTTCAGATGGCCAGGGCTCCCCATCTAATAACTGTCAAAGCCAAGAGTTGAGCCCAAATTGGCCATGCTCTAAAGACCAGAGAATTTGTCCATTGCACCTCTCAGGCTCCTCCAGTGCTATGCCCTACAGCAGCAGATAGGTGAGTGCCAGGGCCAGAAGTCCTTGATACAAGGAATTTGATTAAATCCACTCTGAGAGGAACCCAGAGATCATCCCCAGGGCTGTCCCACTGTCTTCCAAATGCCATCTGTGGTAATCTGAGTGTGATTGGCCCCCATAGTCCCATAGGGAGGGGCACTATTAAAAAATGTGGCTTTGTTGGAGTGGGTTTGAAGTGTGTCACTGTGAGGTGGGCTTTGAGGTTTCCTATGCTCGGGATACTGCCCAGTTTCCCAGTTGACTTCCTGCTGCCTGCAAGATGTAGACTCTCAGCTACTCCTCCAGCACCATGTCGGCCTGCATGCCGCCATGCTCCCAACCATGAGGATCATGGACTGAACCTTTGAACTGTAAGTGAGCCACCCCAATGAAATGTTCCCTCTACAAGTGTTGTCATGGTGTCTCTACAGTAATAGAAGCCCTAACTAAGGTGCCACCCCCCCCCCCCGCACATCTCTGGGCCTCTTCTCCATCTTGTCTGCAGTGACTCGCTGTCACCGTTGCTTCTGTTGAAAATGCAAGGACTCCCTGAGACAACAGATCCCTGTTTGAGAAGGCTGCATCAGAAAGGGAAACGCTGGCCTGCAGGCGGTACTGGGGCTCTGAAACCTGTTAGCAGCTGTCCTGTCTTCCAGAACACCCAAAGCATGCTCTCGGTTAAAAGCATTTTAAGAGTTTCACTAAAATAAAATCTGAAAAGATAAAGAATCTCATATGGAACTTTGTGGTCCCTGCAGCTAGCATCTGTCTTTATAACAGCATTTCAATCTTTCTTTAAATCACAGCTAAATCCAGCCTAAGCCCTGTGGGACACTGGACTGACGTCTAAGTCCTTTAACCTCGCTGGGCGGTGGGACTGCTCAGACACTCTTTCCCCAGTGGCTTTGCAGCTCATCTGCTCGGCTGGGAGGAAAGTATTTTTCTGTACCTTGACTCTGGGTTCAACCACACGACTTAGTTGTGATGGTTGTGTTGAGACAGAACCTTGCTACGCAGCCTAGGCTAGCCTCAAACTTTCAGTGATCCTCCTGCCTCAGTCTCTATTTGCCATTAGGATCACGACATAAGCAGAAGTATAAAATGGGCTTGTGCTCATGTGTTTCTGCCATCTGGTTGGCTTCCTGCTCCTAAGAAGAGAGGGAGACACTAGGAGAGGCAAACCACACAGCCGAAGTCAACCTCTAGCGATGAGCCCCCACTGATAAACGGAACCACGGCCCTAGTTACCTGAAAGAAACCCTTTCTCACAAGATTGGTGGAGGCTGGCCAAGGGCTGGGGCAGCTGGTCCTCTCTGTACCAGGTCTACCAATGACACCCTTTGGAGCACAGACTCCCCTGTTGTGTCCTTCTGTGGCCAGTCTGCACGACTATACCTGGCTCCCAGTTTGTCTCAGACCCATAATCCTTGAGCAATTCACATCATCTATTGTGTTGTAAAATGAAAGCCACAACAGTATCTCCGTTACGGAGTTCTTCTGAGAAATAAGTAGAAACGTAACGAGTGCTTAGCAGGGTGCTCCGCACGCAGCAATGGTGTTATATATAGTCTGTCGTGTTGGCCCTCCTTCTGGAACAGATCTCTGCCGCTGATACAATCCGCGCCTCCCTTCCCTTTCCAGTCTTGAGTTTTAACTAACCTTCTTGAGTTCACGTCAGCCCTCTTCAGTCTGGAACCATCTGGCCTCCAAGCCTAATCTTTGTTTGGGCTGGGTGTGGTGGCACACACTTCTAATCCCAGCATTTGGGAGGCAGAAGCAGCTGGTTCTCTTTTTTTTTAGTTAGAGGCCAACTTAATCTACAAAGTGAGTTCCTGGACAGCCAGGACTGTTATACAGAGGAATTCTGTCTCGAAAAACAAAACAAACAAACAAACAAAAATGCCAAACCCTGTCTGAAAGTTTTCTTGCCCCCAACCTGACACTAATAGTTTTTTTTCTTTCTACCCCAAAACACGCGGATCCTTATGAGGTCAAGAAAATCCAAACCTCAAGAACACGAAATCCAGCTCTCCCCTGGGATGGCCGGAATACCTTTCATTCTTTTGAACCAAGCCTGCAGCTCAGAAAACTTAAACATGGGTGTCTTTTATAACATGTCATTCTACTAAAATTTTGTTATTTATTTATTTTAGATTTTTGAGACAGAGTCTCACTGCATAGTTTCTGACCATCCTGGAGCTCACTCTGTAGACCCGGCTGGCCTCGGAGATCCACCTACCTGCCTCTGCTTCCCAAGGATTGGAATTAAAGCGTGTGCCGCTATGCCCAGTCTACATTTAATTCTAACTAAATTTTACTAGACTATAAATATCTTACTATTTGTTAAGTTCCTCCAGAACCCAGGACACAGCCTCTACTTCATAGGTGCTTGGTAGGCAATGGGGAAGCGAACGGAGGCTGTGGGTCACAAGGCCAGGGCATTTACAGACGAAAGGACCATGGGCACAGCCTGTGCTGGCTTCTTGTTTTCCAATGAGGTCCATTTTAGAAAGGGCACTCGGGCACTTGGACGCCACACTTAGGGCCTCCTATCAAGCCCCAACACCCCCCATCACTGACTCTGGCCCACATTCACTGGAACGCAGTGAGCTGTTGGCTTGCAAGCAGCTGTGGACTTGATGAGGCACAGAAGGCCCTCAGGAAGGAGGAAGCAGGGGTGACCTAAGGTCAGAGGGGCTCAGAGGCTCTGGTGACGGTGAGCACCAGCTTATCAGGTGTCCCAGGACATTATGAATTTGCTGTTTGTGGAAAATAACAAGGAGATATGCCTGGCCTGCTGGGGGCCTCGGGACAGGGAGTCATGGGAGCTAAGTTTGACTATTTTAAGCTATGACTCAAGCAGCCTGAAAGTCCAACAAAGCCAGGATTCCTGAAGTGAACTGGGACGTGAATCCAACAGCTACGGACACTCTTCCCTGCTGTTCCCAGGACTGATAAGGCCTTGTTTGCTGTGCTAGGGAGCAAAGTCCTCCCTGCGCGTTAGGCAAATGCTCTGCCACTGACCTGCCCCCATGCCCTAGCCCTCCACCTGAGATTTGAATCCAAGCCCCAGGTTCAGATTTGAAATCACATTTGAGCAGATTTCCTGGCTTTGATTACCATGTCACAGTAAAGCCCATTAGTTTGTCGAACTCTTGTATACTAATTTAAAAAGGTTTCTTTGGTTGCAAACAACACAAATACTTTAACAAGTCAAAAACAATAACAACAAAAAATAATTGTATTAGAAAGAAATAGAGGAGCTGGGCAGTGATGGCACACGCCTTTAAGTGGTCAGCATTCGGGAGGCAGAGGCAGGTGGATCTCTGTGACTTCAAGGCCAGCCTGGTCTACTAAGAGTTCTGGGACAGCCAGACAGTTACACAGAGAAACCCTGTCTCAAAAAATCAAAACAAACAAAAAAGCCGAAAGAAGAGATAGAGGTGGCTTGCAGGGAGATGAAGGTGAAGAAGCAGACAGTGGAACTGGGATACTCACTCTAGATGTAATCTCGGGGTTCACATGAGGGCATGCCATGCCATCCAAAACTAAGGCAGGAAAGAGCATTCAGGTCACATGCCAATACACCAACCCCTTTTCAGGGTGACGGAATACGGAACATGCCTTCCTTGACAGCTCACCGAGATTGTAACCGTAGGGTAGGGATTATGACTCAGTGGGTGAGTGCATGGTTAGCATGTGAGACCATACGGTCAACACCTGTGAGCGAAAGTGGGAGGGGTATGCTAAAACAGTGCCCCAGCCAAAGCCCCCAAAGGTTGTGCCAGGAAGTGTGGATACTCAGCAATACATAAGAAACCTTGTCTTGAAAAAAAAAAAAAACCACAAATAACTCTGTGAGTTCAAGGCAGCCTGGTCTACAGAGCTAGTTCCAGGATAGGCAGGGCTACACAGAGAAACATTGTCTTGAAAAGCCAAAATAAATAGGTAGATATAACAAAATGCAAGGTGAAGAGTAGAGGCCAAGTTGGGTGAGGCCAATTCAGGGTGCCTGCCATCCCCTCTGCTCTGTTGGAGCCCCCGCAGCCAGGCTGGGCTTCCCTTACCAACTAATGAAGACCAAATGGCTTCTGAGCACAAGTAACACAGGGACTTGAAAGATTATTTTAGAATCAGAAATAAGTTGTGTTGAGAGGATGCTGACATCAGGAGGAGGGCTCGCCAGGTGGGGTGCTTGCACACCTGTATGTGGGGGTCGGAGGTGAGTAGATTAGATGTTCAAATTCATCCATGGCTAGGTTCTGATTTCCAGTCTAGCCTGGGCTACATAAGACTGTCTCAAAACAACAACTAAGGCTTCTAATCTTTCCATTTCTCCCGCTCAGTGCCGCAGGAAGCTGATTTATGAGGATTGTGTCATCCTGGCTTCCTGTTGAGTTTGGCCAATGGAGGTGCCAGCAGAAGCGCCAGTGGGGTGAGAGTTCCCCATCTCTCTACAGGGGGCGGCAGGATGGTACTGCTCCTGTTGGATCACAACTGTCCCACAGATTTTGTCAGTTCCCGTTTCTCCCCTCCCCCCCTTTCTGGTAAACCTTTCAACTGGAGCTGGGGCGATGATTCAGTTAATAAATTGTTTATGAGTGACAGGAGCCAGACAGCCTGAGTTTGGTCACCAGCACTCAAAATAATAATAGTAGTAAACTGAGATTAATGACAAACGTTTGTTTGGTTGGTTTGGTGTTTTTCAAGACAGAGTTTTTCTGTGTAGCTTTGGGTGTCCTGGAATTCACTTTGTAGATCAGGCTGGCCTTGAATTTGGAGACCCACCTGCCTCTGCCTTCCAAGTGCCAGGATTAAAGGTGTGCACCACCACCACCACCACCTGGCTGACACGTGCTTTTCCTATAGTTCAATCCCTGGTACCTACATGGTGAAAGGAGAGAACAGATTTCAGCGATTTCCACACATGGGTCATGGCATACATGGATACTCCCCACCCCTACACACCTCCACACACAATAAAATAACCGGGCAGTGGTGATGCATGCCTTTAATTCTAGCACTCAGGAGGCAGAGGTAGCAGGATCTCTATGAGTTTGAGGCCAGCCTAATCTACAGAGTGAGTCCCAGGATGGCCAGGACTAGACAGAGAGACCCTATCTTGAAAAAAAAATTAAAATAAAAAAATAATAAAATTTAATTTTAAAAATTAAAATAAAACAACAATAAACCAAATAGTAACGTGAATAAATGACACCTGAGGAACAACAACCAAGATTGCTGTTTAGCCTCCACATTCATGCACACTCAGCACACAGACACACACACACACACACACATTTTATTTGTTGCAGGGAAGGGACAAGTGGGTGCCAGCAAAGGGCAAAGAGGACATCAGAAGTCCTGGAACTGGAGATATGGGCAGCTGCTAGCCCCCTGCTGAGGGTGCTGTGAGTTGATCTCTGGGCCCCCACAAGGACAGCAAGCACTCTTAACTACTCTTAACTGAGAGTCATCTCTTCAGCCCCAAGATTCTCTTTTAGAAACACAGGTGGGGGGCCGGAGGGGGGGGGGATGAGGGACCTGAAGAGATGACTCAGCAGTAGCATTTACTGCTCTTCTAGGGGTCTTGGTCCCCAGCAGTCATAGCAGACAGCTAACAATCATCTATGACTCCAGCTCCAAGGGAGCCAAGGCCTCTTGACTACCACAGGCTCCTCATGCACACGGTACACATACACTCAGGCATACATGTATGCATATGGTATAGGTATCATATAAAATACACACATATACATTCACACGTAGGCACTCTCTGCTGTACTAGGCTCTGGCTCCCTCCATGTCGTTGCCCGTCTTCCTATAACCTGCCTGCATGTGAACAGGTCGGCGGTGGCCTCTTCAGCTTACTCTCTGTGTTGTCTCTTTCCCTGCAGGCCCTTGCTGAGTGTAACTCTTATTGTTACACAGCAACCCAGAAGCCCCCTGTCACCTTGGCCCCTAATTGGACATCCTTGCCCAGGGCTGCCTCAGAGCAGCCAACAGCAACCAAGGAAACACGTTTCAGTTCTGTGTTCCGTGTGGCGTTTAAGAGGTTTCTCTGTCACCTCCACACACGGAGAACAGTGGTGAGCAGCAGGAAAGGCCTTCAACCCATGTCCTCAGTTGCCTGCCGTGATGGATTCTCTCCCCGTCACCCCGCCCCTGTTCCTGTCGCTGCCATCTCAACCTGTTCTTTGCCACTCAGTGAAAAATAGTCAATTCTGTTCTCCATGGACTCTTTATAACTACCCTAAATTTTAGCTGTCTTCCCTCCTTCCTTTGCTCAGAGAGACTCCTTCCCTCCCTCCCCACGGCCTTCGGAGCGTGGTGGGTGCTGGGAGAAAGTCTGGGATCTTCTCTGCCCTCTGTATGCTTGACCTTGGTTTCCCTGGGAAGCAGCAGACCAGGGCAGGCCCTTCTCAGACGGAGGAGACAGCGGCTCATTAAGGAGCCTGAGAACCAAGGGGGGTTGACTAATGGTATCAGTCCAGCGGAGCAGAAGAGTAAGCCGCCAGACTAAAACCGACCATGGGTGAAGAGGAGGCAGCAGCAGGCAGTGCCCTCGTGGAGCAGGCAGTGCCCTCGCTTGGAAGGCTCTCTGCGAAAAACCAACCGAAGCCCGGTACGGTGACCCATGACTGTGTTCCCAGCACTCAGAAGGCTGAGGCGGGAGGACAGAAAGTTGAAGCCTGGACTCCGCCTCAAAGAATCAAAACCAAAGCCAGGCAAGGTGGCACGCCCCGTAAATACCAAAGCTCAGAAGGCAGAGGTTGGAGGATTGCCACAAGTTCGAGTCCAGCCTGGATACACACTGAGTTCCAGGCTAGCAACCTTCCAGGGATACAGTCTTAGAAGGGACAATTTTGTCCCTTTGTGTGGGGGAGGGGTGGCTGGGACAAGGACAAGAAAGATGTTATTCGTTCACTTCACAATTAAGTGCCTGCTCTTTACGGGGTTGGCAGTGGACAAGAGGAGCAGGGCTCGCCTTGCTCTTGTGGGGCTCGCCTCCTGACGCACTGAGAGGGCACAGTCCTTCCGTCTGCAGAGCCAACCCAGCTCGGTCCCTGTGGTCCCTGAGCCCCGGGACTGCAAGCTTTGCTCTCTCACTTTGCTCTACCCTGGCTCTGCTCAGGTCATTCCTGCCCCGGGCTTCAGAGCTGGCGCGTGCTTCTCCCAGAACCCCTGGCCGCCGCTTACTTCTGCTCTTTCAAGTTCTGTCCCGACTTCCTTAGCGGAGGCATGGCGCGCTCTTCTCCCAGAACCCCTGGCTGCTGCTTACTTCTGGTCTTTCAAGTCCTGTCCCGATGTCCTTAGCGGAGACAAATGTGCTCCAGGCATTAGGCATTTCTTCTGGAAACAGGAAGTGGTTTTCTCTGTAAGAAAAGCTAATGGCCAGGTCAGTGACAGCCTGAGCTCCGCTGATATCTGGGCCTGAGAACGAGGCTGAGCTCCAGAGAGCAGGGGTGAGGTGTGGGAGGTGTGGAGGAGGTCTTTGTGCTTACAAATAAGCATTAGGGGGACCTGGAACGTTAAACACAAGGCTGTTTCTTCACAGGAATGGATGCGAACCCTTTTGTTCACTCAGAAGGCTGGAAGCTGACAATGAGAACTGTTGCCTGGTGGTGACCTTTTGCTCTCTCTCTGTGACCTGAGACCATACTCCCAAATTGCATCTTTCCCCCAGACCTTTACTGTCTGCTTATTTTCCTCAGTCAGTCTACAGAACCCACCTTCATGTACTTCACAAAGAATTTTGATGTAGTCACGTCCAATCTTTATTTGGTTTACTTCGTTCCTCAAGGAGACGTCCGTATCCTTTACAGTACACATGGGGTCGAATTAATTGTCACCAGGAAAGTTTGCACCAAATTGTGCTGTGCCTAAATATGCCTAAAATACACCACTCAGGGTCAAAGTCCTGAACTTCGAGTCAACCTCTGCTACTTAGTTGTGTCAAAAACAAACTGCCTCCTCTCTTGCAGGGCAGTGGTGGAGCACACCTTTAACCCCAGCATTTAGGAAACAAAGGCAGGTGGCTCTCTGAGTTCAAGGCCAGCCTGGCCTATAAAGTGAGTTCCAGGAGAGCCAGGAACCATTCTTCAACTCCCTCCTTCCCCCCCCCCCCAAAAAAAGAAAAGAAACAAACTGTCTCCCAAGGATTGCTACTAGGCTGGCTGTGGAGGTCTCAGAGGGCACCTCTCCCCCACACCCCATACACATGCAATAAGGGACAGAGGAAAGATACACAACATCACAGGTTCAAACACCCGGAAACATTCAGAGAACTTTCATGGACCGCCCACCAGGGACTAAAAAGGGAATGCGTTTATCCAAAGGTATCCACCCTCACTGACAAGAATTGCCCCCAAGGTATTATCTACCTGGCCATGCTGGGTTGCAGGTAGTTTCTCTGGCAACAGAGACTCTCCAAAGCAAGAAGCCAAAGGAGAAGGCCCTGGGCCTGAGAGGGTGGCTGTGGTCAGGTCACAGGGCAGGAGGAGGCGGGAGCTAGTGCAGAACTGATTGTCACAGCTGGTGGGTAGAATCTGAAGCCGTGCATAAGAGACATCTAAAAATGCGAGAGGGCCACAGCAAGAGGCTGCAGATAGGAGGGTGTAAAGGAGGGCGGGAGAATGTTTCCAAATCGGGTGCGGGAGAGAATGTGAGGCCTGAGACAGCGCCTTCTCCTTGTGGGTGGTCAGCTAGAACACTGCCCACTCTGGCGTGTCTCAGGCAGTCCATTTCTCACATTTGGGGAGATTTACCAAATATTGTACAGCATCATTCAGGAGACAGCAAAGCACAGGCGCTTCTCCAGTATCTGTGTGACCTATGTGTGTGGGAAGAGACCCAGGAGAGGCTCAGTGTCTGTCAGGAGCCTGCTGGAGGCCACAGTGTGCACATCCACTCACCAATCAGTGTCTATGTTGAGCATCAGACAGGCATCAGGGAGGGTCCCAGGGCATAGCACTAAGCAGGCACGTGATAGCATCTAAGCCACATCTCAGTGGGTGATAGGAAGACTTGGTATACACGCACATATGTTTCAACATGTACATAAAACAGGCATGTGTTACTTTGTGAGGTCCTATAAGGTCATTTTACAGACAGGATCTCTGTCCCCACCCTCATGCCCTAGTCCCTCACCCAGTCCCATGTCCCAGGCCCCAGGCAGGTAAGCAATCCCAACCCCCTTGGCGCCAGCTCACTCTGACTTCTCAAGAAGTTTAATTCTGCCGACAGCCAGAGGCAATGACAGCGATGCTGGAAATCTGGCTGCCTGCGCCCTGCTCTGGGATAGGCAGCCCAGAAATAATTGCCTCTTTGAGTGCTTTATTGGAATGTGCACGGGCTTCCTGCTTCGGTGGGGGCTGGTCCCTACCAGGGCTAGCTTCTTCCGTGTGAGGAGTGAATTAGGGAGCTGCTTCAAGGACGGAGTGGCAGTCAGACCTCGGGTGCCTGTCCATCATTCATTTTCTTTCCTCCGAAGCCACATTATTCTGGCCTGTATATGGAGAGCACCGGCAATCTGTTTGTCACAGGCGCCAAAGCTTCCCCACCTTGTGGTAGGAAAGTTTTCCCCAGAGCCTCCTCAAACCACACACTGTGCTGACAGCATTTCACGCCACTGGCTGAGGACAGGTGGTCCTGAACTCTGCTGGCTTCTCAATCCTGGAGCTCCCGCTTGCCGCTGTCCCTTGCTCGAGCAGTGTGCTTGCCTCTCCTTGTTCCTGGTAGAAAAACAGAATGCTAATGAGGACAAATGCACATTTCCCCAGCCTAGGAACCAGCCAGATGGATCCTAATGCCACTTCCCGGCTCTGCCCGTCAAATCTATGCTTACACCAAGATGGCTGCCTTCTGAGTGGCTGTTCTCAAAGGAGGAAAGAATGGAAGGAAAGTGACTAAGCATGGCAGAGATGCTTACCGGTCCCAGATCCAGTTGAAAGTTCCCAAGGATGCCAGACATCTGTCTTTAGGTTATTCGTGCCTCCTGGCCTCCCTGGGGTCCCAAGCCCCCCAACCCTGACTTCTTGGAACTGGTTCTCTAGCCTAGGCAGAAGACCTGAGGGAATCTGTAATCGAGCTGGAATCCTCTGGAATTACAGACTGCTAACTATAGTTTCACTAATTATCCTTCATCCAGGTTCACAATCTCTCTCAAATGGTCACCCTCCTTGTAGGCTATGACAGAGTGCTGAGAGACACATGGCACTAACTATTAAGTGGGTGCAGGGAACCTTGGGAACATAGGGCCTTGGGGATCTGTGGACATGGGGAATCCCCTGGGAGCTGCCAGCAATTTCAGGTTTCCTGCAGACCCCTAGGGGTCTTGGGACAATATCCTTTCTCTCCAGACTCTGCCCTCAGCACTGACGCTCTCCCTGGGTTCTTTTCAGGCCCAGTGGATCACTCCTTCAGTACTGCATCAAAACTTCACTCTGCAAACACCATGACCTCGGAAGTATCAGTTGTTATGGACTCTCTGTAAATGAGGGGGATATGTCCCCTAAAAGTTGGTGAGGAGTCAGAGAGTGGACCTTTAAAATTTTAGGTAGTGCTGGGCGGTGGTGGTGCTCGCCTTTAATCCCAGCACTCAGGAGACAGAGGCAGGCGGATCTCTATGAGTTTGAGGCCAGCCTGGTCTACAGAACTAGTTCCAGGACAGGCTCCAAAGCTACAGAAAAACGCTGTCTCGGGGAAAAAAAAAAAAAAAAACTCAGGTAGTTGGGTGTAGAGGCGCACACCTTTAATCCCAGCTAGGGATGAAAAAGCAGGCAGATCTCCGCGAGTTGGAGACCAGGTCTCCATAGTGAGTTCCAGGCCAACCAGGGCTGTACAGTGAAACCCTACTTCAAAACCAAACAAAAAACACCTTGTGTCTCCATCACAAGGTCAGTGTTTAGAAAATGACAGCTCCCAGAGGCAGCAGTGATGACGCGTTTCTCAGTGGTCTGTTTGCACACCTCTCTGACAGATTGTGGCCTTCTCAGGATAAGGGCTACACTTGAATTGCTGCTACCCTGGTCGGCTCACAGTAAGCTCCCTGTCCAGGCTAATGAATTAACATTAGGATCCCTCAAGTAATTCTAATTGGTCTTTAATGGGTGTTTCCCACAGGTAGGGATAGTTCCAAGCAGTTGTCAAGATTATTTTAATACATCTTGGCATAAATCCTGCAAAACAAGTATTATCCCCATTATACAGACAAGCAAACTGATCGGGCTGGGCAACTAGCTCTGTCCCAAAGGAAGAGATGGTGATGGAGGCAGTGTTTCCCCCAGATCATCCTGACCCCGGGTTTTGAGCCACCTGCCATACTTGACTGCCTAGCATGGTGTGCTGTACGGTAATTCCGACCACCTGTCTCTCTCTCTCATCCCTGGCAACAGGAATTGGGTTTGGTTATTTCTGTAGGCCTTAACCCACACACAGATTCTAGCACACAGGCGACTCTGGTTAAGTAGGTAGGCAGATAAAGAAAGGAGGAAGTAGCAGATAGTAAGGGCAAGGCCAGGGCAACAGATCTCTCTGGGGCCTGGGATATGATGCCAGAAGCATGGTCCCTCGGTTCTCATGTGCCTTTTAACGGTTTCTGGCCGCTCCCATCGCCCTGAAATACAAGCACAGTTGAAAAGGTCTCCCTTGGGGATAGACACACTTACACAAAAGACAGCAGTATCTCTGTACTCAGGAGATCAGAGAGGAGGGAAGCTCTGCCCATCAACCCTCCAGGACCCCAGATCAACCTTTATGGCCTACCTGACCTCACTCAGGAGGGTTAGAACCCATGGAAGCAAACCTGAAGAAGGTAAATCTCTTCTCTAAGAACACTGAATGACGCCGGGCAGTGATGGCACATGCCTTTAACCCCAGCACTTGGAAGGCAGAGGCAACAGATCTCCGTGAGTTCGAGGCCAGCCCGGTCTACAAGAGCTAGTTCCAGGACAGGCACCAAAGCTACAGAGAAACCCTGTCTCGAAAAACAAAAAAATAAACAAACAAAACAAAACAAAAACACACCATATGAATCTCTTTCTCATTATCCTGTGATCACCCTAAAGTGGGAGTAGGCGTCCCATTCTGACCTCAGGGCCATGGTTACAGGGTCCTTCTGCAACTGCACAGCCCCGCTTCCTCAAATCCACTTGGTGCTAGAGAATGAGGTAGAGAGGTTTTAATTTCTATTTCTCCCCTTGATTCAGAGTCTGGGCAGCTATTTTGACTGCTTCACCGGAATATTATTTAATTCTGAGTTTCCTTTTCTCATTACAACTTGAAAATTAAAATCTCTCTGCCTTGGGCAAGTGACGGCTGACCGAGGGACAGCCCTGCCACCACACATTTCTTTAAGTCAATTTGGAAATACCGAGTGCTTTCTCTCGGGGCAGGTGACCGAGAGAAGAGGACATGGCAGACATTAGTGTCCCTCTTTCCCGTGTTGTGGATATTAATCCTCCCATTATTGCTGCAGCCCTCACTGACCTGGCATAATCACAGACTTGACAACGCTCTGTGCTTGTAAAGCAATTCCGTGTGCAATGATCCTCCCAGGCGCTCTGTGCAGCAGCAAAGCAGCTGTTCAGTGCAAGCCACCGATGAGAGCTGGAAGGCGCTGAGGTCCCCGGGCGAGGGAAGTGAGTGGGGATGGCTGGCGGAGCCTTGACCAGTCCCTTCAGGACCTGTTGCTTCACACAAGGTAGCCCAGGCAGGACCTCATCACACACTCCTAGGCACTGAACAGAGACTCAGTCTGAGCAGAGTGGCCTCAGGCAGCATCATCTGCTCACTTGGGACCTCAACCTCCTCACTTTTAAAAGAGAGGTTTCCCTAGACTACACCCAGACTCCAGCAGAAAGCAGGCACTGTGGCTCAGTTAGGGGCTTGCTGTCTTCTGTTTCTTGGTTCGTCTCCAGGTTTCCGACTCTGTCCTCAGATGGCCACTGCTCTCCCTGTGTGAGCCCTTGCAGCTGTCCTGATCCTGCACTTCTTTCCTCTATGTACTTCCCTCCCTGATTTACTCACAGCTCCCAGAGGAGCATCTGGTCCCAGCAGAGCTCCAGAACATTCTCTCGGAGAAGGCCTGAGATGGCAGTCTGGTGCAAGGTGGCTTTGGGAGGTCCTGAGAACCACAGCAGAAAGTTGGTTAAATCCCCAATACCCCTATTGAAAGATGAGGAGCAGAGACCAGAGAAACCTCAGGGGCCAGAGGCCAGCTAGTCTGGCATACACAATAGAAAACCAGAGGCCCTGCCTCGCACAAGGTAAAATGCAAAGCCAACATTCAAGGCTGTCCTCTGACCTCCACATAAGCACTATGTTCTGTGCTCAGGCAGATGCAGACACACACAGACACCCATGCACATGCACACACACACACACACACACACACACACACACACACAATTTTTAAAAAATCAGCAGGCTGGAGAGATCGCTCAGCGGGTAAGAGTACCGATTGCTTTTCCAGAGGACCCAGGTTCAATTCCCAGTAACTGCATGGCAGCTCACAACCATCTGTAGCTCCAGTTCCAGGGGATCCGACACCCTCACACAGACATACATGTAGGCAAAACACCAAAGAACACAACATAAAAGTAAATCATATACTAAAACAAGCAAACAGGGGGCTGGAGAGATGGCTCAGAGGTTAAGAGCATTGCCTGCTCTTCCAAAGGTCCTGAGTTCAATTCCCAGCAACCATATGGTGGTTCACAACCATCTGTAATGGGGTCTGGTGCCCTCTTCTGGCCTGCAGGCATACACAGACAGAATATTGTATACTAAATAAATAAATAAATGTAATGAAATATATTTTTAAAAAAGGGGGGGGCTGGAAAGATGGCTCAGAGGTTAAGAGCACTGGCTGCTCTTCCAGAGGTCCTGAGTTCAATTCCCAGCAACCACGTGGTGGCTCACAGCCATCTGTATGAGAACTGGTGCCCTCTTCTGGCCTGCAGGCACACATGGAAGGAATGTTGTATACATAATAAATAAATCTTTAAAAAAAAAAAAAGATTTAAAAAAAATAAAAAAAAATAAAACAAGCAAACAAAAAACCATAGCCACATGCCTTCCAACATTATTCTTTCCTCTTCTCTCTTTTTCTCTCTCTCTCTCTCTCTCTCCCTCTCTCTTTCTCTCTAAAAGAGACTCTCACTGTATAATCCTGACTGATCTTGAACTCACAATTCTTCTGCCTCAGTTCCTGAGTGTAGAGAGAAGGCACCGCCATGCCTGGCTAGCACACTCTTTCTCCTGAGCTTACCAAAAACCACCTGTGGCCTTCCAAGATGTCTGAAGCCTGCACCTAGCACACGAACGAGAAGCTCTGACTGCCTGGCGGACAAACAACAGCACCAAACACAACATCTGGTGGAAAAGGATTCCTTGTTCCACTTTGGTCCCTGTCCCCAGCTCCCTTGAGGACCTGTAACTTCCTACAGTCTTGCATTTCTTGAGTCTTGCCAGGGTATGTCTATGGGAACCAAGGCCTAAGGCACCGTGTGACCCTAAACCGTCCCAGCAAGCTCCTGCTGCCCCTGATGTGAAGTGACAAGCCACTTTCATCTCCTTCCTCTTGGAGAAGGGAGCTGAGGTGCAGGCTGTTCTTTTCTTCACCACTTCAACCCCAAGGGCTCCAGTGTAACTTCAGATCTAACCCGAGCTGTCGTGACGGATGGTCCACAAGACCTGGGGCTTTCCAGAGGTGGCACAGGCCAGAGGGCAGGTGAGACAGGGAGAGATGAGTGAGTACTTCCGAGAGACGAAAGCTTTGGTTTGAAACTCAAATATCAAAAACATGCATGATTAAAGCAAAGAAAGAAAAGCCAGTGAGAAACAGATCGCGGTTCAAATTTCAGCTCTATTGCAAGCTGTGAGATCCTGGACCCCTGGGATCCTCAGTTTTCTCCTCTACTTCTCACAGTGGTGAGCATACCATAATGATGCTGTAGAATCAAATAAAATAATGCACACAAAGATATCGAAATCTCTGGCATGTATTAGGCGTTAGTAAATGCTGGCTGTTACGATCAGAGTCACTATCGCTGTTGATGGTGATAGTGCAGAAGCGTGATGTGCGAGGCCTGGACACCAGACTTTCAGGTCTCTAGAAACGTTCAGTCACAGATCTAGGTGAGTTCTCCACTGGAAGTTAGGGCAGTCTTGTGAAAGCCCCGTTTTTCCAGTCTGCTGCCATTTTGTTGCCTCAGACATAGAACAAAGGCTTTGATTTCATTTATGCCTCCCACTTTATGCTGGGAACAAACAGCATTTTAGGAAATTAAGAGTCTCAGAGACAGGGCAGAGTCCTCCTCACTGTCAGATAAAGGGGCCCCTGTTCTGATTTCCGTCAGTGACAAGAAGTGACCGCTTAGGCTGTCACTGAGTGCAAGGACCTGACCAGAAGACACAATGGCTGGACCAGTGCCAAGGCTCTGGGGAGAACTAGGTCTCCACAGAAGAGGCATAGCTGCCCCAGTGAGTTTCACCCTCTCCCTGTGCCTCGCTTTTTTTTTTTCTTCCCACCTCCTTCTAGACCCCATTTTTGAGGAGGGTGGGACCAAGCTGAGACACTAGGGTCCCCAGGCAATAGCATAGACCCTGAGCTGGCTTGTGGGGTTGAGACTCTCTCTACAGCACTCGTTCCAGAGCCCCTAAACAAGATGGGGGGTAGAAAAACAGAGAAGCAAGTCTAAAACCCTGAGGAGGGGGAGCAGTCCACAGCTGTCAGCTTTGCCTGCCTGCTTTACACCTGGTTGGCTGTTGCTATTTTTTCTTGTATGTTTCGTTGTGTGTATGTACGCAATGTGTGTGCATGTTCATCTATAGGAGTGTGCATGCACAATGTGAAGGTCAGAGATCAAACTTTGCCACGCCTTGTCTTCCACCTGAGACAGGGTCTCTTTGTTGCTCGATGCCCAGTCTTGCAGACCTGTGAGCCTCTAAGGATTCTCCAGTCCCTGTCTCCCATGCCGTTATCAGAGCACAGGGATTATAGAAATGTGTTTCCACGCCTGCTTTTTACATGGGGTTCCGGGTATTTTGAGCTCTGCACGCACTTACCCATTCAGCCATGTTTCCAGTCCAGCCCACTCCCCCTCCTCACGCTTTCTCCCCTTCTCTTTTTCTGTCTGTCTCCTTCTCTGTTATGTTTTCAGCTTCTCTTTCCATGCTCCCTCCATATACAAGAAGGCTGTTTCCTCTCTCTCCTTACTGTGTCTCTGCTTCACGCATTAGCTGCGGGCCCCTGCCTTCCCTGATGGAGGCCTACAGGGCTAGGGTGTCTCAGGAATCTCAGAAGCCCGTGGGGGCAGAGGCCAGGCCAGGGAGAGGAGCATAAAGAAGGCAGAGACAAGTGGAATACAGCATTGACTGGGTTCTGTGACTCATGGCCTCCGGGGGAGGGGGGGGGATCTGGGAGATGCCATACTGGAACTTCCCTGAGACCTCTTCTTGCTGCTGTGACTTCTCTGTGCCTCTCCATTGCGGGGTAGGGCTGGGAAGGCAAGGTCACCTTTCGTGACGTTCAGATTTACCATACAATTTTCTTGGATGAAGCCTTCCCATATCCTTACCTCCACCGCCTCTGGCGGGTATACTAGTGTGCACGTGGGCATTCACAGTCTCACATGTGTGCACACTTCTGTAATGTGTGCACAGCTCATGTGTATGCCAGCACACACACACACACACAAAGTCACACGCACGCCCACCCGCCATCTGCTGCTGGCAGTCGGAGGACTCATAAACAAGGCTTCTGAACAATTCGAGGGGACCATGCTGGAGGTAAGGGGCAATCTGGGGAAGGACCCCATGTGTTCCTATCCAATGGCGTCTTGGTGACACGTGTCTCCTGATTTAGGAGCCACTCCTTTGAGCCCAAGGGGGCCCAACATTAGGGAGAGCATGTTAGTCCTTGAGAATATGTACTTTCAATTTTCTAATTAAAGGGAAGCTGGGGTGTCATGGTTAAGACTCAGGAATATGGAGAGAAAGATGGTCTGAGCAGGGCCAGAGACTTTAGAAACTTGTTCTAAATAAATGCTTTCCTTTCACTCTGTGAAAGTTTTGTTTGTTTGTTTCCTCCTTTCTTAACTAAGTGCCAGGAATTCAGCTTAAGTTAGAACAAAGGAAAGCAGGGTTCCCAAACATGTGTGTGAATATTAATGTTATGTAAATCACATGCAAATTCATCAAGCACAAAAATAAATAGCTGATTGAGTCTTTAAAAATGAACAATTAGCATGAGATGAAGCCATTGGAGAAGCCAAGCCTGGTACAGGGTGACTTCTGGAGGCTGGGCCTGGGAGGCAGCTTCCTCTGGAAATCCCGCCCACCAAGGCTGGAGGGCATGCTTCTGGCTATAAGCAACCTGCTGCTGATCATATCAAAGGTCCCGCCTGCATTTCCAGGGAAGTGACAGCTCAGGCTTCACAGGATTCCCCATTTACATAGGTCTTTCCCAAAGCCTAAACTTAATTTTGTGGGGTTTTATTATTGTTATTACTATTACTAAAATGGTCTTATTTGTATGGGTGTTTGCCTGCACATGTGTCTGTACACCATGTACAGAGGCCATAAGAAGTTGTAGGATCCCTGGAACTGGATTATAGGTGGTTGTAAGCCACCGTGTGGGTCCTGGAAACCAAACCTGGGTCCTCTGGGTTAGGTCCTAATCCCTAAAATGACAATCTGGGCTAAGCTCACACTAGACTCTGACCAGGTAAACAGAAGGATTGCTGGTGAGTAACACTCAGCGTTCCTCAGAAATCTGTGAAGTGGGTTTCTGTCTGTCAGGAAGAGCCATTACTTCCCCCATCATCTCCTTCCACAGGGAAACGGGACATCCAGTCCACAGTTAGCGCATACCTATGACACATATCCAAACACACCCCTGACCTCTCCCGCTCTCTCTCCCTCTCCCTCCCCCCCCCCCTCTCTCTCTCTCTCTCTCTCTCTCTCTCTCTCTCACACACACACACACACACACACACACACCTCTTCTAGCCCAAAAACCTCCCCTCTAACTTCTAGATTGTTCCAGTCTCCAGGCTCCCTGCCTATTCAGTTTGTTTCTTTAAAACTGACCAGGCTTGGACTGGAGGGATGGCTCAGAGGTTAAGAGCATTGCTGTTCTTCCAGAGGTCCTGAGTTCAATTCCCAGCACCCGCACGGTGGCTCACAACCATCTGTAACTATAGTCCCATGAGATCCAATGTCATCTTCTAGTGTGCAGGTGTATGTGCAGACAAGGCTCAGGTAGAACAGGTTGGCCTTGAACTCACAGAAATCTGCCTGCCTCTGCCTCCCCGAGTGCTGGGATTTTTTTTTTAGGTCTTGCTGGGTAGCCCTGGCTGACCTTTAATTTACACAGTAATCCTCCTGTCTCTGTTGACGTCCTGGGTGTGTACCATCAGGCCCTGCTGTGCTCCTCCTTTGAAAGCTATCAGAGGTGGGTGTGTCCCCATGGCCTTTGCTCCCAAAGGGAAGAGAACCCCACGGCCTCCAGGACTCAGACTGATCTGGAGTAGGAGGAAGAAGGTAACTATTGCCTCCTGCCCAGACTCCGAGAATCCGAGAAACAAACTCCAGAGGAGTA
Organism: Myodes glareolus; assembly: GCF_982192425.1. Lineage (NCBI taxonomy): Eukaryota > Metazoa > Chordata > Mammalia > Rodentia > Cricetidae > Myodes > Myodes glareolus. The sequence goes on from NC_142038.1 coordinate 52,312,341, forward strand.
ATGGGAGGAGCCAGCCGGACAGCAGCCTGCTAACCGCTCCTGATGAGCTGAGTTCAATCCCCAGGACCACACAGTGGAAGGGGAGAACAGACTCCCAACTGAACCCACACACACACTTGCACACAGGCTCCATTGATTTAAAATAGAAATATTTTAGAAGAAGTGTTAGGGCTGAAGAGTAGGTCCCTCGTCGCGAAGCCTGGGGCCACGGCCAGAGTGCCTGACTGCGAGCGCGGCTTGAAGACCCAGTCAGCACAGCGCGAAAAGTCAAACAGAGCAGAGCTTTGAAAGTGAGGCGAACAGCTCTGGAGATTTGCTCCAGACGGGGGAAACTGAGGCTCAGGGAGGTCAAATCACAGTGATAAGTGCTGGAGCACAAAACTGCCGTAATGTCACGACGTCTGTTTTCACGCAAGGAGCAATCCAGGAGGTGCTATTATTGCCCTCATTTTAGAAGTGGGGAAACCAAACAGAGGGTAAGTCACTGTCCCAACCAAGCTCGAGAACAGCAGAGCAGTGTCTGACTCCGGCAGTCCAGGTGCAGACTGTCAATCTATATGTTGCGCAAATAACTTGTGTGGTCATGGGCCAGAATTCAATCAGATCTGTCTGCTGTCTGACCTCTACATCCTGCCATATCCCTGAACCAGGAAGTGCGGGGGAGGGGGAGGCACAGAACGACAGGGAGATTAGGGAAATCTCTGTGACTGTTTCTAAGAATCAGGATCTGTCTGGCCACGGAAAGGGTCCTTCGAGGGAAAAAGTCGTACCTCCCCAGGCTGCTAGTTGAGGATAGGAAGTAACCTGCCTTAAAGAGTTTGTGGAGATCCACGAGAGGAAATGGGGTTTCCTTTGCCTCCTAAACCCAGGAACCAAGGGAGAAGGCCTATGCCTATAATCTGGGCATCTGGGAAGCAGGGACAGAGAACCAGAAGATCAAAGTCATCCTCAGCTACATAGTGTACTAGCCTGGGCTACATTCCATCCTTGGGGTTTTCAGGCAATTTAAATTAAAATTAGAGTCAGATAGCCAGGGTTTGGTGGCAGTAGACCTTTCATGGCAGCAGAGGTCTCTGCTATGCCTGGTCTGCATGGGGCGAGGGGTATCCAGACCAGCTAAGGCTACATGGCTCAGAGACCTTATCCCCAAAAAAGAAAACGGAGTCAGAAGTGTGTTTGGAGATATTACCATTGCAATAATGGGAAGAATTAGGATGAGGAGAGAGAGTGAGCTAGAGAGAGGGGATCTAGTTAGGAGATGGCCAAAATTCAGGTAAAAATTCGCAAGATGGGAAAAGGGGTATTGGAGTGGTAGATTGATTGCCTAGCAGACAGGAAGCCCTGGGTTGGAGCCCCAGGATCCCAGCTCTGCAATGAAGTAAATGGGTGTGGTCCCTAATGAACAAAGACAATGGCTGTCAGGCAAAGAGCTGCTGCGAGAGCAAGGAATGGAGGACTGGGTGTCTCCAACAAATGATGCTTGGTCATTCAGAGCCCCGTGGAAGAAGGGAAATCGAGGATGAGAAATGGTGGGATTGTGGGCTGGGGACAAACAGCGAGGCTTGTGGGATTGCAGCTCCTGCCAGTAACGTCTCCACTTCCTCATCTCCAGTCAGGGAAGCTAGTTCCTAATAGGCTCTGTGTGTGTGTGTGTGTGTGTGTGTGTCCAGAAGTGTCAGCCCTGGGCTCTGGGGCCACATCACAGGAGTGAGCTACGGTGAACATCGAGGAACTGTGATTTAGAGTCTCATTCCCACTGCCCTTCAGTGTGCGGTAAGGACAGTTCAATGTGATCTGTAATTACCGCCGCCCTACAAGGCTGCACTGTACACAGAGCCCCCGCCTCCTTCCCCCTCCCGCCCGCCTGCTTTCTGACTGTAAATCAGTTTTCAATCCTGAGTGTTACCTGGGATGCTCAAGCTCCGCAGCTCATATTCCTGAGTCCCCAGAGGGCGGCTCAGGCCCTGAGTAGCTCTCCCAATTCTAATTCTGCCTTGTCCTCATCCCCCCCCCCCCATGCGGGATGGGACAGGCACGGGGAACCTGGACTTGGTGGCAGATGGCTGCCTCTGGGTCTTCACGGCTCGGTCAGCCTCGGTCTATCTAACATGTGGCTCTGTGGTCCTACTCCAGATCAGAAGGGCAGAAAGGCAATGAAAATGACCCCTCCCCAAAATGGCAGCCTGAAGGGTGACAGCTTCCTGGAGAATCTCCAAAAGACAGAGCCCTTTCCGTGGGTTCATTTAGAAATAAGGAAGTAGCAGCCATGGACCCCCTCGGATCTGAGACGGAAAAGCACATAGTGGACCTTGGAGGTGACAGAAGGACAAATTAAGACAGAGATCCTTTTTGTTTTGTTTTTCATTAGGTTTATTTTATTTTATTCTGTGTTTGAGTATTTTCCCTGTATGTGTGTGTGTATTGGCACTACACGGGTTTCTGGTGCCCTCGGGGACCGGATCCCCTAGAACTAAAGTGACAGGTGTCTGTGAGCCACCTGTGGGTGCTGGAAATCAAAGTCGGGTCCTCTGCAGCTGCAACCAATGCTCTTAACCACCAAACCGTCTCTTCAGCCCCCTAGTTTTGTTTTTAAATAGGCTCCCATGTAGCCCATGGCTGTCCTCAAACTCTGTACTTTCTGACTAGGAATACAGGCATTCGTCACTGCCTGATATATTTAATGCTGGGGATCAAACCTAGAGCTTTGCGGATCTAGACAAGCACTCTGCCCACTGAGCAACACTCCCCACCGTTAGACAAGCATTCTATATAGACTGGCTTTGCACTCACAGAGATCCACCTGCCTCTGCCTCCCGAGTGCTTGGATTAAAGGCATGTGCCATCACACCCAGCCTAAAAGGGATCCTTTTATTTTGTTTCTCTATTTACTTTCTGTGTAGGTGTTTGATCTGTATGTGTATGCAAGCCCCACATGTGTGGCTGGTATCTGAGGAGGCCAGAAGAGGGTGTTGGGACCAAACTTACAGACACTTATAAGCCATCATGTGGGTGCTGGGAATCGAACCAGGGTCCTCTGAAAAAGCAGCTAGTGCTGTTAGTGACCCATCTCTCCAGCCTCAAGACAAGGATTTGACGCATACCTATCAGGTATCTTGAGGACATCATTTTTTAGGAGTTGGCTGTTTCCTTCTCCTCTTCCTGTCTCCTGTTCTCTGGCATGACTACAGTATCCTGCTCGGTGACCTCCCTAGACCCACCTGGACCCTCTGAAGACTCCTGCTGAATGGGAGTCAGGACAAGCCTTTCTCTCTTCCTGTTAAACCTTGTAAGCTTCCTTCGTCTCCTGACAGATCACTTAGCCATCCACCTCCTCCACCCCATCACCTTACCAGCCACCCTGCTGTCTGTCTCTCTGCAATCCCTGGCACGGGGGCTTTTGTAATTATCTTACCTGGCTCCTGCCTGTGCGTTGAGGCCTAAGTGTGCAGCACTATACTTCCCTGATTACTCCATCTGAATCCCGGATCTTTTTCTTGTTATCTAACTTAGTATCCTGTCTGTTCTCTTTTTAGCTCTTTTCATAATTCTGAATTATTATCTGGTTTTCTCCAGGTTTTCATCTTTATGCCTGGCAACAGCGATGAGTGTATTATCTTATTCAATGTTGTGGGGAGTTTTGTTTGTTCAATTGGATTTTTGTGTCTTGTTTTGTTTGGTTTTTGGTTCTTTTGAGACAGGGTTTCTCTGTATAAAAGCTCTGACTGTCCTGGAACTCGCTCTGTAGACCAGGCTGGCCTCGAACTCAGAGATCTGCCTGTCTCTCCCTCTTGAGTGCTGGGATTAAAGGCGTGCACTACGACCACTGCTGGCTCAAATATTGTATTCTTAGTACTTAGCCTCACACACACTGGGTGTAAATAAATAGGATGAATCAACTAGATGTATGTAGCGGACCTGCCCAGAGTTTTACAAGCTGAAACCACTCCCTCCAGGCTTGCGCCCCACTGGGGAACTGTCTTCACAGCTCAGAACCCTTTCTTGTTCTTTGGGAACACTTCACCTATGTCCTCTCCTGGCTGTGCCTGGAGCTGCCCTCTTGGAGTATGACAGTCACTGGCTAGCATTGCCAGAAAGTCAAGGCCAGCCTGAGTGGCTAGGTTGTGCGGACCAGGCACTCCAGGTGGGTACTGAGGCGGAAACGTCTCTGTGTGTTATGAAATCCATGAAGAAGAAATGCACGTGAACTGAAAGCACCTTTTGTATAAGGCAGAGAGAATTGAGGGAGCTGCTCTAATCCCTAAATGGCTTTGCTGACAGCAAGAAGCTTCCTGGGGGTGGGGGAGGGGTGGGAAGTGAGGACGCATTTGTCAGGAACCAACTCCGCGGTGCCCTTCTCCCCACTTTCTTATTCACAACACGCATCTTCTGGTTAATGGAACTCAGAGATCTCTAACCTTGTCCTCCATATTCCACTTTTGTTCTGCCCCCATCCTCAGAGCCTGGGCAGCCTGGTCCCTGCCTGTGTTAGAGGTGGAGGCTGCTGGGCCCTATGGGAACTGGGGCATCTGTGTGCCTGCCATGGCACGGCAGTTTGGGTGACATGAAACCCCCGTGTAAAGGTGTGTGTTTGCATGCTAGTGGTTTTGTCTGTTTAGACACACTCTGGGAACCAGTCCCTGCATGCTGTGTGGATGCCTGTGGCCTCCCTATGCCTCTGTCCATCTGAACTCCTCTCAAATGGTGGGGACTGGCCTTAGCTTTTTCAAGGACAGATAACTTTTCAGAATGATAATGAACTGATGACAGAGTGAGACACCTGGATCCTGAAGACAAGCCAGAAAGGAGGACTTAGGGACACAGTGGGGGCTGGAGGGCCGTGGGGCCATGTCTCCCAGCTATCTCACCAGCTTTGCTCAGCTTTTAGGGGGCTATGGGAGTGGAGACAAAGGAGGCCCAGAAGAAGCAGAAACACATCCATCTCCCAGCTTCTTCCTGAACCTACATTCATTCCCAGTTTTGCACTCTCCCTTGCTCTCTGGACACACACACACACACACACACACACACACACAGCACCTTAGGAGCTGTGAAGGTTAAGGCTCCTAGTCTGCTCTCTCAGTCCCCTTCACCTTGGAGCTGAACCAAAGCCAGTTCCTGCTTAGAGGTGAAGGGCGGGCATTCCTAAGAACCGGCTAACAGAATTCTCAAGAGGCAGAGACACACAGGTGACTGGTGTAGGCCTTGGGGCACCAGAAACGGGAAAGCTGCCCCTTGGACACGGAATTTGTTGAGGTTAATTGGTCTCATTATTGTTTTTTTCTTTTTTCCTTTCTGCCTCTCTTCCTTTCATTCTTTCTTGGTGCCTGGGATAAGGGCTGCTTCTTTCTTACGTTTTTGTTGTGTGTGTGTTTATGCAAATGTGTCTTTTTGGATAGGTATACTCACGCATGCATTATGTGTGGAGGCCAGAGAGGGATGTTAGGAGTCTTTCTCTATTGCTTCTCACCATTTTGTTTTGTTTGAGAAAAGGTATCACTGTGTAGCTCTGGCTGGTCTGGAACTAACTGTGTGCTAGGACTAAAAGCATGCTTCACCATATCTTACTTACTGTCTATGTATGTGTGTGTGTATCTATCTATCTATCTATCTATCTATCTATCTATCTATCTATCTACCTATCATCTATCTGTTTTTGACACAAGGTTTCTCACTGAGCCTGGAGCTACCTGTTTTGGCTACACTATCTGGCCAACTAACCTCAAGGATCCATCTGTACCCACATTTCTAGTACTGGGGCTACAGACATGGACTCCTGTGCCCAGCTTTTATGTGGGTGCTGGGATCTGGACTCAGGTCTTCACGGTCCACAGCACTCACTTAATGACTGAGAATCTCCCCAGTTCTGGCATCTCTATTTGCTAAACAATTATTCTACTGAAGAGCTGCCGCCCGCCCCCAAGCTGGACCTATGTGCTCTTTCCTAATGGATTTGGGCCTGTCATCACCAGGGCAAGGACAGTAGAGTTCAGAAGCGTAGGCCACATCCACACTGAAAGTTCTCAGGAGGGCAGATAACAGGAACTCTTGTCACTGGCCCGAGATGATTAGTGATAACCTTCTCCCCAGGGTTTCAAGGTCCTTTGTGCAGAGGACAAGCTTCTAATCCCCACTGCAGAGACAGCCACCAGGCCCTGAGCTGGAGAGCTCTTGCCCTTAACAAAGGCTGCTAGCCAGTACATGTTTAATAATGTGAATGTCATCATACCGCTGGTGAAGAACCGCCAAGATGCTGCTACAGAAAGGACCTTCTTCTGGAGCTCTGGGAGTCAGGAATGTACTCGGGTGGGGATGCTAATCAGCGTTGTCAAGGTGACTGGATTTGGAATCACCTAGGAGACGCACCTCCAGGCATGTCTATGCCTGCATTTCCAAAGAGGTTTAGCTGAGGGAAGTCCCATGCTGAAGGCTGCTGTCACATCTTCACCTGGGGCCCTGGACCAAATAAAAGGAGGAAGTGAGCTGAGTACCAGCATTCATCTCCCTCCGCTTCCTGACTGTGGATGCCATGTGACCTACAATTCATGTGACAACCATTATACCTTCCCTCTCACGATGGATCATCGCTCTTTAAATTGTGAACCAAAACAGATCCTCTTTTTTTTTTCTTGTTGCTTTTGTTGCACAGCAATTAGAAAAGTAACTAATACAGGTAGGAAGCTGGCATGATGTCCAGGGACTTGATCCTTGGTGTGACTGGCACTCTGTCCCTACATGGCTTCTCCTTTCCCTACCTGACCTCCAGAAATGTCTTTCCTCTGGGCCCTGGAGAGAGGGAAGTTGGCCTCTGTCCCAGGCAGGCCTAGTGACCTTTCGTTCAAGTCGGCAAATACATTCTTTGCTAGTCTTGGAAATGAAATTGTGTTCCACATTTGTATAGGGCTTTTACAGCACCTGGTCTTTTATAGACATTAGCTAATTAAAAGAAGGGGGTAGAGGGAAAAGGGATTGATAGGTTCACGGGGCAGGGTTGGGGGTCCCAGGCTGCGGACCTGGGTAGCTCTCGCTCCTCCCTTCTTTCCTGAAGACTGGACTTTCTCAAAGAGTAAGAAATCAGGGGGAGGACAGAGCTTATAATCTGTTAAGGAGGCATTTGGGGTCATCTGTCCCTTAGCCAGCTATAGTCAGCAACCGGACTCAACCTGAAAATAAAGGTTTGTCCCTGTCATTATGACAGCCAGCCTTCCCAGAGAAGCAGGGCACACAGCTTGGCCCACGGAGCAGGAGCCAACCCTTCACTGTCTCTGTGAATTGCAATCCTGGATGGCAGCTGATGGCATGAAGAAGGACATGGAACCCTCTGCCCTGCCCCCTCTCCGTGTCCACGAGCGATAGTGGGAAGCCATCCTTAAGCCTTATCTATCCCCACCTTCCTCAGCCCTTGTCGCTGCCAGCTTAAGGCATTCAATGGAGCAGCACTCCAGCAGGCAGTTAGCCAGGTCTGCCGTGGGGAAGTAGGGAGGGGGCTGCACCATACCGGATCCCTCTAGCAAGCCTAAGAAAGCTGCCCTAGAAAGACAGCTATATAACCACCCCTCCTGCCCCCTGCTGCCTCCTCTCCCTATACTCCCATAGGCGCCCGCCTCACAGTAAGGCAGCTCTAGAGCGTTCAGAATGGGAATGGGAGACGAAGGTGGTGCACAAGCTCTCTCCTGACCATCACAGGGACTGGAAAATAGAGACAGGCCCTCCTCACACAGTGACTACCACAGACCCGGCTGCCCCGCCCACCCAGGTCCCATCAGTGTGTTGGATGCTGATTGGAAATTCAGCAGGCTGGAGGCCCTGCCAAGTCTAGCAGAGGAGGGCCTGACCTCCCCTCACTATAATTATCTATCTTATAAAATACAGGCATTGAACTTCATAAAACCAATTAAGACTTCAGGGCCAGGGTGGGAAGCAAGCAGGAGTCCCTCAGCTCTGGGTGACTATGGGAGTCAACTCCAAGGACAGAGCAGTTACCTCATAGTTCTTTTCCTCGTGGGTTCGACTATAAAGAGTCCCCACCACCAGCCCCCAACAAAACTACTGCAGATTCAACAGAAGGTACCAAGGCCAAACCCAGAGAAGGACTGGCTGGCTAACAGGCGGCCAGGGCTAGAACTGTTCCTTCCCTTTTGTGACCAGCAGCCTAGCAGAGCCCAGTACCCCTCCCTGCCTTCCTCTCTCCCTCCCGCCCCCCACATCCCTCTCTGGTTCCACAAAACCTCAAGAGCCTCCCATCAAGTTACCAAGGCAACCGCAGCCCTGCAAGATTCACAGTGATTCTGGGAGAGAGCAAAGACTGACAGGAGCCCCAGACAGGATATCAGGGTTGGGGTGTGTGTCTGGGGGTAAACAAGGAGACAGGCTTCAGGCTGAGTGAGCAGCTCCCCTCTCCCTTCTCAGCTCGTGTGAGGCTCTGAGCTCAGGCTGTGGGCTTGTTCCGTAGCCCAGTGCTGTAAGGAGCGGTGGGGCGGGGGGTGGGGGGGGTGGCGGGGGGTGGTGGCGGGGAGATAGCAGTGAAGCTTCACACCCTGGTTGTTTGGGAGGAACAGGGGAGGGTGCTTCTGCACAGCGGGAATGAACCATGGGTTCTGCTTTCAAAGTCCAGAGGGCCTCTCGCCACCGCTTGCTGTCCTTGAGTGCCCTGTGGGAGGCAGTACTGACAAGGGGTCACAGCTTGTCTGTGTGGATGTCGGATGCCGTTTGGCTCTTGGCTCGGTTATTTTCTCAGACTCTGTTTTCTTAGATGGAAATAGGGATAATATGAGTCCCAGGATTTAATAATCCTACAAATGTGTTTGCATAAGGCCCAACACTGGGTAAGTTTTTCTTTAAGCTGCAAACATTTAATCATTATTTCTATGTTTTAAATTACATTTAGTGTGTGTGTGTGTGTGTGTGTGTGTGTGTGTGTGTGTGTGCGCACGCACGCGTGCGCACGTGCCTGCCTGCACAAGTCACAGCTAACACATATAATCAGAAAACAACATGCAGGACTTGTTTTGTGTCCGTCCTTCCTTCCTTCCTTCCTTCCTTCCTTCCTTCCTTCCTTCCTTCCTTCCTTTCGTTTTGGTTTTTTTGAGACAAGATTTCTCTGTGTAACAGTACTAACTGTGCTGGAATGTTCTCTGTAGACCAGGCTGACCTCAAACCCACGGAGATGTGTCTGCCAGTGCCTCCTGAGTGCTGGAAATAAAGGCCTGCACTAACACTGCCCACTTGTCTCTGTGTTAAGTGGGTCTCAGGGATTGAACTCAGGTGGTCAGGTGTAGTGACAAGTGACTTTACCCCCAAGATACCAATGGCTTCCCATTTTGATTGCTATTAGCACTGTAACTCCACTTATTTATCTGTAAAATCCGAATCGGGGTTAGGACTGATCCAATTGTGACTTGCAGATTCCATGGAAAATTGTGTCTCTGACCACACCTCAGCCTCAATGAAGAGGAGCCCAGCTCTGCTTTCCCTTGGCTCCCCGCTGTGTTATGTGGCGCACACCCTAGCACTGACCGGGTTGGGGGTGGGGGTGCAAGGACAACTGAGGACCCGAGGCCTCGGTTACTGGGAAGATCCTTTCTTTCTTAGTTCCTTGGCTGGTGCCACCAAAGAGACACTGTGACCAAGCCAGCTCAGAGGAGAATTTATTTGAGGGTTACACTTTCAGAGCTTTATGGTTCCTGTTTATCATGGTGGGGATCGCAGCAGCCAACAGGCAGGCATGGCACTGGGACAGTAGCTGAGTAGTTGATGCAGGAGCACAAGGCAGGGAGAGCTAACAGGGAATGGCTTGAGCTTTTGGAACCTCAGAGCCACCCCCAGTGATACACTTCCAACAAGGTCGCACTTCCTATCCTTTCCAAACAGTTCTACCAGTGGGGGACTGAGTATTCAAATATATGGGCCTATGGGAGCATTCTCATTCAAACCACTACATGGTCTCAAAAAGAAACAGAAACCTGCACACGATGGCTCAAATTTCTAATTCCAATGGTCAGGAGGCAGGAAGGAGTTTGAAGTCATCTTCAATTACATAATTCTGGACCAGCCTGGGCTACATGAGACCCCATTTAAAAACAAACAAATAGCTGGGTGGTGGTGGCACACTCCTTTAATCCCAGCACTCAGCAGGCAGAGGCAGGTGGATCTCTGTGAGTTCGAGGACAACCTGGTCTACAAGAGCTAGTTCCAGGACTGGCTCCAAAGCTGCAGAGAAACCCTGTCTCGAAACAAACAAACAAACAAACAAAAAACCCAAAACAACAAAACAAAACAAAAAACCATGGGGACTGGACAGAGAGGGATAGCAAGGAATGATATCTTGAATGAGAGAGCCATTATGGAGATAGCGTGAAACCAGGCACCAGAGAAATTCCCAGGAATCTACAACATTGACCCCAGCTAAGCACCTAAGCAATAGTGGAGAGGGTGCCTGAACTGACCTTCCCCTGTAATCAGATTGCTTTTATCTTTGTTTTTTAAGACATGGTTTCTCTGTGTAGCCCTGACTGTCCTGGAACTTGCTCTGTAGACCAGGCTGACCTCAAACTCACAGAGATCCACCTGCCTCTGCCTCCCAAATGCTGAGATTAAGGTGTGCACCACTGCCAGTTTGCACTTTTGACTTCTGAGACTGACTGATCTTGGGTTTTAGAATCAGTGTAGCCCTTTCTCATCCTTGGTCCTTTCTACAGCTCCGTGTGTCAAACCTACAGTCAAAAAGAAGTGACAGATGATGGGCATGGAGGTGAACGTCTTTAACCCAGAGCTTGGGGCCAGAGGCAGATCCATCTCTCTCTGATTTAGAGGCCAGTCTGGGACGGGACGGAATGGGGACTTTGTCCATTCCCTTGCAGTCTAACCCCTTAGTCTGCATTCTCACCAATGGCACAAGTGAGCGTCCCAGGGTCTTCGATGCTAAAGCGTGGGATAAAGTGCACCTGCAGGAATTCAGGTGAAATCTCATGAAAAATACCGTGACTGAAAGGCCCGAGAGACAGAAGGAAAAGGCTGCAGGCCTATGGCATTTCCTCCAGAGAGGACTAGTCCTCTCCCACCCCCACCCCCACTACCCTGGAGTTAGCACCTCAGCAGGACTGGCTGATCAACACTAGGACTCTGGGGCATGAAGAAAGTGGAGGTGCCCCTAATCCTAGGCAAGCCTGTGCCCCCCCCCCAGGGAGGCTCCTGAAAAGCCTCTGATTTCCAGGAAAGACACACTCTAGGGAGAGTTTGACTTGGTTTGGATGGAAGGCTCCAGCTCAGAGGATGAATCCCCTGTAACAAACACAAACCTGACCTTCAGCTCTGTGGGCAACAAAGCCTGTGTCCAGTCCAGAGGCTCTGTTCTTCCCTCTACTGTTCCTGGGCTCCCCAGCCCCAGTTCAACCACAAAGAGAGGTTGGAGGTGGTAAAAGCCAAAAGGTCTGTCTTTTCTTTTAGGCTGTGTAACCTGACACAGACATCTTACCCTTGCTAGGCCCATGAACCAACACCACACAGGCCCTTTCATTGGGAAGGAGGAATTCTGGAGTCAGGTGTTTTGTTTTTTGGTTTTGGTGTGTGTGTCTGTGTGTGTGTGTGTGTGTGTGTGTGTGTGTGTGTGTGTGTGTGTGTGTGTGTGTCTGACTGTCTGTCTGTCTGTCTGGAGGTGGGGAGGGGTGTGATGAGAAAATCTGAAAAAGACAACTGGAAAAATTACTAAATGTGGTGCCAAGGGGTTGTTGGGAAGCCTCTCCCTTCTGGACTTCCTTTCCTGGCAGCTGCTGCCCAGTTGTGTGGGCTCTGGGTCAGGAATGTGCCACACCCATAGAACTGCTTAGCAGCCTCAGCCTATCTGACTCCAGTAAATTCAGGCAAAGTTGGGACTGTGTCAGATCTGCAAGAGAAAGCTCCCGTCCTCATTACTGGTGAAGAGCCTCGGGGGAAGGGCATGGGCAATAGCAACACAGATTGATCTGAAAATATTTCTGAAGAAAACTGAGATATTCCACTCCCCGGAGAAGGCCTGGGGTTTGTTTTTGGCAAAGGGTCAAAAGTTACATGGCCCCAAACTAGGTGGGAGCCAGCCTGAGCCATGACATCCCCACAGAGAGCTGCCTCACAAACTGTCCTCTCAGCTTCCTGAAGTCCATGGAGCCCCACACAAGTTGGAGCCAGTTTCCGCTCAAGTTTCTGTCTCTGTCTGCCAGAAGAAGACTGCTTCCAGAGGCTGAATAGTCTGCTCTGCTCACCTTCATCCTGACAGGCAAAATTTCCCAAGGCAAGGCTAAGATGAGACACCATAGAATCTGCTAGCGTGACTCTGGAGCGCCCCCTGCTGTTTAGCTTTTGGGAAGGCTACTAGAGGTTGGCTAGGAAGGAACTAGCTACAGTGGTCCACATTCGGCCACTGCGGGAGGCCAGACCCCCCAGGAAGACCCTGGCTCCGGAGCTGCTCCAAGTAATATCAGAACCTCGATCAGAGCTGGACTTGCCTAGGAGGCTTATGGACCTGACAGGAGACTAACACCTAGGCTGTCTCTCCCAGGCCCTGCAGTGTGACCTCTAGACACAGGCAAAAAGCTCTGAAGAGAGGTGTCACCAACCTCAGAAGAAAACGTATGTTCCACGTAGCAAGACCAAACTCCTGTTCGGAGCCCAAGAGAAGCTGAGACACTTGGTCAATCACCTCTGGGCTCTGACGTTGGGTCTTGAGGAGTCCAGGAAAGACATCCTAATACTCCCAGCAACTCCGTAAGGACCAGAGGGAGGGGGCCCTCATTTACCACTGGCAGGCAGGAGCTATTTCCAGGAGAGCATCCTGCTCCTTTTGTTCAAGCATAGGAGAGACCCACAAATGGCTCGCCTTTAGTTCTTATGTTCCCCGAGTTTACAGGATTCTACAGGGCTGCTTTCTCTCCTGGACATCCTCCCCTCGCCTCCATTCCTAGTTCCTTCTTCATTCTGATTCAAATTCATTTTGTGCATCGTAAGTACCAGCAGCTGGGAGGGAGGTTCTTCTGCTCCATTTCCAAGATCGGGAAGGCAGGGGGAAAGAGGAGATAGATGGTGAGAAACTAGTTAGAGGAAGGGCAGGAACAGATCGGTGGGCCGCAAGTGAACGTCTAAGAGAGGCCCGCAGAGGCTGCAGAGCGCAGGAACGGGCTTCTGCACTTTACAGCTGCTGTGTGGGCTCACACTAAACATGGAGATCCATCCACACAAACACAAACACACACCACTCAGTCTGTGGAGAAGGCCTGGCAAATGTGAAGGTGGAGGGGGCAGCTCTCCTCACTGGACTCACTGAACTCAGAATCACCCCCATATGCAAGGTAATCTTATCCTCAGCTCCCCTTCCCTCTGTCCCCAGGCTTCTAGCACTAGGTCTTTGTATTTCCAGAACAGCTCAGTCCCCAGTAATGAGACAGGGCAAGCAGAGCCCATAGGAGGCTGGCAATGGGGTGAAAGTAGAAGACCCTCCCCTCAGAACATTGCACCAACAAATGGCTCCCCCTTCCTACCACTTCCCCACACTAAACAATGGGCACTGGGGGATGGGGGGGGTGACAAGACTATTTTAGGTGGTTGGGGGAAGGGAGGCCTTAAGCTTAGGCATCCCCATGAAAGCCAATACTCTCTGCTCCCCCTGCCCCTGCCCATGGCTAGAGAAACACAAGGAAAAGTCCTCCCAGACAATTCCAACAGCCGCATTGCAGTGTATTACCCTCCCAAGTTTACAAAAATCTCTGCCCAGGCTGGCCCCAGCCTTGTCCTCCCAAGGTAGCCTACACTTTTCAGGTCTTGGGAAGTGTCTCCAGGATATATTACCCTGAAAGACAGATCCGCTCTCGGAATGCAAGGAGACAGTGATGAATTTGCCCACGCACTGGCAACCTACTTCCATTAACTCTTCTGTCCAAATAATTCCTGTAAATCACCAAGGAGGAGGCTGGGAGGGAAAGCAGGTTCTTGACATCAGTCTCCAGCAGACATTGCTCCTCTGAACCTGTCTTCCAGGTATGGAAACCCACTCAGAACTGTAGGCTTCTGGGGTGAAGCAGCAGAGATCAGGCCTTGTACCCTCTCCTGCCCATGTCTCCTTGACCTAAGCTTTTGTCCACTTCCCCTCTGTGTTGTAGAAGAACAACACAGACATAGGGTCGGTCACCCTGTTCTAGAGGGTTCAGGGCTCTGCCTGCTCCTCAGTGGGGTGGGGCTGCCTTCTGGGAGCATCTCCACAGCCCTGATAGCCAAGAGAGCATCTCCTGTGAGAACATCACCCAGGAGGACCCAGGGACAGGCGAGAGAAAGATAACTGAGATCTGTATACAGTTGGCTTACTCATTCTTTCTCAAATGACTCTAATGATTGCCTATTTCTTTCAGGGCTTGAGGTTAAACCCAAGACCTTGAGCATGCTAAGTGCTCTACCACTAGCTATATCCCCAATTCTGCACCTTAAAGAATCAAACAAACAAATGATATTTATTTGTTTTAAGACAGTGTCTCATTCCACAGCCCAGTCTGGCCCCAAACGCTGGGCCCTCTTGTCTCAGGCTCCCAAATAACAGGACGACAGATAGACGCCGCCACTCTGCACTCGCAGAAGATCAGAGGGGCTGGCTAAAAAGGGGCACACCAGGGTCAAACATGGGCCTCACCCCTCAAAAGTCTGCTTTCTGGATCATCACATCCTAAGAGGGAAGGGAGCCAGGAGCAGGTGGCATTCAGTCTCTAAGTGTGCCCACCTGCCTAAGTTAGCTCTAAGCCACAGGCTCATCAACTAACACCAATGGCTGCAGCCTGTGCCCTGCTCACATGGCCCTCCAGCAAGCCAGCCTCCTGTCGGGGGGCTTATGCATCTTGGGGATGGGCCAGGTGGGACCTGGAAGCAGAAATGGGAAGATCTGTTATTTCCGTAGGGCCTGGGAGGAAAGCTGGGCAGATGGGTCTGAACTGGCTGAGCCAGAAGGCTGGTTAGTGGGGAAAGCCTAAGGCACAATGTGGCCTGCCTTTGCCCAGCTGACCATCTGAGCACTTCTGTCTTCTTCCATTCTTCCAATCATTCCCGAAATTGCCTGCCTCGGACGTGATTCTGTCCAAATGAAGAGACTGGCACGTAGAGGGATGCTGTGGCTGCATCTCTTCCCAGTTGCTTTCTAGCAGCAGCAGGCTGGGGAGCCGACTGCCCAAACCACAACAGGAACAGTTTGTGATGCTCTGTTCCAGCAGATTGGAGAGGGTTCCCTGTGGCTCGGACCTCAGGATGAGCAGCCAGGATGGGAAAGGCAGGAACGGGAAAGGCTGTGAGCTCTTGGCCAAGCAGCCAGCTTGTTTGTAGCCTGGAATACTGGTGCCCATATGGACTCTCCCTGCCTAGGAGGAGAAAAGTCACCATTATTCAGCCTTGTGATTCTAATAGCAGCCTGATTCTATCTCTTTTGGGTCCTAAGGTTTTGCAAATGAGGGGCAGATAAGCCAAAACTAATCTCTGGCACTTGTTGATCCCCTCTTACAGGGGAAACTCACCCCTTCCTCTCTTGAGTGTTTCATGAGTAAGGATGGGAATATGGTGTCATTCCTTTCCATCATGTTGTTTCTTTGTGGGATTTGCAGTTATTTAGTGGGTTAGTCATAGTCATCTCAGGCTATTGAAACAAGCCAGGTGACTTACGAACAACAGAAATGAATTCCTCACTGTTTTGGAGGCAGAATGTCCAGGTTGAGACCACCAACATGCTTAACCCCTTTCCGGATTGCCAGTGCATCCTCTCATGGTGAATCGAAAAGCAGCAGGAAGCTACCACAGTCACATTGTGAGGTTCCCACCCTCGTATGCCATCTAATCTTCCCTGTCTCCCAAAGACCTGCTAAATGAAACGTATAGGAGGCCGTAGGTCTAGTCTGACCTCCTACACTAGGCTCAACTGGACAAACCAACATGGAGTCACTTGTGCTGAAGCTGTATATCACCAAGACAAAACTGAGTGGTTTACCTGACCTTCAAAGAAACCAAGAGATTGAGAGGAAGTAGCCAAGTCCTCAAGCAAACCAGTTAAAAATAATTGAAAAGAAAAAAATAGAAGACAGGATCTCATATAGTCTGGGCTGGCTTTGAACTCACTATGCAGAAGAAGCTGTACTTCAACTTCTGATTCTCCTGCTTCCGCCTCCTGAATGCTAGGATTATAGGTGTGTGTCACTACGCTTGGTTTTGTGTGCCAGGGATCAAATCCAGGGTTTTGTGCAGGCCAGGCAAACACTCCACCAACTAAGCTCCATCTTTGCCCTGGAATTTTGGACTTGTAAGAGGGAAGCTAGCAGTATGGGGGAAGCCTCCCCTCCCCACTGCAATTATAGAGGTAAAATAATGGATGCAGGATGGGCACAGTGGGTCAGGAAGGCAGAAATACACTCCAAGGAGGCTTTCCTTCGCTTTCTTTTTTGGAGACAGGGTCGCCTGTGTCTCAGGCTGGTCTCACACTTAAGTGGCTAAAGCATGTGCTTGTGTGCAGAAAAGCACAGCTGCACTTCTATGCAGTGCCAGGATTGACCCAGGCTTTGTGCGTGAACTTTACCACGGCATATGCATGGCCTAAGGCCACTGGTCTCTAAACTAGGAAGGACAGTAAGATGGGGTTTGTGCAGGGTGGGGACAGTGTCTTGCTACTTTAGCCAAGATGACCAGGAAGTCCATGCTGGCACTATTACCATATAGGAAGTGGAGGACAGGTTATCGTCGGATGAACTAAAGTAGGGAGGAGCCTTTATAAGGTCAGCTCTGTGCCCACCTGGGACAGGATCTTTGTCTAGACACTTCCTGTCCACCTGAGCAGCTGGTGTAGACACAACCTCACTCTTCAGGGTGCTGCCACCAAGGAATCTGATCAGGAGAGGCCCATGTGGGCCTGCTAACGACTTGGGGACATGAAGCATAGTTTCCCGGACATCAGCTTGAGCACAGTCCAGGAAGGAACAGGTGTTTTAATCTCAGAGAGCAGAAGTGTAGGCACAAAGGGTCCCCCGCTCACTCTGCAGCCATAATCTCCTGCCCTCTACCTGTAACAGGTGATGCTACTTTCCAAGCCCAAGAAAGAGAGTCAGGTGGGACAGGTGTCTTGGCCAGCAGCTCTTATAGTCAGAAAGTCATTGGCATTCGTTTGAATGACTCTGTGATAACCCAAGCCCACTTTCCCTTAGCTGGAGAGTGGAGGAGAAAGGACTTAGGATCAGGACCACTGGGACAGGTTTCCTTTTTAAACCCAAATTATTTGCTCCAGACCAATAATTGGGACAAGCAGTGACAGAGTCAGCTGGGAATTCTCTAGAAATGTACGTTTTCAGTTCTTAGTTAGATCTATTAATCGAAAGTCTAGGTGTGGCAACAGGTAACACACATTCTCAAGTTCCCCAATTAATGTCATCCATCCATCCATTCATTGTGTATGTGGGGGGTATATGTACCGCAGCACACACGTTCAAGCTTCAGAACTGTTGTCCGACGGTGGTGGCACTCGCCTTTAATCTCAGCATGCAGCAGGCAGGTCTCTCTGAGTTCAAGGCTAGCCTGGTCTACAAAGTGAGTTCCAGGACAGTCAGAGCTACACAGAGAAACCTTGTCTTGAAAAACAAAAAAATAAAATAAAATAAAGTTTCATAACTATTGCTTAAGCTGGTGAGATAGTAACTCAGCCAGGACAGACACTTATGACCAAGTCAGATCACTTAAATTCCATTATTAGGACCCAACATGGTGGAAGGAGAGCAAGGAGAGCACTAACTCCCGCAAGTTGTCCTCTGACCTCCACGTGTGTACATACACATGTATACACACACACACACACACACACACACACAGTAAACAGATAGACAGTAAGAAACCACTATGTCTTTAAAGAATAAGAGGTCATAATTTTTTTTTTGTTTTGTTTTGTTTTTTTTTGAGACAGGGTTTCTCTGTAGCTTTGGAGCCTGTCCTGGAACTAGCTCTTGTAGACCAGGCTGGCTCAAACTCACAAAGATCTGCCTGCCTCTGCCTCCTGAGTGCTGGGATTAAAGGCGTGTGCCACCACTGCCCGGCTGTGTCATAAAATTTTTAAAGTTGGGCTGGATAGATGATTCAGAGGTTAAAAGCACTGACTACTCTTCCGGAGGTCCTGAGTTCAACTCCCAGCAACCACATGGTGGTTCACAACCATCAGTAATGAGGTCTGGTGTCCTCTTCTGTCCTAAAGGCATACGTGCAGGAAGAACCCTGTATACATAATTAATAAATAAGTCTTTAAAAAAATTTCTTAAAGTTACTTTCGCTCTTGGCTCTACTTCCTGCTCCATTCCCACAACAGAAGCTTAGAAAAAGGTCAAGAGAAGGAAAACCTGGGAGAGGGTGCAGCAGGCAGCCTCATGCAAGGTGGGAGAAATGGAACCTTCTCAGTATGGAAACCCCAAGTCAGGCAGGAGGCCTTTGGTCTTCTCCTGCTGTAAATGTCAGAGCAGTGTCTCAGTGGCCCTGGGAGGCCTTCTGGGGAGAACAACAGCCATGGCCTTTTCCATTTTGCCCAGAGCAGGAAAGGATAATGGAGCAATCTTTCAGGAAATGTATCTCCTGTTTAACTCCAGCGTTTCCACTCCTCTCTCCCTTCACGCAGGGTTCCCCAACACTCCAGGTCCTCCCCTCTGTCTCCGCTAGCTGCCTGGCTGTGCAACCTTTCCTCACCTTCCCCCATGCACTGAATGAGAACTGGTTCAAGCTGTATCTTAGGCAGACCAGCTAAGAGAGACCCTGCTCCAGGGGATTCAACAGTGTCTACTGACCTCTACAGACACCAGGCACACATGCGATGCACGTACAGACATGCAGACAGAATACTCATGCACATAAAATAAATAGCCGGACGGTGGTAGTGCACACCTTTAATCCCTGAAGGGAGGCAGAGGTAGGAGGATCTCTGAGTTTGAGGCCAGCCTGGTCTACAGAGCAAGTTCCAGGATAGCCAGGGTTCCACAGAGAAACCCTGTCTTATAAAACCAAAAGTAGGGCTGAAGAGATGGCTTGGAGGTTAAAAGCACTGAGGGCTCTGCGTGAGTTCAATTCCTCGCAAACACAGGGTGGTTCACAACCGTCTATAACGAGATCTGGTGCCCTCTTCTCGCTGGTAGGCATAACACTGTATACATAATATACAAATAAATCTATAAAAAATAATTCTAGGGCTGGAGAGATGGCTCAGAGGTTAAGAGCATTGCCTGTTCTTCCAAAGGTCCTGAGTTCAGTTCCCAGCAACCACATGATGGCTCACAACCATCTGTAATGAGGTCTGGTGCCCTCTTCTGGCCTGCAGCATACACACAGACAGAATATTGTATACATAATAAATAAATAAATATTTAAAAAAAATAATTCTAAAAAAAGTTTAAAGAACAAGAAATGGGTCCTTCTGAGTGGATTCCAGAAATTTCAGTTTGGCTGCCTCTGCACCACATACTGTCTTCTTCAACCCTCTTCATTCACTCAGCAAATGTGTCTATGTGGACTCTTTTTTTAAAAAATATTTCTTATAGTTTATTTAACTTTATTTTATGTGCATTGGTATGAAGGTGTCAGATCCCCTGGAACTGGATCTTCAGATAGTTGTAAGCTGCCATGTGGGTGCTGGGAATTGAACCCAGGTCCTCTGGAAGAGCAGTCAGTGCTCTTAAGGGCTGAGCCATCTCTCTAGCCCCTCTATGTGGACTCTTGATCACTGTGGTAATGGCAAAAACAGATAGAGAACAAATAAACATATTTCAGATGCCATTAGTCACCTTATCGGAAACAAACTGTAACGGGACACGGCAGTGCAGGCATGTAATCAAAGCACTGTTTATTCACTTTTACGTGTGTGTGTGTGTGTGTGTGTGTGTGTGTGTGTGTGTTTTATTTGCATTTATGGGCATGCCTGGTGCCCACGAAGATCAGAAGAAGCATCAGATCCCCTAGAACTGGAGTTACATATGTTTGTGAGCCACCATGTGGATGCTGGGAACCAAACCTGGGTCCTTGCATTGATGCCTGAGCCATATTTTCAGCTCCAGAACTTTCTATTAATTTTTGTTTATTTACTCTTAGACAGGATCTCACTATGTAAGCCAGGCTGTGCTGGAATTCGTTGTGTAGGTGAGACTGGTAGAGAACTCACAGAGATCCACCTGTCTCTGCCTCCCCACTGCTGGATTAAAGGTGTGCACAACCACACCCTGCGTGAGTGTCCGTTTTAAAAAACAAACAAACAAAGCAGTAGGGTAACTACTGTAGAGACTATTCCTAAAGTCAAGATTTTCTCACCAAACTTGTCCTCATCTATGATTAACTAGGCTCAGAAAAGGGATTACAGTCCCTAATTGCCCTTGGAGCCAAGGACAGTCACTGGTCAAAATGCAGAAGATAGGATGTGAGCTGGGCAATATATACTGCTTTCAAGTCATGATCTGGAGGGCTCAGCTTAGCTGGACACCATGGTCACCTCCACCTCCCCCCAGTTTTATTGAGATCTAATTGACTAACACAGTTTGCAGATATTTAGGTCACTGGGGAGATAGTGCAGTCAGCACGGTCCTTGTCAGGCAAGCATGAAACCTGGAGCTGGATTCTCAGAACCCACTCAGAAAGCTAGGCACAGTGGCATGTGTCTGTAACCCCAGCACTGGGAAAGCAGAAACAGGCAGATCCCCAAAACTTGCTGGCCAGCTAACATAGTGTAAAACACTGTGAACTTCCAGTTGAGTGGGAAACATTGTCTGAAGACAATTAAGGCAGTAGGTGACAGAGAAGACACTTGTGTTCCTCTGTCCTCTGCACAACTCAGGTGGAGAGTGATTAAGGGAAACACACACACACTAAAGAAATAAGGCAGAGAGTGTTTGAGGGAGATACACACACACACACACACACACAAAAGTAAGCATATAAAGCTTGATGCTTTGAGATACATACTATTATGAGATGATTACCTCAATCAAATTATATATTCAAACAATAGTGTGGTGGTTTGAATAAGAATGGCCCCCATAGGCTCATGTATATGGACGCTTTGTCATTAGGGAATGGCACTACTTCACAGGGATTAGGAGGAGTGGCCTTGTTGAGAAAGTGTGTCACTAGGAGTGGGCACTGGAGTTTCAGAAGCCCAGGACAGGCCTCTCTCTCTCTCTCTTGCTGTCTGTGGATCCAGACATGGAAGTCTCAGTTGCCTCTTCAGCACTGTATCTGCCTGTATGTTGCCATGACGATAATGGATTAAACCCCTGAATGGAAGCCAGCGCCAAGAGATTTTTTTCCTTTATAAGAGTTACCATGCTCAGTCCTGACCCTGAACTTCAGGGAAGGCTCCTCACTTGACTAGAGGCCACACTGGCCACCAGAACTCCAGTTCGGTGAGGTCAGGGAATCCTGTGGAAAAGAGGGAGAAAGGATTGTAGGAGCCATAGGTGTCGAGGACACCAGGAAAATACAGCCCAGAGAATCAACTAAGCAGGGCTCATTGGGGTTCACAGAGACTGAGGCAGCAATCACGGCGCTCACGTGAGTGTGTACTAGGTCCTCCGCACATGTATTACAGTTGTGTAGTTTGTGTTTTTGTGGAACTCCTAACAGTGGGAATGGGGTGTTTCTGATTTTTTAAATATTTATATATTTATTTATTATGTATAGTTCTGTCTGTGTGTATGCCTGCAGACCAGAAGAGGGCACTAGATCTCATTACAGATGGTTGTGAGCCACCATGTGGTTGCTGGGAATTGAAATCAAGACCTTTGGAAGAGCAGGCAATGTTCTTAACCTCTGAGCCATCTCTCCAGCCCCATGTGTCTCTGACTCTTTTGCCTGTTCTTGGGACTCTTTACCTCCTATTGGGTTGCCTCATCCACTCTTGGTATGAGAGTTTGTGCCTAGTTTTATTGGATCCCTTAATGCCGTATTTGGTTGATATCCCTGGGAGGCTTGCTCTTTTCTGAAGGGAAACAGAAGAGCACTAGATATGGGGGAGAGGCAAGATTGGGAGAACTGGGAGGGATGGGGGAAGAGAATTCTAGCATTCACATGGTAGCTCACAACCACTTATAACTGCAGTCCCAGAGGATCCACCGCCCTCTTCTGGCCACTGTGGGTACTGCACATACATGGTGCACAGACATGCAGGGAAATCAGCTATACATATAAAATAAATAATTTTCTAAAAAGAGAGAAAATGTAAAGCAAAGACAGACACAGGAAATACATAGAAAACTTAGCAGGTAGAGGTCATTAAAGCAGTATCACTCCCTGTTACAGACCAAGCCCTCTGAAGGACATGAGGACCTCCCGCAGGTAAACCTCTCCATCTTTTTGCCATGTGTCTGAATGACCCTGCAGTCTCCTCTCAGGTCCTCCCTGCCCTGCCAGCAGCTTTGCCTCTGCCCTAGCAGCTCCCAAGGCTGCTCCAAAGGGCTGCTTTGGCATGCTCGGCAGTCTGACCTGGCTCTTCTGGATCGTAATTAGTGCTGCTGCTAACGATGCTTGGCCCCTGTAGGATAGCAACCTGGGAAATTCTGATACTTCCAATTTTCTCCCTCAGTGCTTTTCCAGATATAATTTCCTAGCCAATATCTTGTGTTCCAGCCCTGGGTCCCAGTTGCCTCCTAACCAGGGAGAATTAAGCCTGGGCTTGGACGCCACTCCAGAGGGCCCAATCAGTCAGCAGAAGACATCTCCTGGCCATTATCACGGCATTATCATATTGACACAGACACTGACTCTGAAGCAGGCCGAGGGTTGCTATGAGGAAGACATACAGGAACCATGTAGCATGAGGGCCGGCTTGTTGGGGTTTCTGTCCAGCCCAGTACCCCAACAGCCGGCAAGCAACAAAGAAAAATCACACACAAGACTCCATAAGATTATAAACTGATTGGCCCATTAGGTCAGGCTTCTTGTTAACTCTTATAACTTATGTTACCCCATTATCCTTATCTACTTTAGCACATGGCTCCGTACCTTTCTCAGCTGGGCAAGTTACATGCTGCCTCTTCAGTGATCTGCGCAGGAGTGAAGGAATGGCTTCCTGCTTTCCAGGATACTCCTGTTTTCATTGCATCACCTCTACTTCCTGTCTGGTTTTCCCACCTATACTGCCTGCCTGGCCAATCAGCGTTTTATTAAAATATGATTGACAGAATACAGACAATTCCCCTGCATCATTTCCCTCTTTTTTTTTTTTAAACAAAGGAAAGTACCCATAGTCCATTTGTTGGGAATGTGGGCGTAGTATTTCAGGCTACTTCCTGCTGGTTGGGGCGTTGATGATCTTATGGGGACCTAAAGAAAATTTAGAGTTATAATCAAGTCCTGACTGGAGTATCCTGTGAGACCTGATCATCTCAGGCAGCGCCTTGAATCCGTTCTGGATGTAGAACTCAGACATCTGGGCCATCTGTTCCTACCGGAGATTGCTCAGGTGGTCTCCCTTGGTCAAAGATGAATTTTCTTAACTCTGAATAAATCCAGAGCCTCTCATTTTCTGTGGAAACAAAAGTAGAATCTCTTCTCCAAAATAACATACCTTTTGACTTTAGTTTTGAAGCCAAGGTATTTTCAAAATACCTATCTTGGGTTAGTTCAGCAGCATTTATAAACAAAAGTCTTTTAGCAACTGTTGCTCCTTCCTCAGCATTCAAACAATTTAAAGAGAGCATAATAGCATACAGTATGAAGATTCTCTGTGCATTTTCCATCTTTATGTGGCTTTATTTTAACCTCTATTTCTTTTATTTTTACTTTTACTTTTTGAGACAGGATCTTTGTATATCTTTGTCCTGGAATAACACTGTAGACCAGGCTGTCTTTAAACTCACAGAGATCCTCCTGTCTCTGCCTCCCCAGTGCTGGGATTAAAGGTGTATGCTACCACACCTTGAACTCACAGAGATCTGTCTCTGCCTCCCAGGCATTGGTATTAAAGGCATGTACTACCACACCTTGAGGTCACAGAGGTCAATCTACCTCTACCCCTTGAAGTCACAGAGGTCAATATGCCTCTGCCTCCCAGGCATTGGGATTAAAGGTGTGTACCACCACACCCAACTACTCTCTTTCTTTCCTTTTAACTTTAAGAACTTTAACTTTTAGCCTGCATATACACACTGTAAACCATTTAGAGGTTTTCTTCCTCTTTGAATCTCTCTTTACTGTATATTTTTCTTTTTCTGACCATATGAGTCTTTAATTTACTAAGCAATATGGAGAGCTGTGGCTTTGACGGCTAGATCCAGCTCATTCCTTAGCTTTTCAGCCTCAAGGCTGAGGTACCAGCCAGAACTGTGTTCACTGCCACAACTCTATGGCGTTTCAAGGTCCTTGCCAGCAAGCAAGCTGCAGCATTCTGCTCACAGACCACACTCAGTCGGACTGCCTGCCTGAAAGAGTCAGAGTTTGCTCTGGCAGGACAGCCCAGATAGCCGGCATTTTAAAACAGCACAGCTTTTCTCCTGCTACAGCTGAAAACTGAAAAGAATGCGTTCAGCTTGTCATCAACAACATTTAAGTGTTTTGTGGCAGGACCTCTTTAAAGAGCTGCAAGGTTTTGCAGCTAAAGCTGAGTCAGGAAGTCTCCCTTAGATGAGAGCGCTTGCTTGCTCTAGCAAACAGAGCAGACCTGAGAAATTGCTGCTACCAAGAAAACATGCTTTACTCTATTCTTTCCCAAGCTTTCTCACGCTTTATGTGGATTCAGTTATCCACGTTGGTGCCATATGTAGTATGACGGGCCGGCTTGTTGCAGTTTCTGTCCCGCCCAGTACCCCAACACACCAGCAAGTCCCAAGGAAAATCACACGGAGTCTACATCAGGTTATAAACTGATTGGCCCATTAGGTCAGGCTTCTTGTTAACTCTTATAACTTATGTTACCCCATTATCCTTATCTACTTTAGCACATGGCTCCGTACCTTTCTCAGCTGGGCAAGTTACATGCTGCCTCTTCAGTGATCTGCGCAGGAGTGAAGGAATGGCTTCCTGCTTTCCAGGATACTCCTGTTTTCATTGCATCACCTCTACTTCCTGTCTGGTTTTCCCACCTATACTGCCTGCCTGGCCAATCAGCGTTTTATTAAAATATGATTGACAGAATACAGACAATTCCCCTGCATCAGAACCAGGCCAGTTCTGCACAGCACACAACAATGTGACAAGAGGTACGACCAGAAATGGATAAGTGGAGAAAGAGGCGCCTTCTCAGTTGAGCTCTGGGTTTCCAGCCTAGGGGAGGCTTGAGCATCTGCTCTCCCCAAATAAGGAACCTGTATGGTGCCCCACGCTCCAGAGGCGAGAACCTCAGCAGCCAGAGTCCTGACCGGGCTCTGCGGCCTGGCACTCTGAAATGAGCCCCAGCTAGTCGCTGTCCCAGAAATGCCTAATCCTGTCACTATCTGGGAAAAGTACTCAGCTCCGAGAAGCGCTTCGTTGTTCCAGATGTATTTGTTTTCATCTTATGTGCATGGGTGTTTGCCTGCCTGTATGTCTGTGCAGCAGGTGTGTGTGCATTGTCTGAAGAGGCCAGAGAGGGCATTGATCCTATGGAACTAGAGTGATAAGCAATTGTCAGAGGCCTTGTGGGTGCTGGGTATCCACCCCAGATATTCTGGAAAAGTAGACAGTGCTCTTAACAGCTCAGTCACCTCAATCGTTTTATATCCATATATATTATTATAGCCCCCTCAGAGAAGTGTCTCGATCTCCCAGGTCTGGTCACCTTATTTCATTACTCCAATGGGTCTCCAGCTCTCTGGAGCAGAGGACTGCCTCAGGGTCTTAGAAGAAAGGCTGAAGGTAGGCAGAGTATTTCATCAGGATTGCCGACTCCCCAGTAACCACACAGAGACTTACTATTAATTATAAATGCTTGGCTGATAGCTTAGGCTTGTTACTAACTAGCTGTTACAACTTAAACAAGTCCATATTTCTTATCTACACTTGACCGTGTGGCCGTACCTTGTTTCAGCATGGCATACTTATCTTGCTTCTCTCTATGTCTCACTGGCGACCTCACCATCTTCTTTCTGCGCTTTCTTTTTGTCCACAAGTTCTGCCCAACCTTTCCCCATCTAGCCATTAGCCAGTCAGCTCTTCATTAATCAGTAAGAGAACTACATATTCATAGTGTTCAAAAAGATTGTTCCACAGCAGATGAACGACACTTTTAGTTAAGAACACCAAGATTGACTTAACCCAGATTTCTTCTGTGTAGATAAACATGGAAAACAACATTTATCATTCATAAGGCATTGCTACATGGGTAAAGCCTTTGATTGTTGAATCCCCAGAATTCATAAAAAGCTAGATACAGTGGTACTCCTGGAATCCAGGGTTGGAGTTTTCTCCAAGATCTATATCCAGAACAGCCTCAAGATTGCTGGATGAGATGATCCAGCCTCACAGAATATTTCAGTCAGGACTTGACAATAATTCTAAATTTTCTTTAGGTCCCCATAAGATTATCAGTGCCCCCAATCAGCAGGAAGTAGCCTGGAAAACTACACCTACATTACCAAAACATGGATTATGGATGTTTGTCTTTGTTTAGAGTGTTGATTAAAAGTTGTTATGGATAATGGTCAGGAAAAAAGCTAAACAAGGAGATTAGATTCAGAGTTGTTGTTTTGAAAAAAATGGAGGGGGGGTGCCATGGGACAATGGGCTTGTACCCTGCAAGGATTTGTCAATTTTATTGGTTTAATAAAATGCTGATTGGCCAGTTGCCAGGCTGGATGTATAGGTGGGGTGACAAGAACAGAAGAATTCTTGGAAGACGAAATGGCTCAGTCTGCAGTTGTCACCCAGACACAGAGGACACAAGATGAGACTGCCTCACTAATAAAGGTACCAAGCAACATGGCTAACACAGACAAGAATTATGGGCTAATATAAGATGTAAGAAAGTTAGCAAGAAAGCCTGAGCTAATAGGCCCACCAGTTTATAATTAATATAGACCTCTGTGTGTTTCTTTGGGACTGAACGGCTGTAGGACTGGGCAGGGCAGAAACCTCTGTAAACAATAATGCAGAGATGAGCCAGGTGGTGGTGGCACACGCCTTTAATCCCAGCACTCGGGAGGCAGAAGCTGGGAGTTCGAGGCCAGCCTGGTCTACAAGAGCTAGTTTCAGGACAGGCACCAAAGCTCCAGAGAATCCTTGTCTCAAAACAAACAAACAAACAAAAATGCAGAGATGAATGGACCTCAGAGAGCACGGCTCCAATGGCTGCATCTACAAAACAGCTCCTGGCACAGGGAACATGATGGAAGAGGGGGTGGAAACATTGTAAGAGCCAGAATAACAAGAAATCTGCTGGATACAGTCTCTCTTAGAAATGTTTGTATAAACAAGATTAGAACATGGTAATATCAACGGATCTGCCAAGATGGAAGGAGGAAAATGTTGAGGTTCCTCACTCCTAAACAAAGAGCTGTAGGGGATCACTGACTGCTGGGAGGAGAATCAGCCTCTCCAAGGGATTAGACTCTTTTTTTTTTTTTTTTTTTTAGAAGAAAGGACTTATTCAGCTTGTACTTGCATGTCACCATTCAAGTCATCGAAGGAAGTCAGGACAGGAACTCAAACAGGGAAGGAACCTCTACCTCAGTCCAAAATGGCTATCCTGCCTCCCGGAATCTCAGAATGAGACTGTCTTTTTTTTTTTTTTTTTTAAAAAGATTTATTTAATTATGTATATAGTGTTCTGTCTGCATGTATCCCTGCAGGCCAGAAGAGGGCACCAGATCTTATTACAGATGGTTATGAGCCACCATGTTGTTGCTGAGAATTGAACTCAGGTCCTCTGGAAGAGCAGTCAGGGCTCTTAACCTCTAAGCCATCTCTCCAGCCCTGGAATGAGACTCTTTAATGGCCATCCAATGCAGAGTTATCAGTCTTGAGATCTTATATACACAAATAATAAAACAGACTCAGGAGGTTCTATTTACATATGTTTGCATGTGCACATGCACACACACATGTAACAAATATAATCAAAGAAAAAGGGGCTATCAACTTGAGAATGGGGGAATATAGAAGAGATTCAAGAGAGGGTAACTGGAAGGGGCTGGTGGGATGAAAGAGGGGAAAGTTCTATTTCTTTTTTTAAAATATTTATTTTTATTTATTTATTATATATACAATATCCTGTCTGTGTGTATGTCTGCAGGCCAGAAGAGGGCACCAGACCCCATTAGAGATGGTTGTGAGCCACCATGTGGTTGCTGGGAATTGAACTCAGGACCTTTGGAAGAGCAGGCAATGTGCTTAACCTCTGAGCCATCTCTCCAGCCCCCGGAAAGTTCTATTTCAATTAAATACATTAACAAATTACATTAGGGAACACAAAGAAAGTACTGTGCGTCAAGC
Source organism: Myodes glareolus (assembly GCF_982192425.1). NCBI lineage: Eukaryota > Metazoa > Chordata > Mammalia > Rodentia > Cricetidae > Myodes > Myodes glareolus. The sequence continues at coordinate 52,340,736 of NC_142038.1, forward strand.
CTGTGAGATGGCCCAGCAGGGAAAAGCGCTTGTCACTTGTCCTGCATTGCTTTCTGCTGCTGGGATGAAAACTGACCACACCCACTCTGGGGAAGGAAAGGGTGGACTTGACTTGCAGGTTACTGCCCATTACTTAGGAAGCCCACGCAGACACTAAAGGGAGGAAGGACTACAGCTTCCAGCTCTCTCCCAGCGCACAGCCAGCTGCCTCTCTCTCCTTTCTGAAAGATTTGTATTTCATGTGTATGGATGATTTCTTTGCATGTAGGTCTCTACAATACCCACAATGGCTCCAGAAAAGAACATCGGATCCCCTGGAACTGGAGCTACAGGAAGTTGTGAGCCACCTTGTGAGTGATGGGCACTGAATCTAGGTCCTCTGCAAGAGAGAGAGCAGAAATGCCCTTAAGTGCTAAGCCATCTTTCCAACCCTCAGCTACCGTTCTTTTTTTTTTAATATTTATTTATTTATTTATTTATTTATTTATTTATTATGTATACAATATTCTGTCTGTGTGTATGCCTGCAGGCCAGAAGAGGGCACCAGACCCCATTAGAGATGGTTGTGAGCCACCATGTTGTTGCTAGGACTTGAACTCAGGACCTTTGGAAGAGCAGGCAATGCTTTTAACCTCTGAGCCATCTCTCCAGCCCTCAGCTACCATTCTTATACTGTCCAGGACGACTGCACATGGACAGTACTCCCGCAGTGGACTGGACCCACCTGCATGAATGAGAAGTCGAGAAATGCCCCACAGATGTGCCCATAGGCCAATCTGATGGAGGTAATTCCTCAGTTGGCATTCCCTCCTCCAAGGTGTCCCTGTTTGTATCAATACCTACTCAGGCTAACAATGTGATTCAAGTCCTAGAATCTGCAGTGGGAGGAAAGAATCCATTTCTAGTAGATGCCCTGACATTCAAATGGATGCCGTGTACTCACGGGCAGCCACACATAGACTCACACCACAAACTCAAGTAAATAAAATGTAGAAACTGGTGTTCCTGGGCGATATAGGAAGTTCCAGGACAGGCAATGAATAAAAAAAAAAAAAGATATGTATATGTATGTAGGAGTTTGTCGCAGTCACTGTGTAGAGACACCATGACCACAGCAACTCTTCTAAAGGAAAACATTTATGATGGAGGAGGGTCATCTGTCTATGTGTTACTTTCATTGGTTAATAAAGAAACTGCCTCAGCCTTTGATAGGACAGCAGCTTAGATAGGCAGAGTAGACAGAACAGACTTGTGGGAGAAAGAAAGCAGAGGCAGAGAGCTGCCGCCATGAAGCTGCCAGGTCAGACATGTTGAATCTTTCCGGGTGAGCCACGAGCTCGTGGTGACATACAGATTATTAGAAATGGGTTGAAGTCAAAATGTGAGAGTTAGCCAATAAGAGGCTACAGATAATGGGCCAGGCAGTGTTTAAAAGAATACAGTTTCCATGTAATTATTTCAGGTAAAACTAGCTGGGTGGCGGGTGGGAACGCAGCCCGCTGCTCCTTTTACACATTTAGCTGCGGCTGCCTTGCAGCTTCAGAGTTTAGCCCATTATTGTCATGGCAGGAGGCATGCAGGCAGACATGGTGCTGGGAAGGAGCTAGAAAGTTCCACAGGCAGCAGAAGGAGTCTGTCCCACTGGGCATGACTTGAGCATATGTGAAACCTCAAAATCTGGCTCCATAGGGACACATGTCCTCCATCAAGGCCACACCTCCTAACTGTGCCACTCCCTGTGGGCCTAACGTTGACGTTTGAGTCTGTGGGGCCATAGTTGTGTGAGCCACCACAGGGGTGCTCAGAGAGGACTCAGGTTCCACTCCCAGAATCATTGGGTGGCTTCCAACCTCTGTAACTCAGATGCTCTCTTCTGACTGCTGCAGGCACCAAGCATGCAGGTGGTATAGAGACATACATGGAAGAAAGACATCCACATCCATAAAGCAAAATAATAAATCTTTAAAGAACTAAAATGCTGGGTTGAGGTGGGGGCGTTGTATTCGAGTTCTGTTTTGTTTTTTTCCTGAGACAGGCTCTGTCTATTTTATCCTAGCTGTCCTGAAACTCACTTTGTAGACCAGCCTAGCCTCAAATTCTCTGCCCACAAGTTCTGGAACTGAATGTGCATATTACCACACCGGGTTAGTTTTTATTTCTTTAGAAAACAATATTTTTTTTACCAAAATTAGCTGGTATAATTAGTATATAATGACTGTTTATTGTATTTTCATGAATTCATTAAAAATGTCATTTTACCATCTCAGTTATCACTGTATTTTGTGGGCTGGGATTGAATCCGCAGCCCTGGGCATGCCTGGCAAACTCCCTTCTCCTGAGCTACATCCTTAGGACCCACCACCACTTTTAATGTTTTCAGTTTGAGTCAGGGTCTCACTGAGCTGCCCAGGCTGACTTTGTACTCAAAGTCATATACTGAAGGAGGGCTTGAATTCTCAATCCTCCTGCCTCAGCCTCTCATGTAGCTGGTGCGGGAGAATTGTCTGTATCCTGTCAATTATATTTAAATAAATGCTGATTGGCTGATAGCCAGGCAGGAAGTATAGGCGGGAAAACCAGAGAGGAAGTAGAGGTGTGCCAATGAGAACAGGAGTATTCTGGGAAGAAGGAAGCTCTTTTGGCAGTTCTTCCCAGATCATGGAAGAAGCACGATGTGACCTGCCCTGCTGAGAAAGGTACTGAGCCATGTGGCTAGCATAGATAAGAATAATGGGTTAATATAAGCTACAAGAGTTAACAAGAAGCCTGAGGTAATGGGCCAATCCGTTTATGTTTAATGCAGACGTTCTGTGTGATTTTCTTTGGGACTTGCCAGCTGTGGCAACTGGACAGGACAGAAAGCCCGACAAGCCGGCCCTCAGACTCCATGTAGCTCTCTCACAGTAAGGAATAAAGAAGTCTTTCCTATCTTGTGTTTTGAGATGAGGTCTCACCATAGTTCAGACTGACTTTGAACTCAGTCTTCCTGCTCTCGTCTCTTGAGGGCAGATTTTGTAAACATCTTGACATATAAGGAAACATTATGACCACAGACAGTATTTCAGAGCTGTAGAAATGGACTCCATCGGTTCCAAAAAGAGCCCCATAAAGTACCCACATGCACACCCATCACCCACACAGGCTGGAAAGTTCTACTCTGTCCATTGATGCTTTCAGAAATGCACAAATTATTCAATCAAACCCAACATCTTACCCATCAATTCCACTTTTTTTCCAACAGCACATTCAGCCCCAGATTTTTCAAGCTAGAGGAAGGATGAATGGGGCAGATAGGGTCAGACTTGATTCTAAGATGCCGGAACATTCAATTTGTCCCGTATTTTGCATGAATTTCCTCTTGAGTTCACAGGCTCCTAACTCAGCAGAATTAAAACGGGATAAAGTAATTAGAGCAGCAGCCTGTGAGGATGTGTCTGGTCTGGCATGCAAAGAAAATGTGGGGCAGGGAAAGGGAGAAGAGAGACAGGGAGCAGAGGCCAGGGCACAGCCCTCTCAGTCTCCAGGTCTCTGGGAAATCTCGTCTTCACTAGTTCAGCGGCCACTGCCCCTCAGCAATCTTCCTGAGAACCCACTTCTGCAGTGGCCATCCGGGTTAGGCTCCACTCTCCCTGTTTCTGGTCCGTTCTTTTCTTTCTTTTTCAAATGTTTTTTCGTGTGTGTGTGTGTGTGTGTGTGTGTGTGTGTGTGTACAAGTAGAAGCCACAGCACATTTGCAGGAGTCAGTTGTGTCCTTATACCTTGTGGGCCCTGGAGTCTTGGCAGCAAGTGTCTTTACCCCTGAGCCATCTTCACCAACACCTTGAGTTCTTTCTTAGACACTTCCCATAGCTGCTTCTTACCCTCTGCTCATAAAGAACTTATTCTTTGCCAGTTTGTTGTGGCTTTCTACTTGCTCTGATAACGCTGGGCTGCAATTGCTTTTGTGTTTCCCTCTCCCCAGAGACCACTGCTTTCTCAGCCTCAGGATTCCATTTATATCTTGACTCTTTTTATGTTGTTTTGTTTTGTTTTTCAAGACAGGGTTTCCTTATGTAGCCCTGACTGTCCTGGAACTCCCTTTGTAGACCAGGTTGTCCCTGAACTCAGAGATCTACCTACATCTGCCTCCCGAGTGCTGGGATTAAAGTTGTGTGCCACCAACGCCTGGCTCTATATCCTCCCTCTTCAGCAGGTTGCCACATCACAATGAGAAAACTCCCTTTGGTTCCTGCCTTCATTACTTTTCTACTGCTGTAATAAAACACTATGACCAAAGCAACTTAGAAAAGAAAGTGTTTAATTTGGCTTAAGGGTTCAGAGGGCTAGAGTCCATAATGTTGGAGCAAAGAAACAGCTGCAAGCTCATGTCTTTATCTACGACTGTGAGACAAAGAGAAAGAGAACTGGGCATCAAATGACACACCTCCTCCAACATAGCCACACCTCCTCCAACATAGCCACACCTCCTGATCCTTCCTAAACAGTCCTGCCAACTGGGGATCAAGTATTCACACACGTGAGCCCTTCTCTTTCCACCACCAGTGTGTCTCATAGTTGCTGTGGGAACTCCTTCAGCCAATAGCCTTTAAGACACCAGCCCACTTTGGGTGTGGTCCCATGTACTGTGAATGCAGGTGAAGAGTGTGCCCAGGTTCTAGGCTGCTGGATTCGATTTCAGTTCCCAGTGCATGCAGAGACCTGTGGATCGCTGCTGTTTCTGTGAGTTTATCCCTAGTAAGTAAATCTTTGTTATAATCCATTCTAAACTATTTTGGCACTCTCTTGTATGCCAACAAAAGGACAGCATGGTCCTTTAGGGTTTCTGCCTCATAGAAGAAACAGTCAGACTCTCTACAGAACACAGAAGAAAGCAACTGATAAACTTTGCCATTATAAGGCAAAACAGATCTTCAAATCTTCTGCTTCACTGGAAAGTCTGGAAGATACTATAGGCCTGTAGGCTAAAGATGGATGTCCCAACGTTAAAGAAGATCTTTGGGTAACCTCCCAGGCAGTGAGATGTCTCTATCAATTCTAGAGTTTTGGAAGTTGCTTGATTTCACTTCCTATTTACTTAGGTAATATTATATCCTCCTGAAGTCTTTGATGAAGTTGTAGAACAGATATAGTTTTCCTTAATTATGATGAAAAATAAATTAATATAAAACTTTAGACTCACAAAGATAAAATAGATGATAGTATATTTTCTTTAATTTTGCCAGATACAAATAGACTAAATATTGTAACTGTAATTCTTGCTTGAACCTGTTTTGCTATATGTAATTTTACTATGTTAAAGTTACAACCCTACTTTTTATTTAGACAGAAAATGGAAGATGATGTGGGATGTCCTTCTGTATATGTGTTGCTTTTATTGGTTGATAGATAAAGCTATTTCAGCCAATGGCTTAGCAGGGTGAAGCCAGGTGGGAAATCTGAACAGAGATATATAGAGAGAGTATGTGAAGTCAGGGAGACTTCATGTAGCTGCTAAAGGAGGAAGATGCCTTGAACTTATCCAGGAAGCCACAGCCTCATGGCAAAATGCAGATTAAAATAAATGGGTTAATTTAAGATGTAAGAGTTACTTCATCAGAAGCCTGAGCTAATAGGCCAAACAGTGTTGTAATTAATATGGTTTCTGTGTGATTATTCGGGTCTGAACAGTTGGGAAACAAACTTGCAGCCTCTACCTGCTTGAAGTGATGCCTACATCTGTTTAGTCTTACAAGAGTTCACCCTGATTATCAACTTCATGGCATTTAGAATCCACATGAAGACAAACCACTAAGTGTACTTATGAGGAATTTTCTAGATTAGGGTAATTGAGCTGGGAAGATCCACCGTGAATATGGGTGGCACCATTTCTGTAGCTGGGGGTCCAGACTGAATAAAAGGAGAGAGTGAGCGGAGGACCAGTGCTCATCTCTGGCTGCTTCCTGACTGAGAGCATGGTGAGCAGCGGCCTTGCCTCCCCCATGATGGACTGTACACAGGAACTTGAGACAAAATAAGCTCCTCCCATCATGTTTTTGTCAGGAATTTTACTGCAACCATAAGACCAGTAACTAAGGCAGACCACAGCCCTCTGCTGTAAGAGGGCACTGTGATTTGAGTTCAGGTGCTCATACTCAGAGCGAACCTATGATTGGCTAATGATTATCCTTCAAAGGGATTGGCAGGTAAATTATTTGTGTCCAGACCATAGAAACACTGAACGCAATTCTCATGTGATAAAAGCCGGTGACCACATTCACATAAAGGTAAGAGCTGGAGGCCCCTCTTCTGAGACAGCCTAGTTCTGATGGACCAGTTGTCCCTGTTAGACTTGTAAATCCATCTGCAGAATGGCTATCGGTTATCTTTCTCAGAAGACAGGAATCCAGGGTTCCTACTTGGAATATTGACCATCTCCTCTATGTTACCAAGAATGGCCCTTGATTAGCACTAGCATGGGGATTGGCAAATCCTGACTCCTCTTTCTTGTGTTCTCTGCTCTGTGTTTGTTTTGTGATCTTTTCAGGTGGGGTCTTTTCCTTTTCTTTCTTCCCTTTTTTCTTTTCTTTTTTAGATACACTGTTTCTCTGTGTATCCCTGGCTGTTCCAGAACTCACTGTGTAGATCAAGTCAGCCTCAGATTCAGAGAGAGCTGCCTGCCTCTGTCTCCCTTATGCTGGGATTAAAGGAATATACACCATGCCTGTCTTTGAGACAGAGTCTTATGAAGCCTAGGGTGGTCTTGAACTCCCTGTGTAGTAGAACCTGGCCTTGAATTCCTGAACATTCTACCTTTCCATACAAGTGCTGGAATTACAGGCATACATCATCACACTCAGTTAGAATACCAATTCTTGAAAAAACAAAACAAAACCACAAACAACTCTGGGACTGGAGAGATGGCTCAGAGGTTAAGAGTACTGGTTACTCTTCCAGAGGTCCTGAGTTCAATTCCCAGCAAATTCATGGTGGCTCACAATGTCTGTAATGAGATCTGATGCCCTCTTCTGGCTGGCAGGCATACATCAGACAGAACACTACATACATAATGGATGAATAAATGAATGAATGGTAAATCAATCAATCTCAAATCTCTTAAGGCCTGAAAAATCTCTCATTTCCTTTCTTACTATGAGAAGAAACTATGAGATGTGGGACTAGAGCCTACATCTGTCTCAGTCACAGCTGGTACCATGTTCTCTGGCTGCGTTCTGCTCTAGGGGGTGAGAACGGCCCGTTCTTTGTCTGGGCCTTGAACTTAGGAAAGATATCTTTTTTCTTTCGTCTACACTCAGATTATTAGTTTGTTTATGTGCCCTCTTCAAGCCAGCAGAGGGTGGAAGAGAAGGCATCCCTCCCCTACCTCATTTGAGCAGTTGCTAAATTCTAGGAAATTAGAGATACCTGTCTGGTCCAAGATCTCAGGATTTTAACCTTCCCTGGACCCTTACACATTCTGCAACTTGTTATCCCGGTCCCAGGGTGGGAGAAGAGTTGAGAAAATCAGAGGACAAACACTCAGAGCTTAAGGAACATCATATGACAGAGAGAGACCAAAATATCTGGAGGGGAAACTGACCAGAGCCAGAAAAACTGGAGTGTGTGGAGGGCATGATGTGGAGGGCGTGACCACACACATGTATGGAGGGCATGACTGCACAAGTGAGTGTGTGGAGGACGTTATTGCACGCATGTGTGGAGTATGTGACCACACGTGTATATGTGTGAGTGTGTGTGTGTGTGTGTATGTGTGTGTGTGTGTGTGTGTAGGGTGTAACCACACATGTGAGTGAGGCTAGGCACGTTGGAGATAGGTTTTAGGAGACATGGTTTGAGTCTGCAGTATTACAATAGAAAGCTGCTCCCTGACTCAGGCTGGGACGTGCAACAGGCCAGGCACCCAGGTAACTCATCAAGCTGTGACCTCTTGCTTTTAAAGCTCCAACAAGTCAGTCCCTAGGGTCACCTTGGTAAAGATCTTGATATCTTATAATCGCTCATAAATTCTTCTAGGCAGGCTCGGTGGCATCTGCTCGTAAGTCCAGCTACTGTGAGGGCTGAGGTATGAACTCAAGGGTTCGAGAGTAGCCTGGGGAACATATGAGTCTGAGATTCTTTCTTAAAAGAAATTATTTTATTTTTGTTTTTATTGTTTTTTTGTTTGTTTGTTTGTTTGTTTTGAGACAAGGTTTCTCTGTACAACAATCCTGCCTGTCTTGGAACTCACTATAGACCAGGCTGGCCTCAAATTCACAGAGATACCCTCCCACACACACACACCTGCAGGGTTAATGTCTGTAGGTACCACCACTGTCCGGATCACCTCAGCATTTTCGTTTTGTTCTTGTTCTTGTTTTCTCTGAGTCAAGGTCTTACTGTGCATTTGCCCTCAGGTCTCCCTGCTCAGTCTGCCAAGTGGAGGTACTATGGTCTATTTCACCACATCTTTATCTCTTCTCAGGTTTACAATGAAATCCAGTGGTAACAGTGAAATAGCTCCTTTAAAACAAAAACAAGGGGCTGGAGAAATGGCGTAGAGGTTAAGAGCATTGACTCTTCTTCCAGAGGTCCTGAGTTCAATTCCTAGGAACCATGCATAATGAGATCTGGTGCCCTCTTCTGGCGTGCAAGCATACATGCAGCTAGGACACTGTATACACTGTATACATAATAAATAAATCAATATTTAAACAAAAAACAACAAAACAAAAACAAAACCAACCTTCCATGCCAAAGTCTAGGCCTGGTCTCCACCTTCCAGGCCCTTTCTCCTGTGACTAAAATCCTGGGGTCACCAAGCTTCCACACAGCCCCCATGAGCCCTCGTTGCACTCTGCTAGGCCTCTCTAGAAAGGCACTGAGTCCAGCAAGAGGCAGGGGCGTGCTGACGCCCTATTCAGCAGGCAGAAGTGATGGTTCCCTTTCCTGTAGTTTCTTCCCAGGTTGCTCCCTCCCCACCTTCACAATCCAGCTCTTCTTTCAGAGAATCCCAGGAACACAGCTGCTCTCTAGTGCTCCCTGGCTGGGACTCTCCCCAGCCTCTTCCCATTTCCGTCCCTGCTTCTGCCTTCCAGAGGGAATTCAGAAGCATTGCCCTAGGACCTTCGGAGCTCTTTCACTTCTGAGCCGGTCAGTGTCCTTCCTCCTCCTCTTCTTTCCCATTCAGGGTCTCACCACATTGCTCAGCTCATTGTGAATTCTCTACATAAACCAGGCTGGCCTTGAACTCACAGAAATCTGACTGCCTCAGCCTCCTGAGTGCCCAGATTAAAGATGTGAGTTTGAGGCCAGCCTGGTCTACAAAGCAAGTTCCAGGAGAGGCTCCAGAGCTACACAGAGAAACCCTGTCTCAAAAAAACCAAAAAGAATAAAGGAAAAGATCTTCACCACCAGGTCAGGCCATGTGTATAAGTCTTAAACCAATGCCTGGCTTGTGATAAGCATTCAGTAAGTCCTAGAAGTTATTATGATCATATGTGAATTACTTTAATAAGTCAGATAAAGTATTAGAATTCACCATAGGTGTTTTAAGTAGAAAGGAACAGTCTTCCTGTTTTCTGCAGGGATTGCCTCCAGGACTTGCTTTAATGAATTGCTGGGAAGAAGTGATCTATAATTATCATATTGCTGGAATTCAAATAGATACTTCAAAAAGGTAAAAAGAAGTCCATTTCTTGAGGTGGATAAATATTCCCCTTGGGGTTCTATTTACAAACTCAACTATTTTGTAAGCAAATAGATCACGGTAAGCCCCAGCCCTCATTTAAGTGAGCGCTCTGAGCTGTAAGCTTCTGTCCTGCGACGTGGAGCCACCGCGCAGGTGGATTCCCTAACTCATAAGTACCAGGTGAAAAGCGTCTAGCTTGAGGGTTTTTTGCTTCATATATCTTTATTCCAGTTCTATATAAAATGGAGTAATGGCCAGCCTAATGCACAAATATAGTCAAATATCCACCACACCTATGTGGATTACCCGAGGCAAGTATCGAACCAACAGTACGCTTGTTCCTTCTATTCTTTCAACCCTGTTTCCACTGTTCCCAGAACACAGTCAGCTCCACTCACTAACACACTAGCATTTATATTCACACAGATATACTCATGTTCACACATTTACAGGCTCCCATATAGCACAACACCCCATTCTCTCTGTGTCTCAGACACACACAGACACACAGACACACAGACACACACACACACACGCAAGCACACACCATGTTGCCCAGAGCAGGAGGAGCTCAAAAATAGCATCTCTTATTGTTTTTCTCTCCTCACTGTAGGCTTCCCTTTCCTGAATCACACAGTCAGGGTGTGGCAGGAAGGGAGAGAGAAAGGAAGGAAGGAAATCATGGTATATGTCCTGGCCTAGTGAGAAGCAGAAGGCGCCTGCTCCCTGTGTGCTGGCATCTCTCCTGCCATTTTCCTGAAACTTGAGGGTGTTTTGCTGTCTGGAACACCCACACTTCATCCCTTCCTGCCAAAGCTCCTTGTTGTGACAGAGTGAGATGCTGCTGTTGGGGGTGGGGATGGCAGCTAGGCAGCCTGCAGACTGGGTTAGAGCGCCCCCTCCAGGACCAGTGATGGGGGAGATCGGCTACAGACAAGCCCTGGATTTACTGACCATCCTACATTCCCACAGTATGTACATACAGGTGTATAATTCCCTGACATCCATATGGACACACACACACACACACACACACACACACGGGTCTAGAGCTGGGCAAGCACAACTTAACAGTAGTGATGAGAGAAAAGATGATTCCCACAAGCTGTCCTCTGATCATACTCATGCCAGGGAGTGCTCCCCATATGCCCACCTACCCAGGGAGTGCTCCCCACATGCCCACCTACCCAGGGAGTGTTCCCCACATGCCCACCTACCCAGGGAGTGCTCTCCACATGCCCACCTACCCAGGGAGTCCTCCCCACATGCCCACCTACCCAGGGAGTGCTCCCCACATGCCCACCTACCCAGGGAGTGCTCTCCACATGCCCACCTACCCAGGGAGTGCTCCCCACATGCCCACCTACCCAAGGAGTGCTCTCCACATTCCCGCCTACCCAGGGAGTGCTCCCCACATGCCCACCTACCAGGGATTGCTCCCCACATGCCCACCTACCCAGGGAGTGCTCTCCACATGCCCAACCCACACACACACAATAAATAAATAAACAGTTAAGAGTAAATAAAAGCATCACCAAGCCCCCTTCCTCTGTTCTGTTTTTCTTCTCCTGGGCCTGGCATCGCACTGGTACTTGGCATTCTTGTAGTGCAGGAGGTCAGTCACTTTTGGCCTAGCGCAGCAGGTGGAGATGGCAGTGAGTCTTGAGTGCCTGGATTCTACCTTTCCAGCACTTTCTAGTACGGAACACCAGCGGCAGTACCCTAAGACTGACCCACTCCCTCCACAGCAGCCTTTATAAGGAGAACCCTAGAGCTCTTCCTAGTGACTCCCACGGCATACTCTAGAAAGCGACTTCTGGTACGGGGGCTAAAGAAAGGTGGTCGTGCTGCCCTCAGACTCAGCTAATGGCGGAGAGGTCCTGAGTTTGTCTGAGGGAGAAGCCTCACTGTGCAAAAGGAAAAAGAAGGACTCAATGATCTCTGAAATTCAAACTCTAGAAGACCAACCAATGAAAGCCAGGGTGAAGTGGTACTCACTTGTAATCTCAACGATTAGGAGCTAAGGTTGAAGAGTTGTGAGTTCAAGGCCAACCTGAGCTATATATGAGATCCTGTCTCAAAAGAAAAAAAAAGGTAGAAAAGAGAGGGAATGGGAGGGAGAAGGTGTAGGAAAGGAGGGAAAAAGAAACATAAGTCAAGAGGACCTGACTGAATATCAGGAGATACCACATTGCCGTCCTGGGTCCCATTAGGGAAGTCAGAAGGAGTCAGTGCCAGGCGGACTCCATCTTTGCCAGCCACTGCTAGCCAAGTGCTTCCCTGCCTATGTCCTCTCCACCAGACATCTACATGAGTCCTTGAACATTATGTCCACTGTTCCACCTTAAAGAACTCCATGAAACACTTTTAAAGAGAAAGTTAAGAAAGCTTGTGGTTCAGAGACTTACACCAGTTGATTAGGATCACATGACTAATCAGTGAATTCATCCCAAAGAATGGGTCACTTAGGACCCTTACCTTCTCTTTGCCAGGGCCGGGGAACCTCCTCAGCTTCCTCTGAATCGGCCGCTAGTACTCAAATCGTATTTAAATGGGGCCTCAGGAACACTTGTAATTCTGTCTGAAACTTGAATGATAAGAAAGTATAGCAGCTGGATAGAGCAGCAGCCTGTCAACTGTGAAAGCACCCAGAGCGAAAGCCCTAGGTGAGATCCGACTGGCGAGAAAGCAGCGCAGGTCCCTGTGCACAGCTGGTGAGCGCGGCTAGGTCAGACATGAGCAGGCTTGAGAGACGTTGAGGATGAACTACCCTCTCGCAATCAGCAGCAGAAACCAGAACTCAAGCTGGCATGGTAGTGTGTACTTGCAGTCCCAGCCCTTGAGAGGAGAGGCAGGACGATCAGGTCATCTTCTAGCTACATGAGTAGGAGGCCAATCTGGACTATATGAGACCTTGTCTCAAAAGAGCCAAAAAGAGAGAGGGATCCTGGGAGGATGGCTCAGTTGGTAAAGGACCTGCCATGCAATCCTAAGGACAAAGAAAAGGGCCGTGTGGAGCAGTGCACGTCTGCTGGCCTGCTAGCCTAGCCAAATTGGTAAGGTCTGGGTTTAGGATGGTTCCTACCCCAAAAAATAAGGTGGAGAGCAATTGAAAAAATACCTGATGTCAGCCTCTGGCCTCTGTGTGTACCTGCACACACATGTGCACTCATGAACGTGTACATACAAATATATACAAAGCTTAAAAAAAAGACTAAATCAGGGAGGGATCAGAATTGTCTCTAAACCACCAAAAAGATCCAAGATCAAATCATAAGGTTATTCTCTAGCCAGAAGCTTTCGAGTAAAGAACAAGCGTATACCACTTCCTTGAGAATTAATCCAAATGAGCCTGTCAATCACTTAGATAGGAATACATCTCCCCAGGAAACCATCTGCCCCAGATTTTAAGAAACCGTATAAAGTGGCTGGGCAGTGGTAGTGCATGTCTTTAATCCCAGCACTAAGGAAGAAGAGGCAGATGAATCTTTGTGAGTTCAAGGCCAGCCTCGTCCACAGAATGACTTCCTGGATAGGTTCAAAAGTTACAAAAAAAAAAAAAAAAAGTTCTGGTGTCTCTTTATCACAACTACTGACTTTTTTGAGGTAGGAGAAAAATCATTCTTGAAATATAACTCTAGTCTTCCTTGCTATTTTCTCTCTCTCTCTCTCTCTCTCTCTCTCTCTCTCTCTCTCTCTCTTTTATAAATCTCTATTAGTTATAGTGTTCTGCCTGCATGTATACCTGCACACCAGAAGAGGGCACCAGATCTCATTATAGACAGTTGTGAGCCACCATATAGTTGCTTGGAATTGAACTCAGGATCTCTGGAAGAGCAGTCAGACTCTTAACCTCTGAGACATCTCTCCAGTCCTCTATTTAGTCTTATAGAGAGGAAGGACACTATATTTTTTAATGACAAAATTTGAGGGGTTCTTTGTTGTTTTTGGTCTTTTGTCCATTTGGAGACAGGAGGATATTACTGTAGCCCAAGACTAGATACCCTAGAACTCCTTTTTTTTAAAAAAAAAACACATTTATTTATTTATTATGTATACAATATTCTGTCTGTGTGTACGTCTGCAACCATTACAGATGGTTGTGAGCCACCATGTGGTTGCTGGGATTTGAACTCAGGACCTTTGGAAGAGCAGGCAATGCTCTTAACCACTGAGCCATCTCTCCAGCCCCCCTAGAACTCCTTTTTGTGTTCTCCGTGTAGCCTTGATTGTCCTGGAACTCATTCTGTAGACCAGGTTGGCTTCGAACTCACAGAGATCTATCTGTCTCTGACTCCTGAGTGCTGGGATTAGAGGTGCACTAATAATAATAATTATTATTATTATTAGTGCACCTAATAATAATAGGTGCTATTATTATTAGCCACAGCCTGGCTAATAATAATAATTTAAAAGAGAACACGGGGGTAACAGATAGCACTGTTTCTTCTCTCTGGTGCTAGGGATTATGCCCAGAGCCTTGCACAGGGAAGTAAGCGCTCTGTCAAAAGCTATAATACTAGCACGCGGTCAGCACCTCTAAAGGCAGGTCCTATAAAGAGAAGACTCAAGGCAGGAGCTCAGTAAAGACTTTGTGAAGATGATGGTGATGCACATGGCCGGAGAAATGGCTCAGAGGTTAAGAGCACTTGTTGCTCTTGCAGAGAACCAGGGTTATGGTCCAGCACCCACATGGTGGCTCACAACAATCTCTAACTCCAGCTCCAGAGAATTTGATGCCCTTTTCTGACCTCTACAGGCACCAGGTGCATGGCACATATACATAAGTGTAGGTAAAACATTCATACACAGAAAATAATCTTAAATAAACCCTAATGGTTAGAAACCTCAGTTCATAAATGGGTTCTTGACTTTTGATAAAGACCAAGAAAAATAATTGTGTTTTCACCCAGGGCTTTGCTTTGAAAAGTGTAGGGCATTCTCAGGCTGAGAGTGTAGCTCAGTTAGTAGAGTGCTTGGCCCAGCACCACGCTAAACAAGCATGGTGGCACATGCTTATAGTCACGGCACTTGGGAGGTGGAGGCAGGGAGATTAGAAGTTCAAGGTTGGACTCTCACTGGGTAGAAGTGCTTTCTTCACAAGTCTCAAATGAATCTGAAACCCCAAAATTATTCTGACTTTTACACCTGTTCTCTCTCATGCACACACATGCAAAATCATTTTGAAATTATTTATTAGTTCAAGGTAATCTTCACTACCTAACCAGTCTGAGTCTAGCCTGAGCTACATGTGACACTGAGTTACACAAAACGAAGAAAGACAAGCAAAGGACATTTACAACTTGTACTATAACTAGTGGGTAGACATTTCAATTTCAGGTTTTCTTTCTTTTAAAATTTATGTTTTTGCTGGGCGGTGGTGGTGCACTCCTTTAATTCCAGCACTCAGGAAACAGACGCAGATGGATGTCTGTGAGCATAAGGCCAGCCTGGTCGACAGAGTGAAGTCTAGGACAGCAAGACTACATAAAGAAACTCTGTCTCAAAAAAAAAAAAAAAAAAAAACCAAAATTATTTATATTATTATTATGTTTATTTTACATGTATAGATGTTTTGCTTGAATGTCTGTGTGCACCATATACATGCCTGGAGCATTCAGAGGCCCAAACAAGGAGGCAGAGGCAGGCAGATCTCTGCATTTTTCAGGCCAGCCTGTACACAGTGCAACCTTGTCTTGACAAAAAAACAAGACAAATAACTTTTTAATCATTACTGTGTGTGCATGAGCCACAGTGCAGGCGTGGAGTCAGAGGACAACTTTGTGGAGTCAGTCCTCCCCTTCCACCTCTACACGAGTTCCAGGTCTCGAACTCAGACATTAGAGTTGTACATCAAACATTCTGTCACTAAGTCATCTTGCTAGCCAACCTCAGGCTTTCAATTAGCAGCTATCTGTTCAGTGCCTTTATTATTATTATTTTTTTCATTTTGTCTTATGCATGTGCGTTTTGCCTGCATGTATGATTGCATTAGGTGTGTTCAGTGCCCACAAAGGCCAGAAGATGGCATCAGAACCTCTGGAAATGGTCAGTGGCCCTGCAGGTCCAGGAATCTGTGACTCAAACCCAGGTACTCTAGCAGTCAGTACTGCTAACCAGTGAGGAATCACGCCAGTCCCCGGGGTTCACTCTCTCCGGGACAGCAACTAAAACCGGTCCTCCTGAGTTCGCAGTCCATCCAGGAACAGGAAACTTGAGCATGTGAGGTAGTGGGAGTGAGCAGTACGGACTGGTTCAGAGAAGCGAGCACCCGCATGGCTGACAGCTGCCACAGATTTCACCAGAAGATGCACAGCAGACGGGAAAGAGCTGAGTAAAACCAATGGCATCTTCATTCACATGGCACTCCATGAGTAAAGAAGACGGCTGTTAGAACACAGTCATTCAACAGTAGGCCGCACAGTGCCGGTGCCTTCTTCTCCCTCTTCCTCCTCCTCCTCTCAGTTTTGCTGCCCACATTTCAGAAAGTGTTCGCCCCTAAACTACCCTATGCAGGTATGGTGTTACACCAAGAATCCCAGGGAGCTGAGAGGCTGAGGTAAAAAGACTGCCATGAGTTGAAACTAGCCTTTGAACTCTGGTGGGACACAACCTCAAAGCAAGACAAACTAGGACCGGGGATATAGCTCACTTGTCGAGTTCTTGTCTAGCATGTCCAAAGTCTGGGCTCTACCCTCAATGCGTTAGAGAAACTGGGCATAACCTGCAATCTTAGAATTTGGGAGATGAACTGGGTGGTGGTGGTGGTGATGCATGCCACCCTGTATCAAATAATAAAGAATTTAAAATAAATAAAAATAAATAATCTTATGTGGTATTTAACAATAACCCTGTGGGATTAGTTGGGGCAGATGGTACCAATTCTATTTCATGAGTGAAGAATGATTCAGGATACTTAAATAAATTGCCTGAGCCATAGATGGAAAACTGGAAGTCAGTGTGCTGACCACACAGAACACAGCTTTCTTTGCTGTGGGGCGAGCAGTGGGTACTTCAAGCAGGCAGAAGAGAGGGAGACAGGAGCAGCGGTGAGCCCAGGTAAGCACCGTGGCGTTCCAGAGACTCTGAGCATGTCTTTAAGGAGTGTGAGCTTTCTGCCTTCTCCTATAATTAGTACCTGTTGGCCCAGATCACAGGTCCCAGCTCAGGAAGAGGAGAGAGTTACTGGCATTCAGACTCAACAGAGCAGAAACACCGTGAGGAGGAGAAATCCACCATGTCTGCAGCCTCATTAGCACTGCGGTTCCACACACACGCGTGAGAGCTGCAGGCTGTCACTGTACGTTACTGAGCCCGAGGCCTGAAATAAATTAGCTGTGCCTCAGAAAGCAAGGATATGTTGTTCGTGTCAAGCATGAAGTATTTGTGTGGATTAAAATGCCCTGGACTGTTCTGAGTCACCTCCTTCCTCGGGACACTGCTGAGGTTTAGAAAGGCTCTCCCACACCCTCCACGCAGACCACCTGAGCATCTCAGCCCTGTTCTATTGCTTCCCAGAGGGGACTGGACACCCTGTTGTCTCTCAGAGTAGGGCACCGAGGCTCGGGGTGGGGGGCTTCAGCATCTGTTTTTGGACTGTGACTGCCTTCTGGGGTTGCCCTGGCAACCAACTGCCTGAATGTGTTTCTTAGAAAAGCCTGGGAGCTAGGGAGGAGGGAGGCAGTTCCTGAACCAGAGGATGTAGGGAACAGGCCGGTCATTCTCTGACTTTCCACCTCCAGTCTCCGCTGTCCTGATATACTCTCTTACCTGGCTTCTCCAGGTCGATGGGACCAGCCAGAGACTCTCCTCGAAGACAGGTGGATTGGGTCTGAGTGCCCGTCCTATTTAACGCGTGGTGAAAACCCACACACCTAGCCCATCTTAGTTTACACACCATCTGCCTTTCAAATGACTAACAGCATTTCAACCAGCATGCTTCAACATCTTCTCCCAAGCAGCCTATCCCAGACTGCTTTCTGGGGCCCAAGAAAGAATATGTGCCCTGCTGGGAAACCCACTAGTTATCCAGGCACAGTGCTACGTGCCAGCAATCCCAGCACTTAGTTAATAGAGATAGAAAGATCGATCGTGAGTTCAGTGTCTTCCTAAGCTACATAATGATTTTGAGGCTAGCCTGTGCTACACGAGAACCAGGACTGGAGAGATGGCTCAATGCTTCAGAGCATCTGCTGCTCTTGCAAAGGACACAGTTTCATTCCTAGCACCCGCATGGGGCTATAACCTCTCGTTCCTTCAGTTCCAGGAGATCTGATTCTCACTTCTGACCTCCATGGGTGTTCAGCAGCACTTATATGATACACACACATGCAAGTAAAGCATTCATACACATGAAGTATAATAAACAAGTCTAAATTTAAAGAAAATCACCTCAGTGTTGTATTTTGGGGTTTGGTTTTGTTTTATTAAGACAGGGTTTCTCTGTACCCCTAGCTGTCCTGGAACTCACTCTGTAGACCAGACTGACCTCAAACTCACTGAGATCCACCTGCCTCTGCCTCCTAAGTACTGGGAATAAAGGCGTGTGCCACCACCACCTGGTTTTCTTGGTTTGTTTTTTTATGTCTTTAACTGTCCTGCTTTCATTTGTATATTTATCTGTTTGTATTAGCTCCAGGAGGCAAAGGACCGGGTCATAACCTAGCACAGTGCTTGGCACCTGCGCACCACATAACTGCTGTTGAATGGATAAGAGACTGAATGAGAAGGCAGGGATCTGACAGAAGCAGCAGGGAAAGCAGTGGGGAGCTTTCCAAGCGCTGGCTGGAGGAAGCAGCATGTAGGGAAGAATCTGGAACGACTCAGCTCCATGCACAGTGTAGGCTGTGGAGGAAGGTAGGCCAGGGCGATCCAGGACAGACAAGAAGGCTGATTTTACTACAGCTGGGCCAGCACCGCAGCGCGTTAAGAAGACAGCTGTGGCCAGGTGTGGGGGGCGGACAGGGAAACCAGCAGGCAAGGAAATTAGTCAGGAGGCTGTTTTGACAGTCCAGATGTGATGTGCGGGGGTCTAGACAAGAGCCGTGGCAGGGGAAATGCCCAGTTTGGTTGCAAGGCTTCTTCCTGCAGCCTAGAAACCTCAGCTGCTGCCTCACCTAGGCTAATTAGTACCCTGTGGCTGTCATCTGAGCTGACTGGTCACCAAGTTTTCTGTGCTACAGAAATCCTCACTGCCAGCTAAGGGGTTGCTACTACTTAAAGAGACTGGGTGGGGTTGGTGGGTATCCCGAGAGCCAAAGGAAGCGTTCGCTACAGTCCTAAGGTTCACCATTTGTGAGTAGATGTGTTGCAGAGAAAGACATGATTTCCTGCTGAGATAACTTTGGGAAATTGTAGACTAAAACTAAGGGGAAAACAGCATCTTTACTAGAATCTGACGGGGGTGGGGGTGTCATGCGTTTGTCAACTTTAAGTGGAAACTGGCATCTTTTTCATGCCACACCCTCAAAGAGCTGGAGGACTCTGGGACCAGGTTCATTTGCCTTCCTTCCTGCAGGATGCATCTGGACCGCATATGCTGAGCACACTGCCTGCACACCCTTCGTTTCTCCTTAGAGCAACAGCGTCACCCGCAGCTCTACCTCAGCAGCAGCAGAGACGCTGCTTCCAAGCTCCCGCTCAGAAGCATCTGCCTGCCATTGAACCCTAAGTGGGCCAACTCCTAGTCGGCCCACCCTTCTGGACACAATGGGGAAATCCCGAGTCTACCGCGACAGGGTTTAGACGGCTACGCTAGGGAGTCAAGCCATCAGAATCACTTTCTACCACACCTGGCACAGACGATGCCTCATCAGTTGTGAGCTGCTGATTTTGTCGTTGCTTGTCTGGTTTGTCTCATAATCACGTAGTCTATGATAAGAGCCTGATCCCTGCAACCATAGCTCTGAGCCAGGGCAACCTGGATGGGGTGTGTAGAGGGGAGAAAAATCAGATTCTCTTTGAAGAATTAGGAATGTAATTTGGGGTCAGATGACAGGTCACTGGTGGAGGAAAACTGAGGCATGGAGAATCACAGCAAGCAACTTTGTCTCAGTCTTCTATTCTGCACGCCTTGTGTTTTAATCTGCTTTTAATTGCTATGAAAGTATGCTTAAAGGTCTGGAGAGATGCTAAATGCATGGACTGTTCTTGCAGAAGACCTGAGTTCAGTTCCCAGTACCCGTGTTAGGTAGCCCACAACTGCCTATAACTCCAGCTCCAGGGGGATCTGGGATGGGAAACCTGCAGCTTCCACGGGTACGTTCACTCATGTCCACACAAACACATAACTAAAAAAAATCATTTTCTAAAAAATGTTCAAAATTAATTTATATTTAAAAACCACGAAGATTGGGCCAGGCATTGATGTTTATACCTCTACTTGGGAGGCAGAGGCAGGCATATCTCTGTGGATTTGAGGTTAGCCAGAGCTATATAGGGAGAGTCTGTCTCTAAAATCAAAACATGGAACCCCCAGAAATTTAGTTTTTTGGGGGTCTTTGGGAGGGGTTGTTATATAAGTTTTGTTTTTTGTTGTTGTTTTTGGTTTTTTGAGATAGGGTTTCTATGTATAACAGTCCTGGCTGTCCAGGAACTAGGTCTTGTGGACTAGGCTGGCCTTAGATTCACAGACATGCACCTGCTTCTGCTTCTCGAATGCCAGATTTAGTTTTTTTTAAAATATTTATTTATTTATTATGTATATAGTATTCTATCTGTGTGTATGCCTGCAGGCCAGAAGAGGGCACCAGACCTCATTACAGATGGTTGTGAGCCACCATGTGGTTGCCGGGAATTGAACTCAGGACCTTTGGAAGAGCAGGCAATGCTCTTAACCGCTGAGCCATCTCTCCAGTCCCCTAGATTTAGTTTTACAGTCCTGAAAATTCCAAGTTCAAGATTAAGGGTCTGACATCTTCTGAAAGCCTCCTGGTCCTTCCTCCGCTTGTCCTCCTCCTCCTCTGCTTCCATTTATACATCTGTTGTTGCTGGAACAGGGTCTCAGCCTCATCCCAGGCTCGCCTTGAACTCTTCTGTTGTTATTGTTGTTGTTGCTGTGTTTTTGTTTTTAAAGACAGAGTTTCTCTGTGTAACCCTAGCTGTTCTGGAACTTGCTCTGTAGATCAAGCTGGCCTCAAACTCACAGAGATCTGCCTGTCTCTGCCTCCCTAGTGAAGGATTAAAAGAGTGTGCCACCATCGCCTTGTCTCATTACTAGCAGTATTATAGAGATGAAACTCCCTAAAGTGTTGACATGACCAGGACCTGAACTCAATACTTTGCTTCTCCCAGTCCAAGAGCCTGCCTAGTAAACCCTCTAGTGTGGCCTCTCAACCCCAGACTTCACAGACTGCTTCTACGAACTTGGACCTTTGTAACCTATAATGAGTTTCGCGACTTTGTGGGGAGGCAGCACCCTGAACAACTAGCTTAGATTTTGAAAATGACTTTGAGAGTAGGACCTGGTAGAAGCACTCAGCAATGCCAGGAGCAGACACATGGACGGGAACTTTGTGCCTGCTTTGTCACATGCTCGTCTCTGGGGAAATCCCCAGCAGCTGGGACATGGTAGGGTTCAATATTCTGCCCTAATGTGGTTTGACAGCAGCTTAAAGGCTGGAATGGGGAGATACCGAAGCTGGAATCCCTTGGTGGAGATGCGTTTTCTTCTTAGTACCTTGCGTGTCCTTTACATGCCAGGGAATGGCCGTGTCTACCTCCGGCCTCACAATGATCTGATATTTTGAGTATCAGGCACTAGCCATGGTCTGAGGGATTTCTTCCTTTCCTTGCTTTCAATGGGCGGGGGGGGGGGGGGGCTGAACCTAAGTATTCCCTGGCAGACATTGAGTTGGTCTGATTTGATTCCCTCTTTAGATCTGCAGCGTCTCTCCTGAAGTAGCAAGCAGTTTCTTCTCACTCACAGCCCTGCTCCCGTGTCCTGGGACTTCCCTTCTCTCCTTGCCCTCTCCTCTCTGACCAGCATCATTACAGAATCTCTCTGAGAAAATTCCAAGGTCCTATTTTTTTTTTGTCATGCTGGGATTCGAACCTAGGGCTCACAGCTGCTAGGCAAGCATAGTGTCACTGAGCTATTCTTCACTCCCCCGATGTTTACATAATAGAGCCAACAATTTCTTCATTACAAGGGGAAATGATGAAGTCCTTTTTATTCCTCCCCAGCTTGTGGAGCTAAAAAGTAGGTGATCTGAGCCCATCTTGTTATGGTAAAAATAAAATGCTGTGGTTCCCCAGGGGGCAGCAGTGGGCAACCAGCCATAAGGGGCAGTAAGTCCCAGGCAGGGAGCCTTACAGCAGGTCAGCCAGACCTACAGAAACAGATAGGCAAGCCATGCAGACAAAGTGGGTATTTATTTAGTAGGTAATGGAGGAGAAAGGGAAAGAAGGGAAGGAGAGAAGCAGAGGGGGGGGAGCAGAGAGCGGGGAGGAGAGTAGGAGAGAAGCTAGCTCTTTGGGAGAGGGACAGAAAGGAAGGAGCTCAGGCTGGAAGGGGAAAGAAGATTGCTTGAATTGGTGGATGGTGTTGTAGGGGTGGGGAAATTGGGCGGGACTTGTCTCTTAAAGGGACAGGACAGACCATTACATCCACCTTCTTTCCCATCCAAGGTGCCACCTAACCCAGCTCTACTTCAGTTGCCAAAGCCAATAATTGTACACAGTGTATGGAACTCATAAAATATCCTCAGGAAATCAAAATAAAACAAAAACGTTAAGTCTATAAATTCAGAACTGTAAAATAGAGAATGTAAAGGGACTTTCCCATTTATTAGGTTTCTTTGAATCACGGTCTCATATAACCCAAGCTGCTTCTAACTTTCAACTTAGCCAAGTATGTCTGAACTGCGGTTGCTCTTGCGTTCCAGAGGGCTGGGATTATAGGCATACACTGCCACAAGTGGTGTGATGATGCATTTCAACCCCCGCCCCACACCCATGCACTTGTCCACTCCAGTTCTCCCAAGGGAAAAGCTAATGGAGTTGTCCAGGAAGAAGATAGTCAGGTTGGCCATTAAATGTAACCACCACACAAGCATTGGGCTGACTGGGCAGAGGACCTGAACTCATTACACACTGCAGCCCCCATCACACACTTCAGGCTTTGATTTCCACTTCACACTATGCTACATCCGGACACTGAAGGACAAGTCTGCATCTGAGAATCCACAGGATTCTTCAAGTTTACGCTAAGGATAGCTGGCACACCATCCACCAAGGCATGGGAAGGTGAGAGACTGGGCAGCAGGAAGGTAAAAACATCTCTCAAAGTGCACCCAAGAACAAGAAAATACAGGTCTACAAAACTCTGCCTGGGGACTCTGGAGAGTTGGCTCAGCAATTAGGAGCACTTGCTGTTCTGCAGAAGGCCCAGATTCTGTCCCAGCACACACAAGATGGTTTACAACCACCTGTAACTGTGGCTACAGAGGATCCAGTGCCCTCTTCTGGCCTCTGTGAAGTTCTGTACACATGTGATACACATAGATACACACACACACACACACACATACACACACACACACACACAAAATAATTTTTTTTTTTTTAGAAAGTGCTTCTCTGTGTAACTGCCATAGCTGTCCTGTAAGTAGCTCTGTAGACCAGGCGGAACCTGAACTAACTAAGATCCAGCTGCCTCTGCCTCCCAAATGATGGGATTAAAGGCACTAGTCACCACTGCCACTCAACATAAATACTTTTTTTTGAAAGCACTCCCTGTAATCCCAGTACTCAGGAGACTGGAGCAGCGGGAACTGCAGGCAGAAGTGACAGGTGTTGTGGAGCACACCTGTAACCCTGAACTTGGTAAGAGACAAGGATCAGAAATGCATGGCTGCCTCTGTTGCTACTCGAAACTGTGTGCGTGCGTGCGTGCATGCGTGTATGTCTGTGTTTTAAGACAAATAACATTTAAATGAAAGAAATAGCCCTGAATGAGTTGTGGATGTATCTCAGTAGTAGGTTATTTTTTTTCCTATCATGTGTGATCCCCCAGTTTAATGCCCAGCCCTGGAAGATAAAATAAAAATAAAAGCCTGAATGTGAAGTCTTTCTGGACACCAGCTGTCCATATTGTAATAATTTATTGTATATTATTACAATATATAATATATATAATATATAATAGTATATTGTAATAATTTACTGCAGTGTGCAGGGTCACAGCATCTAAAGGTCACTCTCAGGCAGATCACTCTTTGTTCTATGTTTTAGTGTCTGAGACAGGGTCTCTCTATGTAGACCAGGCTGGCCTTGCATCACTCTCAGTATCCTGACATTATTACAGGTTGAACAACCCCACACATGATCTGTTTCTGAATACTGGTCCTGAAACTAGTCATTTCCTGATCCTGTCTTTCACTGGGATTTATTACAAATTTAGACATTTCACTACCTGTACCTGTTTAGAACGAAGACAACAGAACCACTTTATATTACAGATAGGAAAATGCTAACGCAAGTCAGCTCTGTTTGATCTAGCAAACTGTAGGAATATAGTTTGGTCAGAGCATGAATTCTGAGTTAGCATAGGGGTTTGCCTTCAATTCTTTGTTTTTCCTGTATCTCCCAGATTCCTCTTTTGTTTATGATTCTCTGAGAAGACAGCCACAAACACTGAGAGCCACTGTGTACCAAACCGTTCTTCCTGGCGCAACCTTTAGAGTCATAGAAAAGCTGCTTCCTCCTGTGTGTGGTTTCCCAACACGCCAGCTAGTTCTCGGGACACCTAAGTTCCCATGTGCTGTGTGCCCAGGCCAACTGCAAGGGGTTTGGACTGTGAGACCTTATGAGATTGGGTTTCTCTGTAGCTTTGGAGCCTGTCCTGGAACTAGCTCTTGTAGACCAATCTGGCCTTGAACTCACAGAGATCTGCCTGCTCTGACTCCTGAGTGGTGGGATTAAAGGCATGCGCCACCACCGCCACACTGTGTATAGGGTTTTTACTGCATGTGTGTCTGGGTACCAGGTGTGTACTATGCCTGTGGAAGCCAGAACCTGAAGTTACAGACAATTGTTAGCCGTCCTATGGGGTATCACCATGCCTGGCTTTTCCTGTGAGCCACTTTTCTTATAGTGGTTTTGCTTTTAACTATATTTTTATTTTATGTGTTTAAGTATTTGCCCATTTGTATGCTGGTGTACTGCAGAGACCAGAAGAGAACATCAGACCCTCTGGAACTAAGCCCTCTGCAAGAGCAGCGAGTCCTCTTAACCACTGAGCCATTTCTCTAGCCTTCAGGTACGACTTTGTGGGGGCACATAACTGGGGGGAGTGCAGAGTATCAGATTGTAGCTCTGGCTATCCTGGACCAGGATGGTCTTGAACTCAAAGAGAAGATCGTGGCTCTGCCTCCTGAGTGTTATGATAAAAGGTGCTTGTCCCCACACAAGCAGATCCTACTTCTTGATCCAGGAAAATCAGGACACGATTATTTGCAAGGTCAAGTCCTTCTAAAACAGCCTGTGGATGACCCTGATGTGTCTATGTGTGCTCCTACCTGTGATGACAGCTGGTGTGTACATGTGTGCTCCTACCTGTGGTGACCCTATGTGTCTATGTGTGCTCCTACCTGTGGTGACCCTATGTGTCTATGTGTGCTCCTACCTGTGGTGACCCTATGTGTCTATGTGTGCTCCTACCTGTGGTGACCCTATGTGTCTATGTGTGCTCCTACCTGTGGGGACCCTGTGTGTCTATGTGTGCTCCTACCTGTGGTGACAGCTGGTGTGTACATGTTGTCTCTTACACAGCTCAGGTTCTGAAGTGTGGAGCAGAGTCACTAACATTTTTCCTTACTCAGACAGCTCTCATCAACCACTGTTAGTCTCATTTTCTTTCCTTCTGACTTTTTCATCAAGAGCAGCAGCCTCCTTGTTCCCATAACCTTTCTTCGCTACAAAGCCCTCCATGCTCCAAGGAAGCCTGTAGCAAGAGACTTGCCAGATAAGTTTGAATCCCAATGAGGGGCAGACTGTTCCACTTGTTCTGCTGCTAAAACTCCAAGCACACTGACCATGCTCTCTACAGAGAGACTTTCAGACTGAGCAAGGACCAGCCCAGACACCGGAGCACCTTCTTTCTGGCTTCCAAGATAATCTGTAATTGTTAGTCCTTGGGTTATGTAAGTTCTCCTGCTGACTCCCTCAGTTTACCTTTACCTCTGGGTTTAGGGCTTTTTGTTTGTTTCTTGGAGACAGAGGGTTTTTTTCCCAGACAGGGTTTCTTTATTAACCAATGGCAATAAAACATACTCATAGCATACAGAGGGGAATCCCACATCAGTAGAGCTTGAATTCACAGAGATCCAACTGCTTCTGCATCCCGAGTGCTGGGATTAAAGGTGTGTGCCACCATGGCTGGCCTGGTTGAGGCTCTTTCAATAAGGCAAGTCATGTGGAACAAATCACAGGCCCTGGTCCAGACAGAAGAGCAGCTTATTCATTTCTCCTCCTCTATGCTGACATTATGGGAAGACAGGGGAGAACTTCCCATTGCACTACATTCTGAAGGCTGGAAAGACACCATCCAAATCCATAGCATTTATTATGAGCTGCCATCTTCCATACATTCAGCTATTTAGTGGATACTTAAATTCTATTAGCTCAAAGTCAGTGAAAGACTCTAGGTCACCTCAGCTAAACTGTCCCCCTCCTCTGGGAACCAGGAACCTGATAATCACCCATGCATGCACTAGAGCTTTGGGTACTTGCCCCTGGAATTTTCCATCCCCTTTGTAGTTTTTCTTCAATAGACCCAGGTCCTGGAACTGGGGTAAAACGACCTGCAGATGACTCCTTGTTCAACCAACCTAGCAATCGCCATAGTAACAACCCATTATAGTTAGCTGACCATTAAACGAGCTAGTCACAATAGTTGGCAAACGACTTCTGCACTTTCCCTTTTGATTCTGCGCTCCCCTTTTGGTTCTACCGTTTTTAAAAGAAGCCTGTAATAACTTTTTGGAGTCCTTTTCCTCCTGAGGCTGAGGGACCTCTGTCGTGGCAGAAATAAAAATTCCTCTTGCTTTTGCATCAACTGCGGTGTGAGAGTGGTCTCTTGGGGTAACTCCTCCTCAGTGGGTGATTGGACTTTAGGGTCCAACATCAGTTTCTTTCTTCCTTCCTCTCTTTCTTTCTTCTTTTTTTTTTCTGAGACAGGGTTTCTCTGTGTAGCCCTGGCTGTCCTAGAACTTACTCTGCAGATCATGTTGGACTTGAAATCACAGAGATCCGCCTGCCTTTGCTTCCTGAGTGCTGGGATTAAAGGCGTGTGCCACCACCACCCAGCAATTCTTGGTTTTTTTTTTCCCAACGACAGTTTCTTAAGCAGTTTATAGATTTTAATAAGAGAACTTCCGGTGCCTGTGATTCTGTGAGGAGTGACTGTGGCAGATGGAAACTCATCTTTGCTGTGTAGCAGGTCCTCCAAGGTTAAAACCTTTCATCTTGGAGGACAATTTCTGAAGATATAGAATGCAAAATAGAAAACTGCTTAGAAGAGGCAAAAACCAAACAGTTTGGAAGAAGCAGAGAGAAGCTGAGCTGCCTGTGAGAAGCTCAGACCAGCGGAGGCACCTGGAGAGGAAACTCTCCAATCTGTGGAGCTGCTGCAGGCTGTGCACTGTGCTCCTGCAGGCTGTGCCCTGTGCTCCTGCAGGCTGTGCGCTGTGCTCCTGCAGGCTGTGCACTGTGCTCCTGCAGGCTGTGCACTGTGCTCCTGCAGGCTGTGCACTGTGCTCCAGGATTTCTGCTTTTGTGAGCTGTCACCCATGCTGAGGTGGACTTTGGTGACATAGCTGTCTTTGAGTCATTTCTGCTTCTGTAAGTAATTCCTCGTCCATATTTCTGTAAGGAACCCTAATAAAACTCTTCAATTCTGCCTGGATAGATGGCTCCAAGGTTAAGAGCACTTGTTGCTTTTGCAGAGAACCTGGGTTTGATTTTCGGCACCCATATGGTTGATAGCAGAGTGATTGAACGCTTAAAAGAAATCCCACACTAGCTCAGAATTGGGAGATAGTTATTTATTTAGGGGAACAACTTACAAATCAGGATTCTCTGTTTGAATTGTGGATGGAGATGGTATCCAAACAATCCGAATGAGCAAACGGAAACCAGCGGGAAGGAGAGAAGTAGGGGCTGACTCTGCGGTGGCATCCGGGTGTATAGTGTAAGAGGCCACGCACCAGTAGGCATGTAATTACAAGCTGTAAACCTTCCTGCAGCACCTCCCCCTTTTGTTTAAAGAAGAGAGTTCTAAACCTAATACAAAATTATATACAATAAGAGCACATATCCTATTCTAACTAGCTTAAGTCTTGTATAATAAATAACTTGACCAAGTCATGAGAGGAAATAACTACACTTATCTAGTCTTCAACCCCATCGAAGATCCAAGAAGGGAAATAATGTTACCTGAGTGAGTAGGAAGTGCAATCAAACAATTTCCAAAACATGCAATAAATCACAGAGACAACTGGCTACCTGGACAATCACCAAAAGCCACATTTGCAACGCTGAAGCAACCAACTTTGACTAAGGCCTAGACTGACAGACTATTTTCAAAGGTAAGAACTTTTTCAAGATCATCTTACCCTGTTTTGGCAAGATTTGACAGTCCTGCTTATCCATTTCAAGATACTATGTATTTTGTCAGTGGTTGAGGTATGGGTAGTTCCTTGCCCAAAGGCCAGTTTTGCCAAGAAGAAAACAAGCTCCAAGTGGAGTATCTTTGGTGCTCAACATTCTCTTGGGAATAGATCAGTGCTGCCAGGAGCAATCGTGTCTCACTTCAACAGATCTCTAAGTTATTTAAATGCCATCTTCTACAGCTCTTTGAAGTGGTTGGAGATTATCTATCTATGCAGAATATAATCTCCATGTATCTAAAGAACCTGATTAGTCTAACTGTAAGTCTGACAAACATAGATGACTATTGATCTATAATTCTTAATACCTATATAACTTAAAGACTAAGACAATAAACAAATGTGCAATAAATGAGGACAATGACCTCCAAATATAAACAATGTATATTGATCAGAGGTAGAAATGTATACTGCAATATGGTAAGTATATATAAAAAATGTTTTAAACAGAGGTAGAAGCATGCATGCATACAATATTCAATATAATTTAACTTTGTATCAATATACTAGAATCTATACCAATGTAATTGTCTATAAATAATAACTCACAAGTATTCACTCTATTACTCACTATTATTATTAGTGTAAGTTCTTACCAATCTATTATCCTGTTTAATTTTCCCTTTTTTTTTAACATTAAGATCCCTGAGCTTATAAAGTTCCTCTCCCCACCCCCAAATCCTATGCCAATTATAATCAAACCCTAAATGATTTCCCTAACCCTGAGGACAAACTTTGTTGGGGGGATGTCATCTTCTAGAATTACTTCCAGCTGTCATGGGGGTGACATTCATTTTACGGAATCCTGTGAAAGTAAGATGATGGCTAAGTTTCAAGATTAATGTTTAGGGGGCTGGAGAGATGACTCAGAGGTTAAGGGCACTGGCTGCTCTTCCAGTGGCCCTGAGTTCAATTCCCAGCAAACACATCACAAGCATCTGTAATGAGATCTGCTGCCCTCTTCTGGCCTGAAAGTGTACAGGTAAGTAAATAAATCTTTAAAAAAAGAAAAAGATTAATGTCTGGTAAGATTGCAAATAGTCCCTGAGTATTTTTGTGGAGGCCTGGCCAGAACGTTGTAAAAGATGTGCACCATTTCAGTTAACTAAGTTGGAACCGTCTTGTGCAGCTGGTACCCTAAACAGGTCTTGTAGTGGTGCTATCAGTATCATGGCGTCATATCAACCAGGTGGAGTTGTTGTTATTGTGGGGTCCCATCTTCTTCCCGGAAATTTCAAAGATTACTGCAGGAAAATTCATTGTTCATTGTGGAAAACGTAAGCATTATTTATATAGACATATACAGACAAATATATTCAATGAAAGGTATAATAAAGACAAAAATAGATAATGAAGAGAAGTAAAGATTTTTTTCTAAATTCTTTTTCTTTCTGTCCCATATCATGACTCCTGACATGAGACAGAAACTCTCAACTTTTCTCTTAAAAACAGGCTTGAAATTAGAGAGGGACTGAGCCAGTGTCCAACTCCAAAAACCTGCTCTATATACTTATAAATATAAATACATACATACACACACATATATACATACATACATACATATATTCTCAACATATGCTTAGGGAACATATTCAGTTTTTCTTGATGATCCTTAGTGGGTAGTTAGTTTTCCAACTGTCAGTATTCAAACATCCAGGGTCCCTTGAATTTTTTGAAGATGAGTGTTTTCCTGCAAAGACAAGAACAGAACCCTGCCCCATCCTATATGTTTTTCTTACCACCTGTATGATTATCATCAATGTCGATGAGCTATCATTTCTCCTTTCCACGAGGTTTATCCTTTTCAAACCGAACCTTTATTAATTTCAACGGTATCCACAATTTTTCTTCTGTGGAAACAAGAGCAAAACCCCTTTGCAAATGCAGCACATCTCCTGACTTTCATTGTGAGGTCAGCACATCCTTGGAATAAACTGGTTGATTTAATTCAACAGACTTTTCCATTATCCAATGTCTTTCTGATGCTGTCATTCCTTTCTCACTAGCGTTAAGAAAATTCGAGGTTAATAAAGCATTATGAAATCTATTCCTGGGGGTATTTTCCACCCCTTTCTGTTTGTTTAACATATCTTCTATAGTTCAATTTGATCTTTCTATAACTGCTTGACCGTAGGATTGTGTGGTATACCTGTAACATGCTTAATATTATAATAAGCAAAAAACCGTTTAATTTCCTAGAGACATAAGCTGGACCATTATCTGTCTTTATTTGTGCAGGTATACCCATGATTGCCATGACTTCTAATAAATGTGTGATTACTGAATCAGCTTTTTCTGAGCTTAAAGCAGTTGTTCACTGTCAGTGGTGTGATGTACATATTTTAATTTTCCAAACTCTGCAAAGTGGAACACATCCGTCTGCCAGACTTCATTCCTTTGAGTACCCTTTGGGTTAGTCCCTGAAGGTAGCAGTGTTTGGTTATAGAAAGAGCAAGTAGGGCATCTCTTTATAATCTCCTTAGCTTGTTGTCATGTCATAGGAAACTCCTTCTTTAAACCTTTGCTATTGACATGATTTTTTTAATGAAATTCTGAGGCCTGCAACATGCTTCCAATCAATAATTGATCATTTTCTGCCTTACCTTGTGCTAGAGGACCTGGCAGATCTATATGGGATTGGATGTGTGTTATGTACATAGGACAAAGCCTATTCCTGACTATGTCTTAC
The DNA here is from genome assembly GCF_982192425.1 of Myodes glareolus. Classification (NCBI taxonomy): domain Eukaryota; kingdom Metazoa; phylum Chordata; class Mammalia; order Rodentia; family Cricetidae; genus Myodes; species Myodes glareolus. The sequence goes on from NC_142038.1 coordinate 52,371,757, forward strand.
ACCTGGATAAACAATGAAGTCAATTCTGTGTCATCTGGTATAAATTCAGTGGTTTCAATATGTAAGATATCTTTCTGCATATTGTGAATCAGTAACTATATTAAGAGGTTCTTTAAAATCCCTTAGCACCATAAGAATGGCATATAATTCTGCCTTCTGGACAGAATTATAAGGGCTTTGTTCCACCTTACTCAATTCATCTGATTTGTAACCTGCCTTCCCTGATTTATTAGCATCGGTATAAAATGTATGGGCTCCAGTTATTGCAGTATCACGTACAATTCAAGGAAGACTCCAAAAAGTTCTCTTTTTTGATAAATACATATTTTTATTACTTTATATATAATAGGAATTAAAATTTCCACTTCCTCCACTCCTCCTACTTCCCTCCCGCTCCCCCATTCACCCTCCCCCTCCAGTCCTAAGAGAGGATAGGGTACCCTGCCCTGTGGGAAGTCCAAGGCCCTCCCTGCTCCATCCAGGCTTAGGAAGGTATGCATCCAAATAGACTAGAATCCCAAAAAGTCAGTACATGCAGTAGAGAAAAATCCCAGTGACATTGTCATTGGATTATCAGTCTGCCCCAATTGTCAGCCACATTCAGAAGGTCCAGTTTGATCCCATGCTCGTTCAGTCCCAGTCCAGCTGGCTTTGGTGAGCTCCCATTAGTTCTGGCACACTGTCTCAGTGGGTGGATCAACCCCTCGTGGTCCTAACTTCCTTGGACATATTCTCCCTCCTTCTGCTCTTCAACTGGACCTTGGGAACTCATCCTGTACTCCCATGTGGGTCTCTGTCTCTATCTCCATCTGTTGCAGGACGAAGGTTCTATGGTGATATTCAAGATAGTCATCAGTCTGACTAGGGGACAAGACCAGTTCAGGCACCCTCTCCTCCACCGCCCAGGGTCCTAGCTGGGGACATTCCTGTGAACATCTGGGACCTCCTCTAAAGTCAAGCCTTTTGCCAACCTCACAATGCCTCCCTTAATTAAGATATCTTCTTTCCTGCTCCCACATCTGTCCTTCCTCCATCTCAACCATCCCACTCCCTCAAGCTCTCCCCAACCTTCACCTTCCACCTTCTCTCTACCCCTCTTCCCTTCCCCCACCCCACCCCCACCACCATGCTCTCAACTTTTGCCTGGCAATCTTGTCTGCTGCCAACTCCCAGGAGGATCTATATATGTTTTTCTTTGGGTTCACCTTACAACCTAGATTCCCCTCAATGAAGAATGGATAAAGTGTAGCACATCTACGCATTAGGGTACTACACAGTGGTAAAAACAATGACATCTTGAATTTTGCATGCAAATGGATGGAAGTAGAAAACACTATCCTGAGTGAGATAACCCAGACCCAAAATATGAATATGGTATGTACTCATTAGTGGATTCTAGTCATTAACAAAGGACATTGAGCCTATAGTTAATGATCCAAGAAATTCTCTTTATAAGGTTAAGTCTATCGCTTTTGAGATAGTTGTTATTAATTTCTCCCAAAAAATTAGCACAAGCTCTTTGCCACGGTTCATTGTCTTCCCATAACTTTTTTATTTCATCAGGAGTGAAAGGCATTATAATTTCTGCTGGGTCTATACCTGCTAGTTGATGAAGTCTCAATTTACCTTTTATAATTATTCAGAGACTTTTTCCACATAAGTTTTTAATTTTTTACTTGGTTTATATGGTAAAAAGATACATTCTAAAATAATATCATCCCTCTGCATTAAAATTCCTGTAGGATAAATTCTGGAAGGCAATATGACTAGAATACAGCTACAATTTGGATTCACCCTATCCACATGTGTCTCCTATAATTTTTCCTCCACAACTGTCAATTTCTTTTCTGCTTCAGCTGTTAATTCTCTGAGACTATTCAAATCTTTATCACCATCTAAGGTTTTGTTTAAATGAATTATTAGATCAGGTGTTATCCCAATAGTCGGTCGTACACTGGAAATGTCTCCCAACAGTCTTTGAAAATCGTTAAGAGTCCTCAGCCCATCTCTTCTAATTTGTGCCTTCTGCGTCCTAATTTTCTGCAAACCTATTTTATAGCCTAGGTAATTGGCAGAATCTCTCCTCTGTATTTTTTCGGGAGCAATTTGCAATCCCCATTTTTGGCAAAACTATCTTCACTTCCTCAAACATTCTGTCTAAAGTATCCATGTTTAAATCAGAAAGTACAATGTCATCCATGTAATGGTAATTTATAGACTTAGGAAATTGCTTATGTATTGTTTCCAATGGCTGACTTACAAGGTATTGACACAAGGTGGGGCTATTGAGCATTTCCTGTGGAATGATAGCCCATTGATATCTGTTAATAGGTTGAGAATTATTATAAGTAGGCACTGTGAAGGCAAATTTTTCTCTATACTTTTCTTTTAAAGGTATAGTGAAGAAACAATCTTTCAAATCAATAACTATAAGAGGTCATCATTTCAGTAATAGGGAGGGCAAAGGAATTCCAGACTGTAGATGGCCCACAGGTTGAATTACCTTGTTGACAGCTCTTAGATCTGTCACCATTCTCCATTTACCAAATTTCTTTTTTACAACAAACACAGGAGAATTCCAAGGGCTAGTTGATTCCTCAATATGGTGATCATCTAGTTGCTCTTGTACCAACCATTCTAAAGCCTGCAACTTATTTTCAGCTAGAGGCCACTGCTAAACCCACATTGGCTTCTCAGTTAACCATTACAAAGGCAGGGCTGTTGGTACCTCTAAAAGTTTGTTAGTTATTTTATGTTCTTGTACAGCCTGAATGGCTGGTGACCTTTGTTCATAGTACCTTATTACATCCTTCCCAGAATTATGAGTTCCTGGGACTGCAGGAACGTTAATCTGGGTATTCCATTGCTGTAACAGGTCACGGCCCCTTACATTTATTGCAATATCAGCTACATATGGGCTCAGTTTTCCTCTTTGACCTTCTGGCCCAAGACAGTCAATCCATCTCGTGCTTTGTTTAACTTGAGATATGATTCCAATTCCTAGTAATTGAACATCTGCCTCTTGAAGAGGCCAATTTGGATGCCATGATTCTGGAGTGATGATACTCACATCCGCTCCTATGTCTGTCAAGCCAATAATCAAAATTCCATTTATATGTACTCTCAGCTTTGTTCTCTCATCATTTATAGAAGTTTGCCAGAATATACGCTTCTTGTTTCCTATTTGAATTTTTGAATTATCCTCCAAATTTCATCCATCATTTAGAACAATATGGTCTTTCACAGAAGGTTCTGAATTTTTTAATTTTCATGGTATGACATGTTCTTCACAGTTACTGGGAATTACTGGGCCACTTTTGGATTGGGGGCCTGCAAGAGGCCACTCAAGGAGTTTCTTGAAGGTATTGGGTTGCCTTGACTGTCTATCGTTGATCTTAAAGTTGGTAAAGGTCCAATATCGTCCTTTACCACATCTTCTACACATACCTGAAAGTTGAGCTGTCCTATTTTTGTCATTCCCAGATGAGATATTATTCCTAGAAATTCCTTGACTGCAATCCCTTTTCAGATGTCCTATTTTTAAATGCCCTGCATTAAAATGTCCACAATTAAAGCATTTGACAGTTTGATGTCTCCTCCTTACTTTGGAAATCACTTCTCCTACCCAAGATTCATCATTACAGTCAAATGTCTCAACATTCATTGTATGCAGAATCCATTCTATAGGTGCTGATCAAACCTTAAAGGCCTAATTATCTTTTTGCATTCTAAGTTTGAACTTCCTTCCTTCCTTCCTTCCTTCCTTCCTTCCTTCCTTCCTTTCTTTTTGTTTTTCGAGACAGTGTTTCTCTGTAGCTTTGGAGCCTGTCCTGGAACTAGCTCTTGTAGACCAGGCTGGCCTTGAACTCACAGAGATCCACCTGCCAATGCCTCCCAACTGCTGAGATTAAAGGCGTGCACCACCATTGCCCAGCTGTAAGTTTGCATTTTCAAAAGCCAGAGATTCAAGAATTAGTCATCTAGCTTCTGGGTCTGTTATTTCTATTTGTAGAGCCTTAATTAATCTTTTTATAATGTCAGTAAAGGGTTCTCTCTGTCCCTACCTAACCCTGGTATATTACTCAATTCTCTCCCTAGTTCTTGAATCCTATCCCAAGCATCCAAAGCTGCTTTGTGGCATAGGGACAATACTTCTTTGTTGTAAAGAACTTGGACCTGTCTGTAGGTCAGCATGCAGTCCTTCACCAAGAATTTGATCTTGGGAAACCTCAAGACCTTTAGTTTTTCCTTGTTGTTCCATATGTTTGGATTTTTCTCTGAAATAAATTCCAAACATCAGCGAAGTTCCATCATCCAGGACTGCTGAAACTAACTGAAAAATGTCATGGGGGGGGGAGTTTCCCTGACATTAGAAGCCCAGGTCTTTATCATCTCCTTAACAAATGCGGAATGCAAGCCATAAGTTACATAGATCATTCATTCCTATAGGTGTCCATCTACCTTCTTTTGATCCTCTTTGACTTTTAGAACCTGAAGCTTTGTCAGAGTAAATTACAAGGTAGGATGTTAAAACCCTGGGTAAGCCAGTTCTGACAGCCACTGGTGATGTTAAATCCTGTTCTTGTGCCTTCTTTCTCTGTTCATCAGCTCCAATAATTTCCTCAATCATTTCAAATCTTTTTATCATTGTCTTTTGTAAAGCCTGAATCTCCTGACCTGTATGTTTCTAAGGTATCAATTTTCTGGTCCTCATTCTGCACCTGTGATTCCAAGGTTTTAATGTTCCCCCTTTAAAGATAACATCTCCTCCTTGAACTTTTCTTGGATATCATGTAGATTGTCATCCTGGAGGTACATTCTGTCTGTTAACTTATCTTATCAAAACTTTGTGATAACTTTTGAACATCAAATTCAACAGTATGAATCCTTTCAGATAACTTCCTAGTACCCTCAGATATGAAGTCAGGTCTGTTTATCAACTAGTGCCATATTTGTCCCTAATGATAGAATATGGAGAAGAAAACTGAAACCCAGTAACCAATAAATTGAGGTATTCCCATAATCATATAAGCTTCGCATAATATCATCCATAGCAGTGGCAAAAAAAGAAGTAAAGGTAGCAATTGAAATGAAATCTGCCATTACTATAATCCTGTTACCTGATTATGCGATCCAGTAAACAGCAAGTTATTTTGCAAAGTTGCGACTAGAAGCAATGCAACCATGCCTGGGAACGGTCCTGGGCTGCTTTAGTTTCTGCCTTGGTACTGGTTAAATACTAAGAAATATGTGTTGCATGACAGACTAAATGTAAAGCAATCCCATGCACAGAGCAAGGAACTCAGAATCCAAGGATAGAGAATAGAAATTCAGAAGCCACATGTGCCACCACGACAAAGAATCTCCCTGAGGTGTTGCAGCGGCTGTCAAACAGCGCTTCTACTTAGGCTCCAGCGAAAGCACTGCAAACTCCGTTTTGACGGGGATTTTATTTAAAAAAAAATTTAAAAAATAAACAAAACAAAACAAAACAAAACAACAACAGAAAAAACCACGTTCAGGCAAAAACAAATCAGTCCGGGCTATGGAAGGATTAAGCCTCCAGCACAGTGGGTGTGCAGTTTAAACCCACATGGCACCAAGTGATGGTGGAGCGATACGACGCTTAAAAGAAATCCCACACTAGCTCAGAACTGAGAGATAGATATTTATTTAGGGGAACAACTTACAAATCAGGATTCTCTGCTTGAACGGTGGATGGAAATGGGATCCAAACAATGCAAACGAGCAAACGGAAACCAGGGGGAAGGAGAGAAAAAGGGGCTGACTCTGCAGTGGTGTCCGGGTATATAGTGTAAGAGGCCACGCCCTAGTAGGTGGGTAATTACAAGTTGTAAACCTTCCTGCAGCATATGGTGGCTCAGGCATCCACAATTTCAGGAGATTTCAACAGGCTTGCATGTGATACAATATCATCAATGCTGGGAAAGCATTCATATGAACAAAGCAAAATAAACATAAAAGCAATATGAAAACAAAACACAAACCTCAGTTCTAACCAAGTTGGATTTTGGTGATTTAGTACTTTGGATTGTCATTAATTCCCTATCTGGTGTGGTAGATACTTGTTCCCATCCTCCCAGGAATAGTGTCATCCAATGCCCTTTCCTACTGAAAGTTGCTAGATTTATACCTGAGTGCTCCTCAGTTTTTCCAGGGATGAGGGGATCAGGCCAACTCCTCTGCTGCCCAGGTCTCAGTTCTGTCGTTTCTACACTTTCTCTTCTCTTATGGTTGTAGTAACTTCAGACAAACAAACACAGGTCCTTACAATTGCTTCTGTAGTAATTCCAGAGAGGCCCATGAAGACGCCTCCCCAGTATCATATGTTAGCAAAGTCTGCAAACAGGACAACAGCTATGGCAATCTGATGCAGTCATTTTTTATTCATTGCCTTGTCCCCTCTGGCCAGAGCTGGACCTTACATCACCAACCATACCAGCCCAGGGGAGCCCAAAGGCACACGAAGAGCTGCTACTCCATCTGCTGGCTTGATAGCTCCATGTGAAAGTCTTAATTCCTTGTAAGGCAGTCTCTGGCTCTGACCTAGAGATCAAACTAAGTTTATGATAAAGATATCCAGTCATTTCATCAAAGGAGATGACATCTACTCCTTCCACCTCAAACCTGTAGACACACCCAAGTACACCTACATCTCAGTCATTCTGGAAAATAGTGAGCTACTCAGGCAAGGATTGCTCTGTGACTATAATACAGACTTGCCTAAATCCCATAGACAGTAACTCCAACCATGATCAGGATAGGAACTGTTAAGGGTGACATTTATTTGGACAGTGGTAGCACAAGCCTTTAATCCGAGCACTGGGGAGCCAGAGACGGGTTGATCTCTGAGTTTGAGGCCAGCCTGGTCTACAGAGAGAGTTCCAGGACAGGCTCCAAAGCTACAGAGAAACCCTGTCCCTAAGGGAAAAAAGTGACATTTAGAATGTGACTGACAAAATTACCTTTTCCTTCTCATCAAGTCTTTCATCTCTTCCTGTCACCTTTACAAAAGAGGCCTCCTCTGCTGCTTAATTACTGCCTAGCATCTGTGGCCATCCAGAGTCATCTCAGTTCTCACAACTTGCTGTTTATCTGCTCTGACTGAGGGAAGGAGAGATAGGGGTGCATTTCTCAGATATAGACAATTATAATTCTTCAACAGGAAGGAAGAGCACAATGTTATTGCCTTTCTTTACTCAGAAATTAGGTGCTTCCTGCAGTCCCGGCTACAGTAACTACTCTGTGGTTACTTTGTTTCAGTAAAAGAAAGGACCCTGTAGTCACCTTGTTTCAGTATTACTTGCTTCCGCAGAGCCCAATTCATAGCATACATATCTGCCAAAGTGAAGCATCAGCAAAAAGGAAAAGTATTTTGTTATTGTTAGACAAGATCCCGCATAGTCAACCAGCCTTGAACTATGTAAGATATGTGGTCAAGAATGACCTTGAACTCCTGATGCTGTAAGTATAATTCCATGCCTTTTCCTGGCCTCCAGGAGCATATGCACCCCCACTCCACATATACATAATTGAAGATAATAATTTTTTTGAGACCAGGACTTTCTTTGTAGCCCTGTCTGTCCTGGAACTCACTTTGTAGACAAGGCTGACCTAAAAATCAAAGAGATCCACCTGTCTCTGCCTTCCAAATGCTGGGATTAAAGGCATGCACAACTACTGCCCAGCAAAATATTTTTTAATAAAAATAAATCATTTTAAAAAGACCACACAGGGCTCAGTGGTGGTAGCACATGCCTTTAATCCCAGTACTCGGGAGTTTGAGGCCAGCCTGGTTTACAGAGCAAGCTCTTGGACAGACTTCAAAGCTGCACAGAGAAACCCTGTTTCAAAAACAAACAACAACAAAACAAAACAAAGCAAAACAAAATCCCAAAACAACAACAAGTAGACTAAACAGCAAGTAGGGTGTAGGGCTGCAGTTCAATAGTAGAACATGTGCTTAGCAAGTGCAGGATTTGAGTTCTATAATTGTTATCACCCCAAACAATAAAGCAAAAGCAATACATTGCAAGTGAAAGTTACAGTGTATCAACTCCCCAACCAAATGATGCTGGTATCCTCTGTCCATTCCCTATCACCGAATCAATACAAATACTGTTCAGAAAGGGCTGCAGAGAAGTCAAAGGAGACTTAGTAAGAGACAAGTAAAGCTCAATGACTGAAGCAAGAGGGTTCTTTGTTCCACTTCTCTAATACTCTTGTGTATGACCAGTTGGCCTTCTAGTCAGCTTATCTGCATGAAGACAGACTTACAACCTATGAAGCTGCCCCAAAGCAGATAACCACTCAGTCATATTTATTAACTGGGAGGATGATTACCTAGAACTGGTGGCAGGGAGGTGAATTTGTTCAAGAAGGCCTGGGTTTTAATAGAGACGCCTTCTGGTGAGGGCTGAATAGGGCAGCATGGAGGGAAGTCAAATGATAGCAAAAGTCGAGGGAACCATTCAGAGCAGCCCCGACTGCTTACCCTGATAAATGGAGCTTGAGTGTCATTACTAGGGCATGGTTTTTCCTTGTTGATGCAAACCAATGAAACACCATTATTGAAACAGCAATGAAACCTGGCCCCTTTCTCTCTTTATTCCTAATTCTCACTACACTGTAGGCTGACCTTCAACTCACAGAGATCTACCTGTCTTTGCCTCCTAAGACCTATGATTAAAGGCTTGTGCCACCATGCCTGACTTAAATAAATTTTAAACAACAACTACTACAACAACAAAGCAAAACAGGGCTAGAGGGATGATTCAGTGGTTAAGAGCACATACTACTGTTGGACCCTAGCATCCAAACACCGAGGAGGAGTCACCCCCAGAGACCACCCCTCACACCACAGCCAATGCAAAAGCATGAGGATTTTATTAATTCTGTCATGACAGGGTCCCTCAGCATTTGGGAAGCCAAGAGACCTCGAATAGCTGGTACAGGCTACTTTTAAAAGAGAAGGCCACAGAAGCGGGGGCGGGGGGTTGTTCTTTGACCATTATGATTGGCTTATTCGAAAGGGCTATTACCAATAATTGGCTGGAGAGTGATTGTCAGATCAGATGAGGTAAGGGGGAAACATTTGAGGGTCACTTTGCCCCTTTCCCAGTACCTAATTCAAAACATCAGTCACTGAGTCAAACCTAAGGGTTATCCTGACCCTATTCAATAACTGAGTCCTATTTGGAGAACATTCACAAGGACTCAGGGAGATGATGGAACATTCCCAACATTTCAATACGTGTGTGGGCAATTGTTAGGTCCTTGGTTCCCAGGGGGGAAAAGGGGAGCATTACTGCTGAGACTGAGAGTTGTCAGAAATGGCTTCAGAATTGTCTTAAAGTTCTACAGGATGAAATACAAATTTAAAAAGTTTTGTTCTCTCCCAAGATGATATGCTAGTGCTCAGGTGGGCAGACTCATATTAATAAAAGAAATTTAGTGACAAAGTTTTTACTTATGTTACATCTATTTAATACTAGAATTACTGGGATTGTTAAAACTTTTTATCTCTAAGAGACCAACCATCTATTAAGAGGGATGATATGTTCACAGATAGTTAAATCCTCTGCAATACGTCAGGAGAAAACTGTGTAAACCCTCTAGAAACGCCAAAACTCAAATGACAAACTGTGTCTCAGGAAGTCAGAGAAGGCTTTCCAGAGAAGGTGACATTTAAGTTTTATCGGATGAGAAGAAGGGTGACATTTGGAAAAGAAAGGCAACATTCTAGAAAATACGAAAAAAATACATAACGGATAGAGGCTTTAATAAATTTTAATTTTTGGGTCTATTTTACTCATGTGTTTACATGTGAGTATATGCTGCATGTGTAATGGTGCCCATGGAGTCTTCAGATCCCTTCTGAGGTCAGTGCCCCTTCGGCCAATCATCTCCAGCTAGGCTTAACCTCACTATGATACCACATTGAGGATCAAGCTTCCAACACTTGAATCTTTGGAAGGACAAACCACATCTAAACCATAGCTCAAAGCCCAAGGGAAAACTTAATTGCACTCAGTGAAAATAAGTTGTTCTGCCTAGCACTGGTCCCTATAGTCTTCAAGATGTTAAGTACACAGTCACCACAGAAGGACAACTGAGAGAGACCTAAAAGGAGACACAGGGCATAGGTTCTAAGGCCTTGTGCTGACAACCACACCTTGAAATCCTTTTTGTTTGTTTATTTGAGACAAAGTATTTCTCTGGAACAGTCCTGTCCATCCCAGAGACCAGGCTGGCCCTGCAGACTCTGCCACCTGAGTGCTGGGATTAAAGGTGTATGCCACCAAGGCCCGGCCAGACTTCCTTTTTGGGATCTATGCCAGTTGCAGTGTACAAAAAGGGTAATTATATCTACAGCCTCTGTGGACCTGTGCACTTTAAAAAGCTTGGAAACAGTTCAATACTTGCACTCGGTGACAAATACAACATCTCTTGTAGCCTAGATGGCATCACACTCTTAATTTGCTTGTCTCCCCCCAAAATCCTGAGATTACAGGTATGAACCACCACACTTCATGCTCTACATGGGTCTTAAGACCAAACCTCTGACAAATTCAATGCAATGCCCATCAAAATCCCAGCAAAATTCTTCAAAGACCTCGAAAGAATGGTACTCAGCTTCATTTGGAAAAGCAAAATACCCAGGATAACCAAAACAATCCTGGGCAAATAAAAGAACTTCTGGAGACATCACAATCCCTGACTTCAAACTCTACTACAGAGCTACAGGACTGAAAACAGCCTGGTACTGGCATAAGAACAGACAGGAGGACCAATGGAACGGAATAGAAGACCTGGATATCAATCCACACATCTTCGAACACCTGATTTTTGACAAAGAAGCAAAACATATCAAATGGAAAAAAGAAAGCATATTTAACAAGTGGTGCTGGCATAACTGGATATCAACATGTAGAAGAATGAAAATAGACCCATATCTATCACCATGCACAAAACTCAAGTCCAAATGGATCAAAAACCTCAACAGAAAGCTAGCCACACTGAACCTTATAGAAGAGAAAGTGGGAAGTACACTTGAACGCATTGGCACAGGAGACCACTTCCTAAATACAACCCCAGCAGCACAGACACTGAGAGAAACAATTAATAAATGGGACCTCCTGAAACTGAAAATCTTCTGTAAAGCAAAGGACACGGTCAACAAGACAAAACAACAGCCTACAGAATGGGAAAAGATCTTTACTACCCCACATCAGACAGAGGTCTGATCTCCAAAATATACAAGGAACTCAAGAAATTGGTACTTGTGTTGAAGGTACCATTTGTGCCTGGGCGTGTGTGTGGAGGTCAGAAGATAAAATGTGTGAGCTGGCTTTTGTCTTTCTCCAACATGGGTCTTGGATCAGGATGTCAGGCTTGACAGCAAGTGCCCTCACCTCAAAGGCCCTTTCATTTGTTTAATTAAAACTTACTCATTTTCAATTGTAAATGTGTTTGTGTATGGGTATATACACGATATTGCAGACACCTTCAGAGATATCAGATTCCCCGAGAGATTAAATTACTGGTGGCTGTGAGCTACCTGATGTAAGTACTGGAAATCAAACTGGTCCTCTCTGCTTTAAAAGCTGCTGACTCGCTCTAACCCATACCCTCCTTATCATTGACTATGTGTGTGGCGGGGCATGTTCATAACAGTGTGCATGTGGAAGGGCAGCGTGGAGTTCATTCTCTCTCCACATAGGTTCCTGAGGTTGCATCAGGCTTGGAGCCAAGGATCTTTACCGGATAAAAAGCTATCTTGCCAGTCCTCATGTAGTAAATTTTTTTGTTTTTCAAGACAGAATTTTGCTGTGTAGCCCTATCTTTCCAGGGACACAAAACTAGCTCCTAACTCAGATCCACATAGATAAATAAATCATTCTTAAAGATTTATTCTATAATATTTCCATTGCATAGGGTTAAAAGGATTTTGCTTAGAATGTACCTTCTTTCTTCTCTCTGGATTTGTACATATTGTCTGTGCTTTTAGTTTCAAGACAATTTTTTACTGTTTCCTTGGTACCTTGGACAATTTTTATTTTTATTACTATGCATGTTAAATATTTGGGAACCATGGTTTGAGTGATACAAATTTTACTGGTCTCTCTGTATGTTACCAATGCCATATGTTAAGAGGCATGTCGGTTACTAGATTTCAAAATTACTGAATATCAGGAAAATAACTAAGTCAATCTTTGGTTACTGAATTCATTCCTTTGTAATAGGTTTTGTGTCTCTAGGCTCTAAATGTTCTTTTGTTTTCCTTTCTAGCATTGCTGTGTATGATTTAGGTGGTGGGACCTTTGACGTCTCTATCCTGGGTATTACGGATGGAGTGTTTGAGGTGAAGTCCACCAATGGGGATGCTTCCTTAGGTGGTGAAGACTTTGACCGGGCTTTGTTACAGCACATTGTCAAGGAGTTCATGAGGGAGGTGAGTTACCATTGTGTTTAATGTGTAGGCTTTTGTGTAGGAGGTTCGGAATTTTTGTTCAGATTGCTCTTCTGCTTTCTGAATAATGTCTTTTACACTAAGGTAAGTAATTACACTCAGGGTCATGGGTAAACTCAACCATTTAGTTACATATAGCACCTAAGATTGGGAACAAAAGACTTAAATATTAGTTACAATATGGGAGAAGGAATTGTAGAATCTCTGCAGACCTGGAGCTTGGAAGAGTTGGTAGGAGTTCAGTTTACTGATCCTTGATGAGATAACTTTGATACTAGGTCATTTTTCAGGTGATAAGTTTTGTTTTAGTTTTTGTTTTGAAGGGGGGGGTACTTTTAGTTTTTCAAGACTAAAAGTTAGTTTTTCACTGTGTAGTCTTGGCTGTTCTGGAACTCAGTCTATACACCAGGCTCGCCTAGAATTCACAGAGGTCCTCTCGTCTCTGCTTCCTGAGTGCTGGGTTTAAAGACAGTACGGGTACCACTTCCACCCAGTTTTGTCCCCTAGCCCATAAATCTCACAATTTATATTTTTTTATAAAGGGATGACTTTTATAAGCAGACAAAGTCTACATTGCCACTGCAGTTTCTCCATTAATTGTCTTATGAATTCTATTTTATAGACAGGGGTTGATTTGACCAAAGACAACATGGCACTTCAGAGGGTTCGGGAAGCTGCTGAGAAGGCTAAGTGTGAACTCTCCTCATCTGTGCAGGTGAGACATGAAGAAATCCGAGTTGTTTTGGTGAATATTTTTAGCCTAACCTTATTTGAATCGTATATTCTAATTTACCTAATGTCAGTGTAGCCTGTTTACAGTTTTCTATTTGCTAAAAAACCTTGAGAAATCTGGGCAGTACTGGCATATGCCTTTAATCCCAGCACTCTGTGAGTTCGAGGCCAGCCTGGTCTACACAGTGAGTTACAGGATAGGCGCTAAAGCTACAGAGAGAAACCCTGTCTCAAAAAATAGGACAGAAACCTTGAGCGGGGCAGTGGTGGCGCACGCCTTTAATCCTAGGACTCAGGAGGCAGAGGCAGGTGGATCTTTGAGTTCGAGGCCAGCCTGGTCTACAAGAGCTAGTTCCAGGACAGGCTCCAGAGCTACAGAGAAACCCTGTCTTGAAAAACCCCCCAACAAACAAACAAACAAACAAAAACCGTAGCACTCAGGAGGCAGAAGAAAGGCAGATCTGAGTTCAAGGCTACCTGGTCTACAAGAGGTAGTTAGAAGACAGGACTGTAATACAGAGAAACCATCTCAAAAGAAAACGAAAAACAAACCTTGACCAAAGAACAATACGATGATGATCACTTTTCTTTTTAATGAGTTAGGTCAATTTTTGTGTGTGGATCTTTTGCTTGCATGTATATATGTACTATGTGTGTGCTTGATCCCTGGAGAGGCCGGAACTGCCATCTTCTCTAGGTGTTGGGTAAGTGGTTGTTGCTAAGTTGCTGAAACATGAACGTGGTATACAATAATCTAGATTTGAGTTGGGCCCTAGCTCCCAAACCTTCACTGTTGTAAGTGGCTGTGAGTAGTTAGTTACCATGTTGCCCATACTATGCTCATGGGTAGTGATGCCATTCTCCCTGTTGAGTGACAGAACTTGTGTGCCTTATTCATGTTTAAGGTTGTGTTTTAAGAGCCTGGGTTTGCCATTAGCAAGAGAAATATATAAGTCTTAGAATTTGACACTGGGAGGGGAAAAGGTTGTTTATGTTTACATGGCTGTGTCTTACTGGCGGACATTTTCTTTTCTAGCCTTTAGCACTTTAGCAAAGTATTTAGCCACGTTAGTGTATAGTTATGATTGTAAATCTGTAAAATAAATCCTTGGGAACATCTCAGCAGACTTAATCGTGTACTCTGAAGAGATGGATTTTAGGTAGCCCTGTGGTGGTGACACACACCTTTAATGCTACTAGCACTTGAGGCAGAGGCAGGCAGATCTGAATTCAAAGCCAGTCAGGTCTACAAACCAAGTTCCAGGACAGCCAAGGCTTCAGAGAGAAACCCTGTCTTGAAAAATTTAAAAAAATGAATATTATTAACCCATAAGATTTATTTATTTTAATTTCATTTTATGTATATGGGTGTTTTGCCTGCCTGCATGGATGTCTGTGCCACATGCCTGCCTGGTTCCTGCAGAGGTCAGAAAAAGGTGTCAGAACAATTCTGACCCTGGAATTAGTTGGTTGTGAGCTACCATATGGGTGCTAGGAATTGAACTCTGGTCTTCTGCAAAACAGCCATTGTAGCTGGGTGGTAGTTGCTATGACTATACAGAGAAACCCTGTCTTAAACAACAACAACAACAACAAAAGGCAGAAAGTTTTTTCTTTGTGTCTAGAACTCACTCTGTAGACCAGGATGACAGCCTCAGATCTGCCTGCCTCTGCCTCCCCAGTGCTGGGATTAAAGTGGTCATGTATCACCACACTTGCCTTGAGGCATTGATGTTCTTAACCACTGCGATCTTTCATATATATATATATATATATATATATATATATATATATATATATATATGATTTTAGATTTTTTTAAACAAGGTAGCCCATAGAGCATAATACTGGGCATGTATTTTTTTATTGCTTTTTATTGAGCTTTCCTGCCTTTCCCCTTCCCCCTCCAACCCTACCCCAAGGTCCCCATGCTCCCAATTTACTCAGGAGATCTTTTTCTACTTCCTATGTAGATTAGATCTATGTAAGGCTCTCTTATTGTCCACATTGTTGTCTAAGTTCTCTGGGATTGTGGTTTGTAAGCTGGCTTTCTTTGCTTTATGTTTAAAAACCACCTATGAGTGGGTATATGTGATAATTGTCTTTCTGTGTCTCACTCGAAATAAAGTTTTCTAGCTCCATCCATTTCCTGCAAAATCCAAGATGTCATTTTCTGCTGTGTAGTACTCCATTGTGTAAATGTACCACATTTTTCTTATCCATTCTTCGATCGAGGGACATTCAGGTTGTTTTCAGATTCTGGATATGACAAATAAAGCTGCTATGAACATAGTTGAGCGCATGTCCTTGTGGCACAATTGAGCATCCTTTGGATATATACCCACAAGTGGTATTACTGGGTCTTGAGGAAGATTGTTTCCTAATTTTCCGAGATTTCGCCACACATTCCCACCAGCAATGCAGAAGTGTTCTCTTTTCCCCACAACCTGTCCAGCATGAGTTGTCATCAGTGTTTTTGATCTTGGCCATTCTTATAGGTGTAAGATGGAATCTCAGAGCTGTTTTGATTTGCATTTCTCTGATGACTAAGAATGTTGAGCATTTCCTTAAGTGTCTTTCAGCCATTTTAGATTCCTCTGTTGAGAGTTTTCTGTTTAAGTCTGTATTCCATTTTTTTTATTGGATTATGTGTTCTTTTGATGTCCAATTTCTTGAGTTCTTTGTATATTTTGGAGATCAGACCTCTGTCTGATGTGGGGTTGGTGAAGATCTTTTCCCATTCTGTAGGCTGTTGTTTTGTCTTGTTGACCGTGTCCTTTGCTTTACAGAAGATTTTCAGTTTCAGGAGGTCCCTTTTATTGTTTCACTCAGTGTCTGTGCTGCTGGGGTCCTATTTAGGAAGTGGTTCCCTGTGTCAGTGCGTTCAAGTGTACTTCCCACTTTCTCTTCTATAAGGTTCAGTGTGGCTGGCTTTATGTTGAGGTTTTTGATCCATTTGGACTTGAGTTTTGTGCATGGTGATAGATATGGGTCTATTTTCATTCTTCTACATGTTGAAATCCAGTTATGCCAGCACCACTTGTTAAATATGCTTTCTTTTTTTCATTTGATATGTTTTGCTTCTTTGTCAAAAATCAGGCGTTCAAAGATGTGTGGATTGGTAGCTGGGTCTTCTATTCAGTTCCATTCGTCCTCCTGTCTGTTCTTATGCCAGTACCAGGCTGTTTTCAGTACTGTGGCTCTGAGATAGAGTTTGAAATCAGGGATTGTGATGTCTCCAGAAGTTCTTTTATTTGCCCAGGATTGTTTTGGCTATCCTGGGTTTTTTGCTTTTCCAAATGAAGTTGAGTACCATTCTTTCGAGGTCTATGAAGAATTTTTCTGGGATTTTGATGGGCAACCTACCCTCAACAAGGCTACACCTCCTAATAGTGCCACTCCCTATGGGTCAAGCATTCACATGGGTGAGTTCATGGGGGTCATTCCTATGCCAACCACCAAGTCCTTATCTCTGCCTGGGCTTTCATGGCTCAGGGACTCAACCTCTGTGGGAAAGATGTTGAAAAGTTCAGGACTCTGCCAACAGGCCTGGGCTGAATTCTCTAATTCCATAGTCATTTAAGTTTGAGTCTTCTGGAGGGAGAAGGCCCCTGCTTGCAAGTTAGTTCAAGCCGAGGTTAGTACCAAATGCCTGAAGAGACACATGGGGCTCCTCAGGACACTTCAGGAGTAGCTGCTAAATCTAGTTTCGAGACTCATTTTTGACCTCAAGTAATGGCTCTTCCTCCTCAGACTGTCTGGCCTGAGAGAAAAACCCGTGAGCTTCCTAAGACAGTTCATCTTTCTGCAGCAGGTCACTGAGAGGGCCAGCAAGCCTGACCGGAGCCATGACAGTTTTCTAATAGCCCTTTCCAGGGACCAGGCCTTAGCTTCAGTTTACTGGAACCAGCTGCAGCTGAGCAAGCCGTTCTTAGGAAAGTCCCAACCCATGGGCAACTAATCAGAGGGTGTCCAGAACCCCATGCAAGTTTCAGAGAACTAAAGAGAGCTTCTCCCAGCCTGCAGCTGAAAAGCACCAACCCCTAAGCCACCCACTAATCCTAGAGCAACCCGTAAAGTGATTAAATGCACCAATCAGCCCCCACATTAATCTCTCCTCCCTGGAAAAGCCCTAACCCTGCTTAAAAGGAATATGTGAACTTCTCTGAGGATCACCATGTGCCACTCTGACATGCTGGAATTTTAAATAAAAAGCTTACTGATTGCACACATGACTGACAATCTTTCATGTGAACTTTAACAGCCACAAGCAATGGGTAACTGCACAGCCTAAGGAATGGTCAGCTTTAGTTCAGAACTTCTTTCTGGTTTAATTAGCTAAGGCAGAAAAGGGCATGGACAGACTATGATGGCTTAGAAAGTTGAGAGGCAAGTCCTGTGGTAAATACTATGGCCTTCTGCAAGGTTTTAACCCATACTGGTTCCCTGAGCTGTTAGTTAACCTGTTGAGAAGTTAGTTAACCTGTCTGGGCATTTGTTGCTCCCTCCTCGACACCAGTGGAGCAATTGTTTCTACCTTACAGGGTTGCTATGGGGACGAACTGTCGAGAGAGTGATGGCTCATACCTGAAATCCCAGCACTTAGGAAGCCGGGACAGGAGAGTGGCAAATTTGAGCTAAACTGGAATATGCAGCAAGTTCCTGTCTCAAGACAAACAAGCTAGGGGTAGTGACCAGGCCTATAATCTCAGACCTCGAGGGAGAGGCAGGAAGATTTACACAACTTCCAGGCCACTCTGAGCCATTTAGTGAAACCCTGTCTCAAAAGAGCAAAACCTGGTACTCAGTAGATGCTTAAGAAACATCAGCTTTCCTGCCCCTTCCCTCTGTAGGAGGGCCAGACTGGGCTATTGCTCCTTTTCTGTCTTCTTACCGCAGATTTTGCTCTCTCTTCTTTTTTTTTTTTTTTTTTTTTTTTTTAAAGTATTTATTTATTTATTATGTTCTGTCTGTGTGTATGCCTGCAGACCAGAAGAGGGCACCAGACCCCATTACAGATGGTTGTGAGCCACCATGTGGTTGCTGGGAATTGAACTCAGGACCTTTGGAAGAGCAGGCAATGCTCTTAACCTCTGAGCCATCTCTCCAGCCCCCTGCTCTCTCTTCTTGAAGTGAGTCTTCAAGACAAGTGCCAATGGGAGAGAAGACTGAGATCTTCACTCCTGCCATCCTGAAAGGCCAGTATTTCTGACCAAACTTCCTAAAGAGCAAATGGCAGAATGAGTGATGGGGAACAAAAGGTTTTCTAAGTCAAAGGGAAAACAAATGTGTCCTTGCTTAGGAGGAGGACACTTTGATGAAATGCCTGAGACAGGCAAAATTTTTCTTTGAAATGCTGTGGCACAATAAAAATAAAAAGAGGTCTTCCCTTAGTTTGGGAGCCTGGTGCAGAAAACTTATTTCCAGCCATTAACCCAGGCTCACAGGAGCCATCCTAGGCCTTGTTCAATCATTGACTCAAAGGTATTTGTTATCCTGGCATCTGGCTGCTGTGTAAGTTTTCTCCAAGATTGAAACATTTCATCCTGTAATGAAGCTCCTTAAGAAGGAAAGTAACAACCTAAAAGAGCTTCAGGAAGTCCCTGAAACTGACCAGATTCACTAGGCCCCTCCCTGCCAGAGTAAGCAATTAAAAAAGCAAAAACAAAAAACGGTTATGTCTGGACCAACTGCATGAAACCAGCAGAGCCTGAGGAAGCATTTTAGAGCAACAGAATCACTTGGAAGGGACATTCTCTCACCAGTAGAGCTGCCTGCAGGTTGTGCAGTGTGCTCCAGGTTTTCAGATTTGGTGAGCTGTCTGTCACCTGTGCTGGGATGGCCCTTGGTGATACAGCTGCCTTTGAGTCATTTCTGCTCCTGTAAATAGTCCTTCATGCATACTCCTTTAAGTTACCCCAATAAGACTAATTGATTGACTAAGTTGGACTTGGGTAGTATCTACACTTTGATCTGTCATGGGTCCCTATCTGGGGCATGTAGATTTGTGTGGCGTCCCCCAGGAAGTCTTGTCACAGCGGTGGTGCATGCATGAAATTCTAGCACTTTGGAGCTTGAGGCAGGAGGATCACTCCAAGTCTGAGGCCTGCCTGGGATACACAAGTAAGTGCCAGAGCAGCCAGAACTACATAGAAATACCTTGCTGGGCAGTACTGGTGCACGCCTTCAATCCCAGCACTTGGAAGGCAGAGGCAGGTAGATCTCTGTGAGTTTAAAGCCACCCTGGTCTAGAGAGTAAGTTCCAGGACTGGTTTCATAGTTACAGAATGGGAGTGGGGGGAGGGGAGGAAAGGAGCAGGCTTGCCAGGCTTTTCTAGTAGTCTGACAGAAATCTAAGCCTTATTTTCAGTTCACTAATGGGACAAAGCTAGACAGACAGTCCTCAGAAAAGCCACAGCCTTCTGCTCGCTCAGCAGGCACCCTGTGGTCCCTTCTGCTCGCTCAGCAGGCCCCAGAAGCCCCTTTGCTGGCTCAGCAGGTGCTGCTCAGTCTCCTGATAACTAAAGATAGCTTTCCCTACCCTGCTGCTGGAAGGGCCCTAACCACTAGGGTCTTCCACCAATCAGCCCCCACATTAATCTTTCCTCCACCAATCAGCCCCAGATTGATCCCTCTTTTCTGGAGTACTTCTAACCCCACTTAAAAGGAGCTTGTGACTTTCTTTGGGGGTTGCTAAGTACCACCCCAATGTTGGAATTAATAAAGTACTCTTGTTATTGCATACATGGGCTGTTGATCTTCTTTGGGAGCTTCTCTCAGACCCTAACACTGAGAAACCCTGTTTCAAAAAAGCAAAAACAATAATAATAGTAATAATAATAATATAAAAAAAACCAAAAAACCCATTACATTACATTCCTAAAACTAGTCTGTTATTCGGTCACTCCCTCTTCCTGAGGCTGACCACTGAGGTCAGCTCCCTTTGGCTCACCTAATTAACATGCCCAATTAAAATTAAACACTTCATCCTAACACAGAACTTCCACTTTTACCATTATAAACTGCCATTTGTCTATGGGCCATGTCTGAGTCCTCTATGCAGAGCCTGTTCTTGGCCCCTCAGGACAAACATCCCCACTCCTCTCCCTTGTTTCCTTTCCCTTTTCCCTTATTCTCTATCTCCTGTCTTTGTCTCTTATTCCCTGGCCTTTGTGTTGCGAACATGGTCTTGGGGAGTCCTGAGCCTATACCAGTCCTGTCACTTTGGTGTGCAATCTTGCGCTCTCTCTCTCTCTCTCTCTCTCTCTCTCTCTCTCTCTCTCTCTCTCTCACACACACACACACACACACACACTAACTACATGGCTGTTTCTGCTTTTATGGAATTTATAAATTCTATTATACATTAATCAAACACTACTACTTTTTAAACATTTGGCTGGGTGCTGGTGGCACACGCCTTTAAACCCAACACTCAGGAGGTAGAGGCAGGCGGATCTCTGAGTTAGAGGCCAGCCTGGTCTATAGAGTGAGTTTCAGGACAGCCAGGGCCACAGGGGAAACCTTTCTCAAAAAATGAAAAAATAAAATAAAAAGACGTTTCAGTGCACATGGTGAAGGGGCTTAGCAGGCGAACGCACTTGCCTTGCCTGGCAACCTGAGTTCAATCTCCTGAGGCTATATAAAGGCCGAAGGCAAGAACTAACTCCATAATGTCATCCCCTGAGCGCCACACACACCACATTCCCGCACACCCATTGTGCATACACACAATAACGAATTTAAAAACAAATTTTTAAGTTGCACCTAAACATACTTTCTCGAGAAGCCACGCCCACCAACTGCCTTTCTTCTTGTCTGTTTTTCAAGACAGGGTCAGTAGCCCTGGATCTCTAGGTATACATACCAGGCAGGCATTGAACTCTGAGATTGGCCTGCCTCGCAAGTACTGCCATTAAAGATGTGTGCCACCTCTCCCAGCCAACACATCTACATTTCTGGCCTACATAGAACTGTCCTGTCCCTAAGCCTCTCTCTAACAGTACTATTAATGGATGTACATATATACCATGATGAATGTATATAAAGAAAGGGGGATGATTCTATTTCTTTTTAAGAAATCGAGAGAATTGGGACTGGAGAGATGATACAGTGGTTAAGAGCATTTGTTACTCTTGCAGAGGACACGGGTTTGAGTCCCAGCACCCACATAATGGTTCATAACCACTTTTTGTTTTATGAGACAGGGTTTCTCAGTAGCTATAGAGCCAGTCCTGGAACTCACTCTGTAGACCATGCTGGTCTGGAACTCACAGAGATCCGCCTGCCTCTGCCTTCTGATTGCTGGGATTAAGGGCATGCTCTACCACTGCCTAATTCATTACCATTTTGTAACCTCAATTCCAGGGGACCCAGCAGGCACACACAATGTACATAAATGCATAAGTACAAAATATTCATATACACAAAGTAAATAAATGGAAAAGTTAAAAGAAATGCAGAGAAAGTGTCACCTTGGCACTCTACCATGGAGCTGTCTCCTAATCCTTAGCCTAGGACTTTTTGTAACTATTATTGGATGTGTGTGGGTGTTTTGCCTGCAGGTATGTCTGTGCACCGTGTGTGTATACCTGGTGCCCACAGAGGTCAGAGGAGGGCTCTTCTGGAACTGGAATTACAGAGTCACCATGTGGGTGTTGGGAATCAAACCAGGGTCATCTAGAAAGCAGCCAGTGAGTGCTCCTAACTGCTGAGCCATCTCTTCAACCCCTCACCCCAGAACTTTGACAAAGAATTTGACTTACATTGGAAAGCCAGATTGTGTCAAATATTGAACCTCATCTTGAGAGGAATGGGAAATTGTTGAAGAGTTTAAGAAGATTTTGACTTGTGTTTTTAAAAAATTATTCATTTTTTATTAATTTATAAAAGTTTCCACTTCTGTCCCTCCTCCCAATACCCTCCCACTCTCCCCACTCCCTCTCCTCCTCCCTCTCCCGCCCTAAGAGCAGTCAGGATTTCCTGCCCTGTGGGAAGTTCAAGTTCCAACCCCCTCCCTCCAGGTCTAGGAAGGTGAGCATCCAAACAGACTAGGATCCCAAAAATCCAGTACATGCAGAGGAAACAAGTCCCAGTGCCATTATCAATGGCTTCTCGGACAGTCCCCGTGCCAGCCACATTCAGAGAATCCGGCCACATTCAGAGAATCCGGTTTGATCACGTGCTCGTTCAGTTCTAGTCCAGCTGGCCTTGGTGAACTCTCATTAGATCAGTTCCCTTGTATCAGTGGGTGAACGCACTCCTCACGGTCCTGCCTTCCTTGTTCATGTTCTCCCTCCTTCTGCTTCTCATTTGGACCTAGGGAGTTAAGTCCAGTGTTCCAATATGGGTCTCTGTCTCTATCTCCATCCATCGCCAGATGAAGGTTCTAAAGTGATATGCAAAATATTCATCAGTATGGTTATGGGCCAAGGCCAGTTCAGGCACCCTCTCCTCTGCTGTCCAGGGAACAATCTGGGGATCTCTCCTTGGACCTGGGAACCCCTTAGAATCAAGTCTCTTGTAAACCCTAAAATGGCTCCCTTAGTTGAGATATTTACTTCCCTGCTCCCATATCCATCCTTCCTTCCTCCCTCCCATCCCAATCCCCCAAGCTTTCCCCAATCCTCCCCTACTCCCTTTTCTCTAACCCTCTCCCCTTCCATCCACCCCCCCCCTGCACCCAAGATTGCCTGGCACTCTTGTCTACTTCCAATATCCAGGAGGATAACTACATAATTTTCTTCAGGTTCACCTTCTTATTTAGCTTCTCTAGGATCACGAATAATAGGCTCAAAGACCTTTAATTATGGCTGGAATCCACTTATGAGTGAGTACATACCATATTCCTCTTTTTGTGTCTGGGTTACCTCACTCAGTAAAGCATTTTCTGTTTCCATCCATTTGCATGCAAAATTCAAGATGTCATTGTTTTTTACCGCTGAGTAAAACTCTAATGTGTATATGTTCCACACCTTCTTTAACCATTCTACTATTGAGGGGCACCTAGGTTGTTTCCAGGTTCTGGCTATTACAAATAGTGCTGCTATGAACATAGTTGAACAAATGCTTTTGCAGTATGATAGGGCATCTCTTGGGTATATTCCCAAGAGTGGAATTGCTGGGTCCTGAGGGAGGTTGACTCCCAGTTTCCTGAGAAACCGCCACACTGATTTCCACAGTGGCTGCACAAGTTTGCATTCCCACCAACAATGGATGAGTGTTCCCCTCACTCCACATCCTCTCCAGCATAGGCTATCATTGGTGTTTTTGAGTTTAGCTAATCTGACTGGTGTAAAATGGTATCTCATAGTTGTTTTGATTTGCATTTCCCTGATCACTAAGGATGTTGAGCATGACCTTAAGTGTCTTTTGGCCATTTGAAGTTCTTCTGTTGAGAATTCTCTGTTCAGATCAGTACCCCATTTTTTAATTGGGTTAATTAGAGTTTTAGTGTCTAGTTTCTTGAGTTCTTTGTATATTTTGGAGATCAGACCTTTGTCTGATGAGGGGTTGGTGAAGATCTTCTCCCAGTTGGAAGGTCCTTTTTGTCTTACTGACAGTGTCCTTTGCTTTACAGAAGCTTCTTAGTTTCAGGAGGTCCCATTTATTCATTGATTCTCTTATTGTCTGTGCTACTGGGGTTCTACCTAGGAAGTGGTCTCCTGTGCCTATGTCTTGTAGACTACTTCCCACTTTCTCTTCTATCTGGTTCAAAGAGTGATCAGATTAATGTTGAGGTCTTTAATCCATTTGGACTTGATTTTTGTGCATGGTGATAGATATGAATCTACAAGTTGACATCCAGTTATGCCAGCACCATTTGTTAAAGATGATTTTTCTTCTTCCATTGCATACCTTTAGCTCCCTTGTCGAAAATCAAGTGTTCATAGGTTTATGGGTTAATATCTGGGTCTTCTATTCAATTCCATAGGTCGACTTCTCTGTTCTTATGCCAATACCAAGCTGTTTTCAATACTGTAGCTCTGTAATAGAGTTTGAAGTCAGGGATGGTTATACCTCCAGAAGATCCTTTATTATATAAGATTGTTTTGGCTATCCTAGGTTTTTTGTTTTTCCATATAAACTTGATTATTGTTCTCTCAAGGTCTGTGAAGAATTTTGATGGGATTTTGATGGGGATTGCATTGAATCTATAGATTGCTTTTGGTAGAATTGCCATTTTAACTATGTTGATTCTCCCAATCCAAGAGCAGGGGAGATCTTTCCATTTTCTGGTATCCTCTTCAATTTCTTTCTTCAAAGACTTAAAGTTCTTGTCAAATAGGTCTTTCACTTCCTTGGTTAGAATTATCCCAAGATATTTTATGGTATTTGTGGCTATCGTGAAAGGTGAAGTTTCTCTGATTTCCCTCCCTGCTTCTTTATCCTTTGTGTATAGGAGGGCAACTGATTTTTTGGAGTTGATCTTGTACCCTGCCACATTACTAAAGGTGTTTATCAGCTGTAGGAGTTCTTTGATAGAGTTTTTGGAGTCGCTTATGTACACTATCATATCATCTGCAAATAACGAGAGTTTAACTTCTTCCTTTCCCATTCGAATCCCCTTGATCCCCTTATGTTGTCTTATTGCTATTGCTAGAACTTCAAGCCCTATACTGAAGAGGTATGGGAGGAGTGGACAGCCTTGTCGTGTTCCTGATTTCAGTGGAATGGTTTTGAGTTTCTCTCTATTCAGTTTGATTTTAGCTGTCGGCTTGCTGTAAATAGCTTTTATTATATTTAGGTATGATCCTTGTATCCCCAATCTCTTCAACACCTTTATCATAAAGGGATGTTGAATTTTGTCAAATGCTTTTTCAGCATCTAATGAAATGATCATATGGCTTTTTCTTTCAGTTTATTTATATGATGGATTATATTGATAGATTTGCGTATGTTGAACCAGCCCTGCATCTCTGGGATGAAGCCTACTTGATCATAATGGATAATTTTTCTAATGTGTTCTTGGATTCGGTTTGCAAGGATTTTGTTGAGAATTTTTGCGTCAATATTCATGAGTGAGATTGGCCTGTAATTCCCTTTCTTGGTTGTGTCCTTACGTGGTTTTGGTATCAGGGTAACTGTAGCTTCATAAAAAGAATTTGGCAATGACTCTTCTGTTTCTATATTGTGAAATACATTAAGGAGTATAGGTATTAGCACTTCTTGAAAGTTCTGGTAGAATTCTGCATTGAAACCATCTGGTCCTGGGCTTTTTTTAGTCGGGAAGTTTTTGATAACAGCTTCTAATACTTCGCGACTAACAGGTCTATTTAGATTGTTCACCTGGTCTTGATTTAACTTTGGTAAATGGTACTTATCTAAAAATGTCCATTTCTTGTACATTTTCCAACTTTGTGGCATATAAACTTTCGTAGTAAGATCTAATGATTCTCTGAATTTCCTCTGTGTCTGTTGTTATGTCCCCCTCTTCATTTCTGATCTTATTAATTGATTAGTTTGGCTAGGGGTTTGTCAATCTTGTTGATTTTCTTCAAGAACCAACTTTTTGTTTTGTTGATTTTTTGAATTGTTTTCTGTGTTTCTATTTTGTTGATTTCAGCCCTCAGTTTGATTATTTCCAGTCTTCTACTCCTCCTGGGTGAGTCTGCTTCTTTTTTTTCTAGAGCTTTCAGGTGTGGTGTTAAGTCTCCAATGAGTGCTTTCTCTGTTTTAATTGGGCACTTAGTGCTAAGAACTTTCCTCTTAGCACTGCTTTCATTGTGTCTCATAAGTTTGAGTATGTTGTGTCTTTATTTTCGTTAAATTCAAGGAAGACTTTAATTTCTTTTTTTATTTCTTCCTTGACCCAGGGGTGATTCAGTAGTTAACTGTTCAGCTTCCATGAGGTTGTAGGCTTTCTGGTGTTAGAATTGTTATTGAATTCTAACTTTATTCCATGGTGATCTGACAAGACACAGGTGGTTACTAATATTTTTTTGTATCTGTGGAAGTTTGCTTTGTTACCGAGTATGTGGTCAATTTTCGAGAAGGTTCCATGAGCTGCAGAGAAGAAGGTATATTTTTTCCTATTTGGGTGGAATGTTCTATAGATATCTGTTAAGTCCATTTGATTCATTACCTCTATTAATTCTCTTATTTCTCTGTTGGGTTTCTGTCTGATTGACCTGTCCATTGGTGAAAGAGGTGTGTTGAAGTCTCCTACTATTAGTGTGTGTGGTTTGATGACTGCCTTGAGTTCTAAAAGTTTTTCTTTTACATAAGTGGGTGCTTTTATATTAGGGGCATAGATATTCAGGATTGAGACTTCCTCCTGATGAATTGTTCCTGTTATGAGTATAAAATGTCCGTCTTCATCTCTTCTGATTGATTTTAGTTTAAAGTCAATTTTGGTGGAAATTAGAATGGCCACACCCGCTTATTTCTTAGGCCCATTTGCTTGGAAAACCTTTTCCCAACCCTTTACTCTGAGTAGATGTCTGTCTTTGTGGTTGAGGTGTGTTTCTTGTAAACAGCAGAATGTTGGATCCTGTTTTCGTATCCAATCTCTTAGTCTGTGCCTTTTTATAGGTGAGTTGAGTCCATTAATATTAAGTGATATTAGTGACCAGTGGTTGTTGACTCCGGTTATTATTTTTTTTATTTTTTATTTTGTGTGTGTAGTAGAGTTTGTGTGTTTCCCTTCTTTGAGTTGTGGTTGTGAAGGGTCGCTAGCTGTCTGAGTTATTGTAGGCAGTGTTGGCAATGTTGGATGCCTTGGGTTGCGATTTTCCTTCTATTACTTTCTGTAAGGCTGGATTTGTGGCTACGAAGGTACCAAGCCATGTGACTAACAAAGACAAGAACTATGGGCTAATATAAGATGTAAGAATTAGTTAATAAGAAAGCCTGAGCTAATAGGCCAAACAGTTTATAATTAGTATAGACCTCTGTGTATTTCTTTGGGACTGAACGGCTGTAGGACTGGGCAGGATAGAAGACTCTGTCAACAATATTGCAGAGATGAATGGAATCCAGGGAGCACAGCTCCAATGGCTGCGTCTACAAAACAGCTCCTGGCTCAGGGAACATGGTGGAAGAGGGGGTGGAAACGTTGTAAGAGCCAGAATAACAAGAAATCTGCTGGATACAGTCTCTCCTAGAAATAGTTGTATAAACAAGATCAGAACAATGGTGATATCAATGGACCTGCCAAGGTGGAAGAAGGAAAATGTTGAGGTTCCCACCCCTAAACAAAGAGCTGTAGACGATCACTGACTGCTGGGAGGAGAATCAGCCTCTCCAAGGGATTAGACCCTTTAAGGTCCATCCAATGCAGAGTTGTCAGCCTTGAAACCACATGGACACAAATAACACAAACAGAGTCAGCAGGTTCTATTTACATATGTTTGTGTGTACACACGCGCACACTCATGTAACAAATATAATAAAAGAAAAAGGGGCTATCAACTTGAGAGGGGGGAATACAGAAGGGGTTCAAGAGAGGGTAACTGGAAGGGGCTGGCGGGAGGAAAGAGAGGAAAGTGATATCATCCTACTTCAATTAAACACATTAACTAATTAAATTGGGGAACACAAAGGAAGTACTGCGTGTCAAGCCTGTGAGATGGCCCAGCAGGGAAAAACGCTTGTCACTTGTCCTGCATTGCTTTCTGCTGCTGGGATGAAAACTGACCACACCCACCCTGGGGAAGGTTGACTTGCAGGTTACTGCCATTACTTAGGAAGCCCACGCAGACACTGAAGGGAGGAAGGACTACAGCTTCCAGCTCTCTCCCAGCGCACAGCCAGCTGCCTCTCTCTCCTTTCTGAAAGATTTGTATTTCATGTGTATGGATGATTTGTTTGCATGTAGGTCTCCACAATACCCTCAATGGCTCCAGAAAAGAACATCAGATCCCCTGGAACTGGAGCTATAGGAAGTTGTGAGCCACTATGTGAGTGATGGGCACTGAATCTAGGTCCTCTGCAAGAGAGAGAGCAGAAATGCCCTTAAGTGCTAAGCCATCTTTCCAATCCTCAGCTACCGTTCTTAATCTGTCCAGGACGACTGCACATGGGCAGTACTCCCGCAGTGGACTGGACCCGCCTGCATGAATGAGAAGTCGAGAAATGCCCCACCGATGTGCCCATAGGCCAGTCCAATGGAGGTAATTTCTCAGTTGACATTTCCTCCTCCAAGGTGTCCCTGTTTGTGTCAATACCTACTCAGGCTGACAATGTGATTCAAGTCCTGGAATCCACAGTGGGAGTAAAGAACCCGTTCCTAGTAGATGCCCTGACATTCAAATGGATGCCGTGTACTCACGGGCAGCCACACACAGACTCACACACAAACTCAGTAAATAAAATGTAGAAACTGGTGTTCCTGGGCTACATAGGAAGTTCCAGGCCAGGCAATGAATATAATTGAGACACTGCCTCAAAAAAAAAAAAAAAAAGATGTGTGTTTGGGGGTTTGCCTCAGTCGCTGTGAAGAGACACCATGACCACGGCAACTCTTCTAAAGGAAAACATTTAGCTGGGGCTGCCTTGCAGCTTCAGAGTTTAGCCCACTGTTGTCATGGCAGGAGACATGTAGGCAGACATGGTGCTGGGAAAGGAGCTAGAAAGTTCCACAGGTAGCAGGAGTCTGTCTCACTGGGCATTACTTGAGCATATGTGAGACCTCAAAGTCTGCCTCCACAGGGACACATGTCCTCCATCAAGGCCACACCTCCTAACTGTGCCACTCTCTATGGGCCAAACATTCAAGTTTGAGTCTGTGGGGCCATAGCTATGTGAGCCACCACAGGGGTGCTCAGAGAGGACTCAGGTTTCACTCCCAGAATCACAGGATGGCTCCCAACCTCTGTAACTTAGATGCCTTCTTCTGACTGCTGCAGGCACCAAGCATGCAGGTGGTATAGAGACATACATGGAAGAAAGACATCCACATCCGTAAAGCAAAATAAATAAATCTTTAAGGAACTAAAATGCTGGGTTGAGGTGGGGGCGTTGTATTCGGGTTCTGTTTTGTTTTTTTTTTTTTCCTGACACAGGCTCTGTCTATTTTATCCTAGCTGTCCTGAAACTCACTTTGTAGACCAGCCTCAAATTCTCTGCCCACAAGTTCTGGAACTGAATGTGCATATTACCACACCCGGTTAGTTTTTGTTTCTTTAGAAAACAATATTTTTTTACCAAAATAAGCTGGTATAATTAGTATATAATGACTGCTTATTGTATTTTCAGGAATTCATAAAAAATGTCATTTTACCATCTCAGTTATCACTGTATTTTGTGGGCCGGGATTGAATCCGCAGCCCTGGGCATGCCTGGCAAACTCCCTTCCCCTGAGCTACATCCTTAGGACCCACCACCACTTTTAATGTTTTCAGTTTGAGTCAGGGTCTCACTGAGCTGCCCAGGCTGACTTTGTACTCAGTATATACTGAAGTAGGGCTTGAATTTTCAATCCTCCTGCCTCAGCCTCTCAAGTAGCTACCCCACAAAAAGAATAAGGAAATCTTTCCATGACTTTGTTTGTTTTGAGATGAGGTCTCACTATATTTCAACTAACCTTGAACTCAGTCTTCCTGCTCTAGCCTCCCAAGAGCTGATTTTGTAAATATCTTGACATATGAGAAAACATTATGACCACAGACAGTATTTTTTTTTTTTCGAGACAGGGTTTCTCTGTAGCTTTGGTGATTGTCCTGGAACTTGCTCTTGTAGACCAGCCTGGCCTCGAACTTATAGAGATCCGCCTGCCTCTGCCTCCTGAGTCCTGGGATTAAAGGCGTGCACCACCATCACCCGGAAACAGACAGTATTTCAGAGCTGTAGAAATGGACTCCATCGGTTCCAAAAAGAACCCCATAAAGTACCCATACCCATCACCCACAGAGGCTGGAAAGTTCTACTCTGTCCACTGCTGCTTTCCGAAATGCACAAATTATTCAATCATACCCAACATCTTACCCACATTCAGCCCCAGATTTTTCAAGCTAGAGGAAGGATGAATGGGGCAGATAGGGTCAGACTTGATTCTAAGATGCCGGAACATTCAATTTGTCCCGTATTTTGCATGAATTTCCTCTTGAGTTCACAGGCTCCTAACTCAGCAGAATTAAAACGGGATAAAGTAATTAGAGCAGCAGCCTGTGAGGATGTGTCTGGTCTGGCATGCAAAGAAAATGTGGGGCAGGGAAAGGAGAGAAGAGAGACAGGGAGCAGAGGCCAGGGCACAGCCCTCTCAGTCTCCAGGTCTCTGGTTAATCTCGTCTTCACTAGTTCAGCGGCCACTGCCCCTCAGCAATCTTCCTGAGAACCCACTTCTGCAGTGGCCGTCCGGGTTAGGCTCACAGCCATCTGTAGTGAGACCTGGTGCCCTCTTCTGGCCTGCAGGCAGAATACAGGCAGAACACTGCATACATAAATAATAAATCTTATAAAAAAAAGTTTTTAAAAAAGTTGGGCGTTGGTGGCACTCACCCATAATCTGAGCGCTCAGGAGGAAGAGGCAGGTGGATATCTGTGAGTTTGAGGCTAGCCTGGTCTACAAGAGCTAGTTCCAGGACAGGCTCCACAGAGAAACCCTGTCTTGAAAAACAAAAATAAATAAATAAATAAATATCTGGAGGGGAAACTGAGCAGAGTCAGAAAATCTGGAGTGTGTGATCACACCTGTGTGGAGGGCATGACTACATGCATGTATCGAGGGCGTGACCGCATGTGTGAAGGTGTGAGGGCATGATTGCCCTGGGTGAGTGTACGGAGGGCGTTATTGTACGAATGTGTTGAGGATGTGACTGCACGTGTGTGTGTGTGTGTGTGTGTGTGTGTGTGTGTGTGTGTGTGTAGGGTGTAACCACACATGTGAGTGAGGCTAGGCACGTTGGAGATAGGTTTTAGGACACATGGTTTGAGTCTGCAGTATTACAATAGAAAGCTGCTCCCTGACTCAGGCTGGGACGTGCAACAGGCCAGACACCCAGGTAACTCATCAAGCTGTGACCTCTTGCTTTTAAAGCTCCAACAAGTCAGTCCCTAGGGTCACCTTGGTAAAGATCTTGATATCTTATAATCGCTCATAAATTCTTCTAGGCAGGCTCGGTGGCATCTGCTCGTAAGTCCAGCTACTGTGAGGGCTGAGGTATGAACTCAAGGGTTTGAGAGTAACCTTGGGAACATATGAGTCTGAGATTCCCTTTTAAAAGAAGTCTGAGATTTCCTTTTAAAAAAAAAAGATTTTTCTTTCCTTTTTCCTTTTTTTTTTTTTTTTTTTTTTTTGGTTTGAGACAAGGTTTCTCTGTACAACAGTCCTGCCTGTCCTGGAACTCACTGTATACTAGGCAGGCTTCAAACTCACAGAGACATCCCTCCTCCCTGCTTGCAGGGTAAACATCTGTAGGTATCACCACTGCCTGGCTGTCTCAGCATTTTCGTTTTGTTCTTGTTTTTTCTGGGTCAAGGTCTTACTGTGCATTTGCCCTCAGGTCTCCTTGCTCAGTCGGCAAAGGGGAGGTACTATGGTCTATTTCACCACATCTTGATCTCTTCTCAGGTTTACAATAAAATCCAGTGGTAACAGTGAAATAGCTCCTTTAAAACAGAAACAAAACCAACCTTCCATGCCAGAAGTCTAGGCCTGGTCTCCACCTTCCAGGCCCTTTCTCCTGTGACTAAAATCCTGGGGTCACCAAGTTTCCACACAGCCCCCATGAGCCCTCGTTGCACTCTGCTAGGCCTCTCTAGAAAGGCACTGAGTCCAGCAAGAGGCAGGGGCGTGCTGATGCCCTCTTCAGCAGGCAGAAGTGATGGTTCCCTTTCCTGTAGTTTCTTCCCAGGTTGCTCCCTCCCTACCTTCACAATCCAGCTCTTCTTTCAGAGAATCCCAGGAACACAGCTGCTCTCTAGTGCTCCCTGACTGGGACTCTCCCCAGCCTCTTCCCATTTCTGTCCCTGCTTCTGCCTTCCAGAGGGAATTCAGAAGCATTGCCCTAGGACCTTCTGATCTCTTTCACTTCTGAGCTGGTCACTGTCCTTCCTCCTCTTCTTCTTTCCCATTCAGGGTCTTACCACATTGCTCAGCTCATTGTGAATTCTCTACATAAACCAGGCTGGTCTTGAACTCACAGAAATCTGACTGCCTCAGCCAGCTGAGTGCCCAGATTAAAGATGTGAGTTTGAGGCCAGCCTGATCTACAAAGCAAGTTCCAGGAGAGGCTCCAAAGCTACACAGAGAAACCCTGTCTCAAAAACAAAAAGAATAAAGGAAAAGATCTTCACCACCAGGTCAGGCCATGTGTATAAGTCTTAAACCAATGCCTGGCTTGTGATAAGCATTCAGTAAGTCCTAGAAGTTATTATGATCATATGTGAATTACTTTAATAAGTCAGATAAAGTATTAGAGTTCACTATAGGTGTTTTAAGTAGAAAGGAACAGTCTTCCTGCTTTCTGCAGGGATTGCCTCCAGGACTTGCTTTAATGAATTGCTGGGAAGAAGTGATCTAGAATTACCATATTGCTGGAATTCAAATAGATACTTCAAAAAGGTAAAAAGAACTCCATTTCTTGAGGTGGATAAATATTCCCCTTGGAGTTCTATTTACAAACTCAACTATTTTGTAAGCAAATAGAACACGGTAAGCCCCAGCCCTCATTTAAGTGAGCGCTCTGAGCTGTAAGCTTCTGTCCTGCAACGTGGAGCCACCGCGCGGGTGGATTCCCTAACTCATCAGTACCAGGTGAAAAGTGTCTAGCTTGAGGGTTTTTTGCTTCATACATCTTTATTCCAGTTCTACATAAAATGGAGTAATGGCCAGCCTAATGCACAATTATAGTCAAATATCCACCACACCTATGTGGATTACCCGAGGCAAGTATCGAACCAACAGTACGCTTGTTCCTTCTATTCCTTCAACCCTGTTTCCACTGTTCCCAGAACACAGTCAGCTCCACTCACTAACACACTCGCATTTATATTCACACAGATATACTCATGTTCACACATTTACAGGCTCCCATATAGCACAACACCCCATTCTCTCTGTGTCTCAGACACACACACACACACACACACACACACACACACACACACATGCAAGCACACACCATGCGCCCAAAGCAGTCAGAGCTCATAAATAGCATCTCTTATTGTTTTTCTCTCCTCACTGTAGGCTTCCCTTTCCTGAATCACACAGTCAGGGTGTGGCAGGAAGGGAGAGAGAAAGGAAGGAAGGAAATCATGGTATATGTCCTGGCCTAGTGAGAAACAGAAGGTGCCTGCTCCCTGTGTGCTGGCATCTCTCCTGCCATTTTCCTGAAACTTGAGGGTGTTTTGCTCTCTACAGCACCCACGCTCCCT
This sequence comes from Myodes glareolus, assembly GCF_982192425.1. NCBI lineage: Eukaryota > Metazoa > Chordata > Mammalia > Rodentia > Cricetidae > Myodes > Myodes glareolus. The sequence goes on from NC_142038.1 coordinate 52,405,298, forward strand.
CCCTTCCTGCCAAAGCTCCTTGTTGTGACAGAGTGAGATGCTGCTGTTGGGGGTGGGGATGGCAGCTAGGCAGCCTGCAGACTGGGTTAGAGCGCCCCCTCCAGGACCAGTGATGGGGGGATCGGCTACAGACAAGCCCTGGATTTACTGACCATCCTACATTCCCACAGTATGTACATACAGGTGTATGGTGTATAATTCCCTGACATTCATATGGACACGGACACACACACACACACACACACACACACACACACACACACACACACATACACACGGGTCTAGAGCTGGGCAAGCACAACTTAACAGTAGTGATGGGAGAAAAGATGATTCCCACAAGCTGTCCTCTGATCATACTCATGCCAGGGAGTGCTCCCCACATGCCCACCTACCCAGGGAGTGCTCCCCACATGCCCACCTACTCAGGGAGTGCTCTCCACATGCCCACCTACCCAGGGAGTGCTCCCCACATGCCCACCTACCCAGGGAGTGCTCTTCACATGCCCACCTACCCAGGGAGTGCTCCCCACATGCTCACCTACTCAGGGAGTGCTCTCCACATGCCCACCTACCCAGGGAGTGCTCTCCACATGCCCACCTACCCAGGGAGTGCTCTTCACATGCCCACCTACCCAGGGAGTGCTCCCCACATGCCCACCTACCCAGGGAGTGCTCTCCACATGCCCAACCCACACACACAATAAATAAATAAGTGTAAATAAAAGCATCACATGACCAAGCCCCCTCTCCTCTGTTCTGTTTTTCTTCTCCTGGGCCTGGCATCGCACTGGTACTTGGCATTCTTGTAGTGCAGGAGAAGGTCAGTCACTTTTCAGAATTTTGGCCTAGCGCAGCAGGTGGAGAAGGCAGTGAGTCTTGAGTGCCTGGATTCTACCTTTCCAGCACTTTCTAGTACGGAACACCAGCGGCAGTACCCTAAGACTGACCCACTCCCTCCACAGCAGCCTTTATAAGGAGAACCCTAGAGCTCTTCCTAGTGACTCCCACGGCATACTCTAGAAAGCGACTTCTGGTACGGGGGCTAAAGAAAGGTGGTCGTGCTGCTCTCAGACTCAGCTAATGGCGGAGAGGTCCTGAGTTTGTCTGAGGGAGAAGCCTCACTGTGCAAAAGGAAAAAGAAGGACTCAATGATCTCTGAAATTCAAGCTCTAGAAGACCAACCAATGAAAGCCAGGGTGAAGTGGTACTCACTTGTAATCTCAACGATTAGGAGCTAAGGTTGAAGAGTTGTGAGTTCAAGGCCAACCTGAGCTATATATGAGATCCTGTGTCAAAAGAAAAAAAAAGGTAGAAAAGAGAGGGAATGGGAGGGAGAAGGTGTAGGAAAGGAGGGAAAAAGAAACATAAGTCAAGAGGACCTGACTGAATATCAGGAGATACCACATTGCCGTCCTGGGTCCCATTAAGGAAGTCAGAAGGGGTCAGTGCCAGGCAGACTCCATCTTTGCCAGCCACCGCTAGCCAAATGCACTGCTTCCCTGCCTCTGTCCTCTCCACCAGGCATCTACATGAGTCCTTGAACATTATGTCCACTGTTTCACCTTAAAAAAAAAACTCCATGAAACACTTTTAAAGAGAAAGTTAAGAAAGCTTGTGGTTCAGAGTGTAAGACTTTAAGACAATTCTGAAGCCATTTCTGACAATTCTGAACCCTCTCAGCCTCCGTGCCTTAGTGCTTCCCCTCCTCCCCTGGGAAACAAGGGCCTAACAGCTACACATGCACGTATGTTCTCCAGAAATTGGGGCAAGATAACCTTTAAGATGTTGACTCGGTTCCTGAACAATTACCCATACACCTAAGTTTTGATCCAGTCCCCTGGGAAACAGGATCAAAATGACCTCTTACCTCATCTGATCTGACAATAGCAATTATTGGTATTATTGCTATTATTGGTATTATTATTATTGGTATTAGCCCTTTTCGAATAAGCCAATCATAATGGTCAAAGAACAACCCCCTTGTTTCTATGGCCTTCTCCTTTAACAGTAGACTGTACCAGCTATTCGAAGTCTCTCGGCTTCCCGAATGCTAAGGGAGCCTGTCATGACATAATTAATAAAATCCTCATGCTTTGGTGACTCATCGGCTGTGGTGTGAGAGGTGGTCTCTGGGGGCGACTCTTTCTCGGTGTTTGGACACTAGAGTCCAACAAGAGACTTACACCAGTTGATTAGGATCACATAACTAATAAGTGAATTCTTCCCAAAGAATGGGTCACTTGGGACCCTTACCCTTTCTTTGCCCAGGCCAGGGAACCTCAGCTTCCTCTGAATCAGCAGCTGGTGGTCAAAATGGTGTTGGAGGTGGAAAATGTTGGGCGTCTCTGGTGCCTTTGCTCATCTTCAACAGTGACAGTGGACCTACCCCTTGTTTTGCGCAGGTAGTGCTCAGTGGTTGGCGAGTCTTCTAGAGCCATTTCTTCTTTAGGACCATACATTTTTGGGGCAGTGTGTGGCATGGCAGCAAAAATCTCAGCTCTGGACCTCCAAAGAATGTGTTGGTTCAAAAACATGTTTGTGGTGGCATTTCATTCGTATGTTAATAAATAAAACTTGCCTGAAGATCAGAAAAAAGTAAAACAGCCACATTGGCCAGCCTTACACACCAGGCACCAATGACACACAGCCTTAATCCCAGTAGCCACACTAGCTTGCCATAGAAACCAAACGGTAGTGGTGCACTCCCTCAATCCCAGAACTAAAGAGGATTATAAAATGGGAGAAGACAGCTCTCACACTCAGTCTCATTCTGAGGTTTCTCTCGAGGCAGGACCATTTTCAGACTGAGGGTGAGGTAAGAGCCAGTGGCTGGCTGCTTTGCTTTTCTGGTCTTCATATTGAACCCCAGCATCTGTCTCTGAGTTTTGATTAATTGTGTATCACATGTTTTAAATTATTAAGCACATGGTGACACAGGTTGTTTATTCAGGGCAATGTGTTGCCTAAATTGGACCGCACCAAATAGCCTCCTCCTACTTCCTCCAGGTCCTCCCTATTCCTGGGTCTTGGCTGTTACTCATGTATTCTGCCAGGACAGTTATTCTCTCATTCCCTCAGGCTGGGAGACTATCAGTCTGCAAAACTCAACCTGCCAACTGAGCTGTTTGCCCAGACTTAGAGGTCTCACTTAGGCCAGTTCGTGTGTGTGTGTGTGTGTGTGTGTGTGTGTGTGTGTGTGTGTGTGTGTGTACCTAAGCCAGTTCATGTATGTGTGTGTGTGTTCTCTTCATCTTAAACTGAAAATGGAATTTGGGATGTAGCTCAGTGTTAGAGTACTTGGAGAAAAAAACAAATGAACCTGGAAAAAGGCAAATCCAATGGTTTGTCTGCCTTTCCCGGACATGTCCCATGAGGGGCAGTACTCAGTTTCCTGATTGCTTTGGGAAGCAGGTGTAAGCAGCTCCTCCTAGAAAGAACTAAAGGTTGAACTTTCTTCAGCCAGACCAACTGGAGATGAGATGATTCTTCTCAGAGGGAGGGCCACCAAAATTGTCTCTCATTTCAGCTCCTCTACTATTATAGAGCCACCCTTCAATAACCCGAACACAATTCATTCAAATATTTGTTCCACAAGAACATATTGGATCTTTCTGGGCCAGAAACCACTCCAGGCATAGGATGTGGTTGCTACAAGACAGGAAACTACCCTGTTCTCTCTGAGCTTGCTGTTTAGAGGGGAAGGCGGGTAGGACACAAAGAAATAGTCAGTACTAGGATGAGTCAGAGGAAATGGTCTGAGAGAGTGTGGCTCATACAGATGATGAACAATTCTCCAAGCCTGCTGGCCATCTTATCACTTCTCCTTTCTGTTTTACATAATTCTGAATGGCCTGGGATTCACTGTATAGACCAGATGAGCCTCAAATTTGAGGTGACCTGCCTCTGTCTCCTAAGAGCTGTAATAACAAGCCTGGGCCACCCATGCCTGCCTGGTTCTACCTTCTGCTTTGTAAATATAATTCATAAAGTAAATAAAAAATTCTTAGTATATAACATGGTTTTTAACCCCTCTTTTAAAAAATAATCATTCTCTCTCTCTCTCTCTGTCTCTCTCTCTGTCTCTCTCTCTGTTTCTCTCTCTCTCTCTCTCTCTCTCTCTCTCTCTCTCTCTCTCTCTGTGTGTGTGTGTGTGTGTGTGTGTGTGTGTGTGTGTGTGTGTCTGGCACATGCATCCAGAATTTAGAGGACTGTTTCTGGGAGTCACTTCTCTCTTTGAATCATGTTATCCAGGGATTGAACCTAGGTTTTTAGGCTTATACAGCAAGTACTTTTACTGCTGAGCCATCTTGCTAGCCCCTAAATTAATTTCTAAACTGCCAAATGTCTTTTAGACAAGGTTTCATAAAGCCCAGGCTGAGCTTTAATTTGTTACCTACCCAAGAATGACCTTGAACTATCACTCCTCTGGCCTCCACCTCCCAAGTTTTGGGATTGCAGACACGCACCACCACATCTGCCTCATAGTTTGTGAATTAATATATAAACACATTAGTAACAAAATAGAAAAGACTATGCAGAGAAATATTTCTCTAGGCCCTACCTTCAGATGTCAAGATTTTCTTGACATCTACAAGAAATGTACAAATGTTCATTTCTGTGTATTTTTTTTCAGAGAAATTCATTCATACAAAAGTGGTTTGTGTGTAGTTTGTGTTTTTGCCCTGAGGAACGTATTTAAATGGGGCATCAGGGACACTTGCAATTCTAGCTGAAACTTGAATACTAAGAAAGAATTGGGCGACTCCTAGGACAGAGAGGGCCAGAGGAAACAAGCTCCACCAGGAACAGATGCCAGGAACAAACCCAGTCCCAAAATATGGGCAGATCAGGATTGAGCCAACAACCAGATCCAGAGTCAGAGATCTCCACCAGAACAGGTCCAACTCCATCCAGGGACTTCTGCAGGAGGGGATCCAGACCAAGATTTACAGAAACAGATCAAAGTCAGCAGCCTAGGCCAAAGTAGGCCTGAGACAGCAAACTCCAAGGGAACAGAGCAAAGCACAGGAGCACTGAGCTGTCTCCAGGAACAGGAATAACCAATGGGGTAACTAGAACTGTGACACTGACTGTACCACGAGGAACAACCATCTGAGCTTTAGAGTCACTGGCACCTAGAAGATTATACAACAGAATCTCATGCAGCCCCAACCACACCTATTAGAGGAAAAGATGAGTAGAAAAGGTAAGATCACACGCTACACCACAAAAAGCAACACAATACCAGTAAAACCAAAAGACCCTACAAAAGTAAGACCCGAACAACCAAATATGGATGAACCAGAAAAAAATGATCTTAAAAATAACCTAAAGAGGATGTTTGAAATTCTTAAAGATGAAATGAGAAATTCCCTTAATGAAATGGAGGAAGAAAGAATTGGAGCTGGAGTGATGACTCAGCGGTTGAGAACCTTGGCCACACTTCAAAGGATATGGGTTCAATTCCCAGCACCCACGTGGCAACTCACAACTACTGTAACTTCAGTGCCAATGGAGCTGGCATTTTCACACAGACATACATGTGGGCAAAACACCAATACATAATAAATAAATAAATCTTTAAAAGAAAAAAATTAGTAGAAGGTATCAGCCAGATAGAGCAGCTGCCTGTCAACTGTGAAAGCACCCAGAGCGAAAGCCCTAGGTGAGATCCGGCTGGCGAGAAAGCAGCGCAGGTCCCTGTGCACATCTGGTGAGCACGGCTAGGTCAGACATGAGCAGGCTTGAGAGACGCTGAGGATGAACTACCCTCTCGCAATCAGCAGCAGAAACCAGAACTCAAGCTGGCATGGTAGTGTGTACTTGCAGTCCCAGCCCTTGAGAGGTGGAGGCAGGACGATCAGGTCATCTTCTAGCTACATGAGTAGGAGGCCAATCTGGACTATATGAGACCTTGTCTCAAAAGAACCAAAAAGAGAGAGGGATCCTGGGAGGATGGCTCAGTTGGTAAAGGACCTGCCATGCAAACACTAAGGACAAAGAAAAGGGCCGTGTGGAGCAGTGCACGTCTGCTGGCCTGCTAGCCTAGCCAAATTGGTAAGGTCTGGGTTTAGGATGGTTCCTACCCCAAAAAATAAGGTGGAGAGCAATTGAAAAAATACCTGATGTCAGCCTCTGGCCTCTGTGTGTACCTGCACACACATGTGCACTCATGAACGTGTACATACAAATATATACAAAGCTTAAAAAAAAGACTAAATCAGGGAGGGATCAGAATTGTCTCTAAACCACCAAAAAGATCCAAGATCAAATCATAAGGTTATTCTCTAGCCAGAAGCTTTCGAGTAAAGAACAAGCGTATACCACTTCCTTGAGAATTAATCCAAATGAGCCTGTCAATCACTTAGATAGGAATACATCTCCCCAGGAAACCATCTGCCCCAGATTTTAAGAAACCGTATAAAGTGGCTGGGCAGTGGTAGTGCATGTCTTTAATCCCAGCACTAAGGAAGAAGAGGCAGATGAATCTTTGTGAGTTCAAGGCCAGCCTCGTCCACAGAATGACTTCCTGGATAGGTTCAAAAGTTACAAAAAAAAAAAAAGTTCTGGTGTCTCTTTATCACAACTACTGACTTTTTTGAGGTAGGAGAAAAATCATTCTTGAAATATAACTCTAGTCTTCCTTGCTATTTTCTCTCTCTCTCTCTCTCTCTCTCTCTCTCTCTCTCTCTCTCTCTTTTATAAATCTCTATTAGTTATAGTGTTCTGCCTGCATGTATACCTGCACACCAGAAGAGGGCACCAGATCTCATTATAGACAGTTGTGAGCCACCATATAGTTGCTTGGAATTGAACTCAGGATCTCTGGAAGAGCAGTCAGACTCTTAACCTCTGAGACATCTCTCCAGTCCTCTATTTAGTCTTATAGAGAGGAAGGACACTATATTTTTTAATGACAAAATTTGAGGGGTTCTTTGTTGTTTTTGGTCTTTTGTCCATTTGGAGACAGGAGGATATTACTGTAGCCCAAGACTAGATACCCTAGAACTCCTTTTTTTAAAAAAAAAAAAAACACATTTATTTATTTATTATGTATACAATATTCTGTCTGTGTGTACGTCTGCAACCATTACAGATGGTTGTGAGCCACCATGTGGTTGCTGGGATTTGAACTCAGGACCTTTGGAAGAGCAGGCAATGCTCTTAACCACTGAGCCATCTCTCCAGCCCCCCTAGAACTCCTTTTTGTGTTCTCCGTGTAGCCTTGATTGTCCTGGAACTCATTCTGTAGACCAGGTTGGCTTCGAACTCACAGAGATCTATCTGTCTCTGACTCCTGAGTGCTGGGATTAGAGGTGCACTAATAATAATAATTATTATTATTATTAGTGCACCTAATAATAATAGGTGCTATTATTATTAGCCACAGCCTGGCTAATAATAATAATTTAAAAGAGAACACGGGGGTAACAGATAGCACTGTTTCTTCTCTCTGGTGCTAGGGATTATGCCCAGAGCCTTGCACAGGGAAGTAAGCGCTCTGTCAAAAGCTATAATACTAGCACGCGGTCAGCACCTCTAAAGGCAGGTCCTATAAAGAGAAGACTCAAGGCAGGAGCTCAGTAAAGACTTTGTGAAGATGATGGTGATGCACATGGCCGGAGAAATGGCTCAGAGGTTAAGAGCAC